>NC_143412.1:2260000-2860000 GCF_059467195.1 Physcomitrium patens | reverse complement strand
GATTATTTTGGTACTCTCTTTGCTCTTTCCATCGATATTGTAAAAATCAAATTCTCAATACTTCCTTGCACTAACACTATTGCTGATTACCGTCGTGAAGCTTACAGTTCAAAGCACAATGTCTGAAATTTGCAACAATAAAACCTACTATGAGTGCTCCACTCCTAATTGCTTACTTGGGGTCCAAATCAAGAACGTCTAATCCAGTGTACTTTAATCTCACGTCTAATCAATAATGTCTAATTTCTTGACTAATCATCAATCGTTTCCTACCTATCATAACCTTTTCAATCCTGTCGGATAATCATTATTATGGAGACTCCCTCCCGCCACTAAGTAAACCCATCCCAGATTTACGTATAATACAGACATAACCAGTTCCCATTAACGCAAGTTGTGAAGTGGGTTCTCAAAAAATCTTCCAATTGAACAGAACCATTAGGAAAATCTTCCACCACCCAATATGGTCCATGCCATTGTACTTGAAATTTACCAGAAAAGTTGTTAAAGTAGCTATCATAATGTAACACTAGATCATTGGGCATAAAATATTTTGGCTGTAACTTACTATCATAATAACTCTTTTTACGGCACTGTGTAGCTTCCATGATCAAGAGAGCCATAGTCCGAGCTTCATCTAATTTCTCCAATTAGACTAATCTATATTTAAGAGATTCTTTATCTTCCATACGTTCATCCAACGCAATTCGTAAACTTTGGACCTCCAATTCAATTGATAGAATTGTCTCTTGACCATATATCAATTAAAATAGGATAGAATTGGTAGTTATTTTATATACAGTATGATACGCCCATAAAGCTGCAAACAATTTAGTATCCCAATCAGTTCCCACTCTTGAAAAAGACTTTGTTAAGAACTTACATACGATACGGTTGGTCTTTTCTGTTTGTCCATTGGCTCGTAGATGATAAGGTGTAGTTTTGCGGTGCTTGATCTCATACTTTGTTGTTAATGCTTCAATTGTTGTATTAATAAAATATGTTCTGCGATCACTAACCAATTCTTTCGGAAAGCCAAAATAAGTAATAATATTATCATATAAAAATATTGCTACAATATTGGCATTATCAGTTTTTATTGCCATGGCCTCCGCCCATTTGGTGACATAGTCGGTGGCTACTAGAATATGATGTTTATGTACATTTTGAGAGGCAGGTGCAATGGGTCCTATAAAGTCAATATCTCATTTTTCGAATGGTGCATGTGCCAAAATTGGTACCAATGGCATTGCAAAAGTTCCAATAGGGAGACCAATTCGTTGGCAAAGATCACAATGATGAACATATTGGTGTGCATCTGAAAACATTGTTGGCCACCAATATCCAGCTATTAAAGCCTTACGTATAGTGCTATTACCCGCAAAATATCCTCCACAACTGTCCAAATGACATCCTTCTAAAATTGTACGAACTTCACTTTGAAAGATGCAATGGCATAAAATTCCATCCCGCCCTTGTTTGTACAACGCATCTCAAATCATGGTATATGGCACATTTTTTAAAATCAGACGCTTCTTTAATTTTTCATTATAAGAAATTAAAAAAATTTGAAACGTTAGATATTGGATCAATTCACCATATTTGGGTGTAATGACATCCACAGCAAATAGTTGTGCATCCAAAAGAGTATCGTTTATTGACTCATTATCCAATATATTAGATAAATGGAAAAAGTGATCCGCATTGGTATGTTTCTTGCCAAGTCAAATGTTAATCATAAAGTTGAATTCCTAGAGAAGTAACATCCATTGAGCAATTCTTCCGCTCAATTGAGGTTTATTTATCATGTACTTAAGCGCATTATAATCAATATAGAATACAAATGGATATCTAAGTAGACAGTGGCAAAATTTCTGTACAGAGTATATCATTCCGAGGGCTTCTCGCTCGGTAGTATTATAATTTCGTTCTACAGCAACAAATTATCAGCTCACATAATATATGGGATGATCTTATCTTTTTTCATTCTTTTGATTGAAAATAGATCCAATAGCAACATTGGACGCATCTACATAGACATGAAACGGTTTTGTCCAACAAGGTGTTACAAGAATTGGGACAGATATCAATTTTTGTTTCAATTCGTCAAATGTAAAAGTATAGTCTTTAGTCCATATTGAACTAGATCTGTCTAATGGGGGTTTCTTTAACAAGTTGATTAACGATTGATAGATAACCTCAAAGGATTCAATAAAATGCCAATAGTAGCTGACATGGCCGATGAAACCGCATACGCTTGATATCGTTGTCGGCGTAGAGAGAATTTGCCTCAAGAAAATGCTGGGCTTCTAGCTGTCACTAATTATTTGATCAAGCTTGAAAATAAGGGAAGCCCTAAGTTTATATATAATTTTTTTCTTTTTGAGTAATTACACTAAATACACAATCCTCAAGTAACCCACAACTTCCAAAATATGATAAAATCTTCTAAATCCTCGTTTAATCTTATGTGGAGATTTTTCCAAACTTCAATACCTCATATCTCTTAATCCGACCGTCCAAACAAACTCTAATTGTACATAAGGTACTGATGTATTCTTATTAACTTCTACAAAACTTTTCAACCGCAAATTCATTGCAGATCTTGAGATATCTTGAAATCCCTAACAGCCGCTTCAAACCCTTGTCTTTATACATTTACGTGCAAGTTTCTTCATATCTCAAAAAATATAAGCTTAAATGCCACGAAATTTATATTTATAGCTTCTTAACAAAAAAATTTACATTCTTCAAAAAGTTTGAGCCAAAAATTCGTCCGAAAACTCAAGTTATGGCTTCAACCATTACTACAAACAAATCCGCTTACGTACTGCTTTTGATTTGGAAGCATCGCCTTCAACTCCTTACAACTCCTTCATATGAACTCCAAAAGCAATAATTCATTCATGAAAGATGTAGGCCTTGAAATCGCCATTCTAATCGCACCTTTCGATCTTCAAAAGCTGCTGTAAAACTCCTCTACTCTCAAAAGAGTAACAGTATGTCTTAAATAAACACCTTAACTTCAAACGGTTATAACTTTTTCATCCTAACTCCAAATCTTCTATTTTTTGTACACAAATTGTTCTCCAAATTCTAAAATTTACAATTCTAACTTCTAATCTCCAAATTCCCTCGAAAAAGGAACCCTAATTCCTAATAAGGCCTCATGCAGCCTCCTTGAAGCCTATTGGACATGGTATTCGACCGATAGGGATGAAGTTCTCTATTCCTTGCCTTCATCCGACCATGCCTTGCTTTCATCCCTTTCAATTAGCCTCCTACTAGTTTAGATTTTCATCCTTAGGTTTCTACCTTCTCCCAAGGCTTCATACTAAACATTTAGGTCCTATATATATATATATATATATATATATTAATATCAAAATTAAAAGAAATAAAGAAACAAAGTAAAGTTTTTTATACCAAATCCTTTTAATTTAATCTACTAGCCACTCTAATATACATCTAGATTTATCAACATATAATATGTTTTAGCTAATTTTTACATACTGTAAGCATTTACACTACGATACCGTATCTGGCTTTGATAAACCCAATATACAAGTTACTTTATCGAGGTCCATAGTGATATCTTCAATAGAGACAATGTGTGCCAATAGCTTCCTCAATGGCACACCAAATTGACACTTCTCTGGATTTTGAGATATCCCATACTTGTCGCATTGATTCAAATAGTTATCCAGACATGCTAGATGTTCAACCGTTGTGCTAAATGTGCAGAAATCGTCTAGAAATATCTCCATTGATAAACATAGATAATCTTGAAATACTTGTATCATTATCCGTTGAAAAGTAGCTGAGGCATTACATAATCCAAATGGCATTACTTTATAGGTGAATGTATCCAAATCTGTAGTAAACGTAGTCTTCAACTCGTCCTCTTCGGCAATTTTAATTTGATTATACTCCAAAAATCTATCCAAAAATGAATAACATTCATGTTTGGCCACTATGTCCAAAATATTATCTATAAATAGTAACGAAAAATAGTCCTTTTTAATAGCTATATTTAACTTTCAAAAATCTTGATATATCTTGATTTTTCCATTCTTCTTTGGTACCATCACGATTGGCGACATCCATGCACTATGCGGAACAAGATAAATAAAACCCAAGTTGAGAAGTTTATCTTATTTCTCTTTCACTAAAAGAGAATATTTTGGATTAAGCCGATGTTATCTTTGACGAACTAGCATAACACCTTCCTCCAAAATAATCTAGTGCTCACACACATCGGCTGGAATCCCTTTCAAATCCGCATACGACTACGCAAAGATAGATTTATAACGGATAAAAAACTATTTTAAAGAATCTAATTTTGTACCTAAAATATCGGCATATATTTTAATTAGCTGTGGCGTTTCGTTGGTGCCCAAGTTAATGGATTGACATACAGGGTCTTCTACAACCTCTGATTTAATTGTCTTCTCTTGATCTGAATATCTTATATTATCCGACATATGGAAACTACCCAATTCTGGTTCCAATGTACTGACTCTATGGATTGCAAGATTGTTCATCCATTTGGCAATAACATGATCGGAGTTTACTACATCCTCAAGATAAACAAAATATTCTGTGAAACCTCCTCATTGGTAGACTCCTGCCTTTGCTGTTGAAGTATTTTATCCTACCTCAAATTGCGGTGAACCTATAGCATCATCATCTTCTTCAATCAATTGACTCTCGTTGTTCGATATAAATTCTGATTTTGGCAATTGAGATTCTCTATGATATTATATCGGGTACATCTGTAGAACGATCTGGTCATGGCCTTTTCTAATTGTCAATGTGCCTCGACCCCAATCATTCTTAGCTTTGGCTAAATAAGGCCAAGGTCTGTCCAATAAAATGGGATACGATAACATAGAACTATGTAATCGAAATACAATATAATCAATTTTGTATATCAATCCTATGATTACAGTGGCAATATTGCATAAGATTCCCATTGGCTTTACCTGACTATGATCTGCCATTTCCAAGACCAATGTTGTAGGTAGCAATTACTTTAGATCCAAGTCCTCCATTGTATCCACGTTCATTAAATTTACACTGGAGCCACCATTGACTTGTACCCCTGGAATTAAAATGCCATCGATTGATACATCGATTGTTGGTGCTCCCAAATTTGGATTTAAGCTAATTTCATGAATTTCTTTAGTGTGGGATCTTCATCGTATTAACGCTGAATTCAATATAGATCGATATTATCGGTGCTACAACCAAAAGTTGCTTCATTGTAATTGAAAGTTGAATAACATTCAAATCCTTCAAAATATCATAAGATTCTATGTTGAGAGTAATTTCTAATGCTTTTTTGCGTTTTATTGGTTTCGATTATACTCCATTCAGCAGTAATTCCTTCTTGGCAATTGGGATTGCCGTTAATAACTTCGCCAACTTTTCTATCACTAAAGATTTCTTTAATGCGTAAGATCTTTTATTGGGCTGTACAAGTATTGGTACCTGGTTAGTTGGGATCGATCTTGATGGTCCCGACAAATTTGCACATAGAACCGAATTGGGTTCCTCACTCTGTTGAGGTTTCAATATTGGGATACGTCCCAATACTGATATTGGTTTATTTAGCCCCGTGAATGGTGCTAATTACTCTCCTTCGATTGGTTCATCCAGATTCTGAATTAGATTCTTGTCATTTTTTTAGCCTCTAGTAAGCACTGCGTTCACCACCTCAACACGATATACTGCTGAGTCTCGTTGAACAGGACCTTTGTCCTCTGTCGATTGGCTTATTTACATATGCTAGTCACAATTATTATAATTAAAGGGCACATTGCACTGCTGATAAGTGTGACTAGACTGCTTACAATTTCCACATATTGGAGCATAGTTATCACTGGCCCTTGGATTAGGACATTCATTGGCATAATGACCAATTTGTCTGCAATGATAGTAATGAAGTGATCTCCTGCCAGCTCCTTCATGGATATTGGGTGTCTCTATTGGTATATAATGGCTAGGTGTGTTCCATGTCGGATGAGTGAAAGATCTTGGTTGACCCATTGGTACTGTAGAGTCTGCCATTCGCTTCGTCATGGATGGATATTGATGGTATTTTTGTTGATTCATCGCCAATCCGTGAGTATTGGATATACTTTTTTGGCAAAATTTAGAGTTTAAGAAATCGGAATAATTCTTGTTTTATTTATTCGCTCGATTTCTATTTTAGCCAAACCTATTATTTGTTTGTACTTGATTGACATCCCACGAAGTTGGTTGAATCATGGTATATTTTTTGACTTGTTGTTTCTTTAAATTCCAATAATTGACAGTGGTATGCTTACCCCCACAAAATATACATTGGACTATCATTTGAGGTAGTGAAGAGCATTCAGTTACTAAATGACTTTATCCTTTACAATTGCTGCATCAAACATTAGGTCGCATATTGGTCGGTTCATACCTTTTTTCTTTATCCTTGGCCAGATTCACAGCCAATTTATCCATTTTTTTCATCAATGTTAACAACAATGACTCATTGGGATCTCTTGATACTAATGCATTTGATAATTCCTTTATAGGTATTAGTTTTTGCTACGGAGAATAAGGTCCATACAAGTGTGATGATGATGGTGGTATAGCCTGGAATGGGACGACATCCACTATTCCCTGTGGAATTGTACCATAATCATTCCTTCCCATATAACTTTCTGATGCGTCATTTCAATTTGTCATTTGATAACCTCCTTGAGATGGAATCATCGTGGCTCCAACTGTTAAATTCTGATCATAGTGATATTTCTTCCATACTTTTGCTCGCTCAAGAGATGATACAATGGTGGTTGATTGGACCTCCTTTACAAACATCTTCAATTCTGGTGGGTGTAGTCTATTAACTAATATGGACAACACAAATGATTTTGACATTTGATTATTTGGCCATTTTCGAAGTATATCTGCTATACGACTATAATATGACTGTACCACTTCCCTTAGTACCATTCTGTTGTTCATTAATTTTTCTCTCAGACGTTCTTCAAAACCAATTGGTCAAAAATGAGCTAAAAATGTATTTTTCAATGCCTCCCAATTGATAAATTGTCCCACAGGTTGGCGGTTATACCACTCAAACTATGTATCTTTCAATGTCGCTAGCAGCCATCTCAGCTAAATATCTTCTGTTCTTCTATTATTGGCTATATATGTCATCAAGAATTGAGACAAATATTGATCTGGATCCGCACCCAGTAAATCTCGAAAAGTAGGTAATGGCACAATGTTAGTCATTCGATCGCCCGCTGTACCCATTTGAACTGCAATCGAAACGGCTAGTCCTTCTGATGCCATTGAATTTTCTATTCCATTGAACTCCATTTTAAAACAATCATTGCTTCCCCTTATTCTAATTTTTGAGCTCTCAGTGCTCCTCGATTTACTGTTATTTTCCGCAAATAGTTTTATAGGTTGAATTATAGGTGAAAATGTCAGAGTTTGAAATACAATATATTTATCTTTATTGGCGACCAATTTGTGCCAATCTAAAGAGCCACTATTGTTCATTTTGGTGGTACCCACTACTGAAAAAATACCCAATGGAGTACCCAATTCTTCTATGCCTCCTTCACTTTCAGTTAACGGCCTCAAGATTCCCGCTAGAATGTTAATAAAATTTCTCGCGAGTGTTCTTGGTAGTTTTTCTAATGATACATACGACTACAGAATTAATAGTCTATCCGGTTTCTGATATGTTCAGATGCGCCAACAAGCTTGCAACCACAGTTTAATCCAACTCTATCGATGCTTCTTTTTCAATTTACAATCTCGCTTGTTATGCAACAAATTTCTTGCTTGCAATCTCTCTGTTCTTTCTTTTGATTACTTTATTCTCTTTGTTGTTTAATTCTCATTCTTAATAACCATATTCTTTCATTATTTCTACTGAGTTTGCTTTTTAATCTCTTTTATTGCTTATGTAGTTAATTCTTAATACTCAATAATATTGTCAATCCTCGACAGCGACGCCAAAATATGATTGTCGTTTTACTTATTCTACAATTCTTTCTAGAATAAACCTATATAGGAGAATTCAAATACAGGGAAAGACTAAGCACATGAGTTTCACTTGTTAGGGTCACACAATTAACTGTATTTCAAACCTTTTAAAATACTAAGAAACACTAGAATGCTTCCTCCTAGTAACAATACTCCTTCATCAACTAATAACCATAATTTGCAACCCTTCAATCTCAAAAGACAACTCAAAACTCAATAAATTCCATCCAACACCAAGAATAACAGACTTCACTCCAACCAATCTGAATTCACACAATTCCTGTAATCGTAGACTTCTTCTGTCGAAACACATATACACAACTCTCAATAAACAACAATCATAATCTTCCATCCATAATCAATCTTCCAATAACTTCTCATATAATTCAATCACTTAGTACTCCAATTACATAATCAATAACTCATAAATCAATCTCTGATTTATTCCATAGTCTCACTTCTCAGTATTCAGAAACTATCCATTATTCTTCAATAACAAAGAAAATAAAAGAAACAAAGAAGAAGCACCAAGCTTAACCCCGGTTCATGACTATCACAGTCTGGCATTTTATTCCTCTCTCCCATCCACCTTATACTATCCCAAGATACCAATTCTTGTACTACAGATGATAACTACTTTTCTTGACCTTTCATCCATTCTACGTATTGAATCACCTTTTCAACAGTAATCTATCCCTGTTTATACTATACACTAGATATCTACATTCTCAAAATAACTATTTATTCTACACTCATCATTCGATGTCAATTCAGATGCTGGCAATTGAGACTCCCCGTGATAGTGTACTAGGTACATTTGTAACACCATTTTATTTCTGTCCTTGCTAATTGTCAAAGTACCCTGACTTCAATCGTTCTTGGCCTTCGTTTGATGAAGTCAGGGTCATCTCAATAAAGTTAGATAGGATAAAATCAAACGTTATAATCAAAAGATGATATAGTCAATTTAATATGTAGTACCAGCAATTATAGTTTGAACACTCCGTAAAATATCCATTGGTTTAATCTGGCTATGATTTGCCATCCTTAACACCAATATTATGAGTACTAAGTGTTCCAAATCTAAAGCATCTATTGTATCAGTGTTCATTAAATTGACGTTGGAACCACCATCCATCTGAACATCCGAGATCATAACATCGTCAATCGAAACATTGATAGTTGGTGCACTTGAATCAAGGTTCAAACTGACTTCACAAACTTTCTTATTGCATTGCCTATGTCGTATTAACAATGAATTCAATATAGAATGGTACTCTGGTGCGACCACTAGAAGTTACTTCATAGAAATAGAAGGCCAAATAGCGTCTAGATCCTTCAAAATGTCATAAGATTCCATAATTAAGGTAATTTCCAATGCCCTCTTTCTTTTCATTGGGTTGAACTTAACTCCGAGAGGTAAGATATTCTTCTGTCCTAGACTTGGAATTGGAATAGTAGCTAGAGCTTCATTGAAATTCGCATCCTCGAAAGAATCTTTCAATAGATAGGATATTTTTTGAAACTCTGTAGAGAACAAAACAGCTTAAAATGGAACTAAAGCTTCGATAATCGAGACCTCATTGGGTTGCCTAACCAAGTCAGGTCTCAAATTGGATAAGAGGCTGGTAACAAGACCTGGATTGGATTTCTTCATAATTAGGTCAATTGGCCATTCGCATCAGACTCACACAAATGTTGAATTGGTCCTTTCCTTTTTTGTTGACTCATGATAAGAATGGCTTGGACACATTCCACCCAATTTATTACAAAATCTTGAGGACCTTCATTTATTTCCTCCATTTTTTCTTGATTTTAAATCTGCTGATTCCGATTATTGAAATTGAACAGAGCATTATATTGCTCATAAGTATGCCTCGATTGCTTGCAATTCCCACACACTGGTGCATAATCGTCATTGACTTTGGAATTGTGACATTTATTAGCATAATGACAAATCTGTCTACAACAAAAACAATGAAGTCGTCTTCTTGTACCTCCATTAGGCATATAGGGTGTCTCCACTAGTATATACCTACTAGGCTTGTTCCATGTAGGATTAGAAAATGATCCTAGTTGTCCCGCTGGTATAGAAGGTACTTGGTTCAAGGACACTGGTGGAGCATATTGTTGATACCCCTGTTGCTCCTTCCCATAGTTTTGGAGGTTTGATACAGACCTTTGATTAAAATTAGAACTTTAAAAGTTATTGAATGCTTGATTTTATCGATAAGATCGATTTCCATTCCATCCATATGTATTTCCAGTTTGAACTTGATTGACGTCCCATTGAGTCCATGGGATCATGGTCTGATTATTGAATTGTTGTTGCCTTTGCCAATTCCAACAATTAGTTATTAAGTGCTTTCTTTTGCAAAATGTACATTGATCCATCATTTGTGAGGATGAAGGGCATTTTGTTACCAAATGACTATGGCCCTTATAATTACTACACCATATATTGGTCCTAGTATTGGTAGGCTTCTACCTCTTTTCTTTATCCTTGGCCAAATTAATAGCTATTTCTTCCATTTTTTTCATCATTATGAATAACAAGGCTTCATTGGAAACTTTTGGGGCTAGTATTATTAGTAACTCTGCCACTTTTTATTGATATAGAAAATATGGAGCATACGCTGTTGTCACGTATGGTGGTATAGCTTGCAATGGGGTGACATTAACTAGCCCCTGAATATTGGCACTGAAATTGGCCATTGTTTCTAACATCTGCGAATAACTACCTATTGATCCGTTCCAAGTCAGATTTTAATAGCTGCCTTGAACTAGAATCATCGTGGCACCTGCAGTTAAAAACTATTCATAATGGCATTCCTGTCAAATCTTGATTCTATTAAGAGATGCAGTTATCATATTTGGTTGAGCTTCTTTTACTAACATTTTTAGTTCGGGTAGGTGCAATCCGTTGATTACTATGGATAATACAAAAGTCTCTAGCATTTAATGATTTAGCGACTTACGGAGAATATCTGCCATACAACCATAGTATGATTCCATTACTTCTCTTGGATCCATTTTGCTAGTCATTAATCTTTCTCGAAGTTGATCCTCAAAACCAATTAGACAAAAATAGATTAAAAATGTATTCTTTGATGCTTTCCAATTGAGAAATTGATCCACTAGTTGACAGTTGTACCATTCAAACACCATCCATCATAACCAAATATCTTCAGTTCTTGTATTATTGGCTACACATGCTGTCAGAAACTGAAATAAATGTTGATCAGGATCTACACTCGGAAAATTCCTTAAAGTAGATAAAAGAGCCACGCTCATTGTGCAATCACTCACGTCACCTATTTATACTGCTATTGGAACTGCTTGACCACCCGTTGCCATTGAAGAGAACAATATTCCACTTAATCTTTTGTCGAAACAACTAGCGCCTTCTCCAACTGATTGTTCTAAATTTTTGAGTTTCCTCAATTTGCTATTATTGTCCCTTACTAAGTTAGTCGGTTGAATTGGGAGTGAAAAAAATGGATTTTGAAATACATTGAATTGGTGCTTATTGACCAGTAATTTATGCCACTCTATGGAATCAATTTTGATAAAATTGAAAGCTTTTATTATTAGAAACGTATCCAATGAAATATCTAATTCTTTTATGATTCTCCCACTCACAGTTAACGACCTTAAGGGAAACACTGGTCTATTGATCAAATTTTCTATGAGTGTTCTTGATAATTTCTCTAACAGTATATACTTCTGAAATATTTGATGTTGATCACTTTCTGGATATACTCGGATATGCTGACAGGCATGCAACCATGGTTTAATCCAACTTTATCAATGATTCTTTTTTAACTTCCGTTCTTGCTCATTACGCAACAAATTTCTTGCTTGCAATCTCTCTATTCTTTCTTTTGACTATCGTATTCTCTTTATTGTTAAGTTTTCATTCTTAATAATTATACTCTTTCATTATATTCTACTGAATTTGCTTCCTATCTCCCATCTAATTAAACTGGTAGTTAATTCCTAACACTCAATGCTATTGTCTATCCTCGATAGCGGTGCCAAAATGTGATTGTCATTTTACTTATTCTACAATTTCTTTCAGAATAAACCTGTATATGAGAATTCAAACACAGGGAAAGACTAAGTGCATGAATTTTACTCGTTAGGGTCACTTAATTAATCATATTTTGAACCACTAGAACACCAAGAAATACTACGATGCTTTCTCCCAATAACAATACTCCTTCATCAAATGATAACAATAGTGTGCAACTCTGCACTCTCAAAATACTGCTCAAAATACAATAATTTCCATCCAATATAAGGAATAACAAATTTCACTCCAACAATTTGAATTCACATAATTTCTGTAATCACAGACTTTCTTTATCCAAAACACACACAGCTCTGAATAAACAGCAATCATAATCTTCCAATAACTCTTCATATAATTCAATCACTCAGTACTCCAATTATATAATTAATAACTCATAAATCAATCCCTGATTTATTCCTTAGACTCACTTCTCACTATTCAAAAACTATCCATTATTCTTCAACAACAAAGAAAAAAACAAAGAAACAAAGAGACCAAGAGGTAGTACCAAGCTTACTCCGACTCATGACTATTACAGTCTCGCACTCCAACAAACTTCTACAACTCCTATATAATTACTTCCTATTCCCAGATTCTAACCGTAATCCCATAATTAACCGTTGTCGTGTTGTAACACGAGTATACAGTGAAAATAAAAAAGAAAGGGGAATTTTATTAATATTCAGTTACCTCGAATATTGAGAGCATCGACCAACTCCAGTACAAATACTGAGTGGTCAGGTTCAGTCACTCCGTTACAGTCAGCCGGGGCATACTGAAATACTCCATTCGATTCCAATAACGGGAGTCAGCAGGAAGAGAAGGACTAATTCACACGACGGGTTCGAAGAGCCAATTGGATCCAATTTCGAGAATCCAATCCGGGTCCTCTTACCCAATATGAGACCTGTATTGGTGGGGCAACCCAATGTAGTCTAGTTACGGGAAAATCCAGGTCTTACTACGGGCCTCAGCTACTCTGACGCGAAGACCAATTTGACCCAATTACGCGAGCATCCAGGTTACTACGGGCATCTTATCCAATATGGGACCTGAATTGGTCGGGCGACTCAATGTGGTCCTGATTACGGGGTTTCGATTCTGTTTCGGGCTGTCCTGTTCTCTGTGCCATTTCAGGGAACGTTGTTTACGATAAATGGATCTCTTAAAGGTAAAAACGGAGGAGAAGGCCTTGATGACGTGAGCCAATTTTGGATCTAAGCTGTGACAGCGGGAGCCAATTTCGGATCTAAGCTCTGACGACGGGAGCCAATTCCGGATCTAAGATGGAAGATTGAAGAAATTCAGAGGATAAGGTTAGGGGAGAATATAGTTTTAGGGAGGGGGGTTTTTTTTTTTTCTCTGGGAATCAGGGGGGAGAGCTAGTTTTCAAGCTTTTGCAAGGTTATCAGTTCGGATTTCATTGGAGGTTTTTTGAAGATCAAGGGAATTAGAGAGAGGAGCTTCATGCTTCGGGTTGAGGAAGAAAAGACATAGAATTTGGATTTTTCTTCTTCGTAGAGTTTTGGGAAGACTGAGGCAATCGTTGCCGAAGTCAGTGTTGTAATGGTGAATCGGGATTTTTAAATGAAGTGGGTTTGAATACTCTTGACTGTTTTGTAAAATCGAGTTATGTCTGTGATTGAAGGATTAAAGGGGTGTCTATAGGATTGAGTATGCGGAGTGAATGAAATTTATTGGGTTAATCTAACAGGACAGTTAGTGGATACAAGATCGTAAGTACAAAGGGGTATTGAAGATTAACAGTTTGGGTTGTTCGGGGTTCTCTATAACGTCTAGAGACCTACCGGCTGGGGCAAAAAAAAAAAAAAAAAAAAAAAAAAAAAAAAAAAGATTTCGATAAGCAATCGAAGAGCATCCGTATAGATTTACGGTACATTGTTGCAGTCGTTTATATTCCAGCAGTCAAAAACTAATAGACTGCTTAACTATCGGCGAATCTCCATACTACCTTCTACAGCCAGACGCACCCGGCGTGTTCTCGAGTAGGAAAGCACGTAATACGACAAAAGTGGTGAACCCGACGTGAAAGCTTGAGGTAGAAGGTATTGGATTTCGGTTGATTTTATCTTTATTTTTATGGAAAACGAAAATAAAAATTTTGAAGGATTTTTGGGAGGAGTTTCTGGTGGAGAGTCTTCTAAAGGACAAGGTATGCACATGGATCCGTCTACTGCTAGTTTGTTTCAAGCCTTCTCATTGTTAATGTAGCAACAGCAAAGCAATGATCGAAAGGAAGCTTTGGCAACCAAAGCATTGCAAGCAGTGGTCAATAAAATTGATCAATTTGATGGGAGGAATATTTCAAGGTATTTAAGATGTTATGTTCGTGAAATGGAATTAAATCGGGTTTTTGAGAAGAAAATGGTTGTACTATTTGGACTTGCCACGATACCGAAGATAAGGGACCACATTACATCGATTACGGATCGTTGTGGGAATTCATGGGAGGATTTTTCACATGCATTGAAAGACGAATATTTCTTGGAAGATGCTGATCACGTTACTAAGAAGCTGTTTCTGGGATGGATTGAACGACCCAATAAGAATTTGCAAGCAACAGAGCTATTAAGGGAATTTGAGAGGCAATACTTTCAATTATCGAAGGTAGAAAAATTGACATTGGAGCCAAACAAAGTTGATCTATTTCTTCAAGCTGCTGATGGAGAATTGCAAGAGAAATTAGAACCCCTTCTTGAAGACAAAGAAGAAGATGAAGGATTGACAACGAAGTGGAAGAACGTTGAAGATGTGGTGGGGTTGCTTACAAAAAAAGAAAGGAGGAAGGATAGGAGCAATATTCCGAAAACAGTACAAGCACCCAAAGCTCCAGTACGTACAACACCACCGACAATGCCTACAGTTCAACCTTCGACATCCTTGTCAAAGAAAGCAGATATGGATATGGAAGAAATTATACGAGGAATGCGAGATCTTCAAATCAAATTGGCAAGACTTAAAGAGAATACTTCTATAAACAATTCGAAGAATGTTTCAAAACAAGGATATGTACAAAGATACATTTGGTGTGATGATGCTTCACACACTAGAAAAGATTGCAATGAATTTAATAATATGATACGGCAGGGAATTATTTGCTGGAAAGATGGGAAGATAGCATTGAAAGATAGGGAGGATCTTCTTCAAACCAACTTTGGCAAGGGAGGAATGAGAGCATTGGTTCAAGATTACTTAAAAGAGCATGAAACAGTAGTACGAGAAAGTGCAAGTTATGGTGCTAGAGTAGATGATGAAATTGGTGGAAGTACGGAAACTAGTGAGTTTTGGGCTTCTGCCGTTTCTACAATGCAAGAAGGGAAATTACCTCGAGAAGCGTTATTGAGAACTGCAGCTACAATACGAGGAAGAACAGGCTGGGAGGATCCTGTTGAGTCTCTTTCAGTTCATGCATATATTGCTAAGAGCCAACATGAAGCTTTGATGGAAGAAAAAAGACGAGGAAATTTTGATGATACTAGAGAAGGAAATTCTTTTAAGAAGCAAACTCGAGGAGACAAGGCTCGGGAGGCAGCTTCACAAGAATTGCCTATAAAGGATACCTCAGCATCATTGGGAGAAAAAACAACGGAGACAAAAGATAAGGGCAAATCAATTGCTTATAAGCTACTTTCTGACATTGAAGCGACAACAAATTTGAAAGAGGTGTTGGAAGAACGTATATTAAATGCTAAGGTGGAATTCACATTGAAAGAAGTCTTGAGAATTGCAAAGAAGGATTTTCATGATGTTATCATTGACAGCATTAAGCGAAAGAGGCAATTAATGAGCGAAACTGGAATGAGTTATGCTATTGATGCAAGAATATGTAGAGATGAAGAAGAGGTTGATATTGGTTACAAGCAACCAATAAATGAAAAGAATGGATATATCAGCGAGTACGTTTCAAAGATTCTAGTGACAAGGAAATGGAAACTTTGAGCCATTATACTCGAAAGCATTGGGCAAGGGCAACTACTGATGTATTGGTGAAGGTAGGAGATATAGAAGAACCAATAGTTGCTTTGGTGGACCATGGTTCTGAAATAAATCTCATGTCTAAAGATCTTTATAAGAAGCAAAAATGGCCAATTGATATGGAACATGGATGGGCAATACGAGCAGCTAATAACACACGAGGCAAAATATATGGAGCTTGTCCAGATGTCAAAATTCGGATTGGAGATGTTGCGACGGAGCAACATTTCTTCATTCAAGATACAACGTCTTATCCGTTGATTTTAGGACAACCTTATATCACGGCAACACGGATGGAAACAAAGGTACTTGACGATGGTTCTGCTTATGCAAGGGTACGGAGCGAAGATGGGAGGAAAGCTGTATAATTTCTAACAGTACCTTCTAACCATGAACGGAATCGAGATAGGTTGAGGGAAAAACCATTGCCAAAGATTGTTGAAGGATTTAAGGATTTTGGGGAGGTACCACTGTAAAGCGAGGTTATGGAGGTACAAAAGAAGAGGTACTCTCGCGAGATGAAGGTGCCTTTGATGCGAGTTTTATTGGTATATTGGAGAATGGAAATATTATGTATAAGAAAGTTGATGATTTTAAAAGAAAAGAAAGAAAAAGATTATATGATATTGAAGGACAATTATGCAAGATAGGTACATTACAAGATGATGAGAGGATTTTGGGTGTTTATAAAGAAAATGGACTGGAAGATTCATTGGAATTGATTACATCTATTGGGTTAGGGGATAATGATAAGATTGTTGAGATTCATTCGAGAGAGGTTTATACCATGCTTGAATCTTTTCAAGCACCAGAAGTCACAGTAGAGACGAGATATAAAACGGCAGATAAGAAGGTAAAGCCTGTTGCCGGACCATTACCAGAAGATTCTAAAGAACAAATGGGAGAAGCATCAAAAGAAGCAAGTTTAAGAGATCCAATGAGTATTGGACATCAGTTTACTGAAGAGACTTTTGAAGAATTGAAGATTGGTTCTAATGGTTCTTTAGTGCCGGAGGAAATTACTTGCTTCAAAAAGTTGTTGGCTAAACAAAGTAGATCGTTTGCCTTCGAATTTCATGAAATTGGATGTGTGGATCCAAATATTATAACACCTATGGTTATCTTCACTATACCGCATGTACCTTGGAATCTAAGACCGATTCCAGTGTCGAGGGTACATTTACCTAAATTGGTGGAACTATTGAAAGAAAAGATAAAGATGAAAATATTAGAACCTTCATTTGCGCCGTATTCTAGTCAATGGTTTATGGTGCCTAAGAAGAATGGGTCACTACGGTTTATTCAAGATATGCAGCCGGTGAATTTTGTAACTGTCAGGAATGCAGGAATTGGACCTATTGTGGATGAATTTGCTGAGGCGTTTGTTGGAAGGGCGATCTATTCAATGGGTGATTTGTATTCAGGTTATAATCAATTTCAACTTGTCGAAGGAAGTAGAGATATGACAACGATGAGGACACCACTTGGATTGGTTAGAATATACACTCTTCCTCAAGGCGCGACCAACTCAGTTGCGCATATGATGAATGGGATGAATAAGGTATTGAGAGATTTTATTCCGGAAAAGATTATGCCTTTTCTGGATGATGTTCCTATAAAAGGGTGCAGAGAAGGAGACAAGGATGAAACTTTAGATACGAGGGGGTGTCACAGATATGTTGTTGATCATATACAAGATTATGAAAAGATTTTAACTCGGCTTGGAGAAGTTCATCTTCCATTATCGGGTATGAAGTCCGTATTTGGAGTGCGAGAGGTTGTAATTGTTGGACATTTATGCGGATCTTACGGAAGAAAACCAGATCCGACTAAAGTTGATGCAATTGGAAGGATGAAAGAGGATTGTGGTTCTTTAACAGAGGTTCGCAGGTTTTTGGATGCATGTATATTTTATCGAATCTGGATCCCTCATTTTGCTCACATAGCGGATCCATTATATGAACTATTACGCAAGGGTTACCGATTTGAATGGCAAGTAAGGCATATTCAGGCAATGCAAAGATTGAAGAAATTATTGATGTCACCTCCAATATTGAGGAAGGTTGATTATAAGTGCAATAGACCAGTGATTCTTACTGTAGACGCTAGTCCAATTGCCGTTGGATGGGGTGTGGGTCAAGATGATTCGAATGGGAGTAGATTTGCAGTTTGATTTGGAGCTAAAGTTTTAAGTATTTATCAGCGTGCATATTCGCAAGTCAAAAGAGAACTTTGGGGAGTCGTTTCGGCTATGAAAGCTGAAAAGGACTATTTGATTGGGGCAGTAGTAGTAATTGAAACAGATTGCTTGCCATTGCTTGGAATGATTATTAACTATTCAACGCCAGATATTGCAATGTTGAGATGGATTGCTTATATTAAGTCACTAAATCCAGAATTTAAGCATATCATTGGAAAGGACAATTTAGTAGCAGACATGCTATCTCGAGCAAGATACGAGAGGGAGGACGAAATGGTTGAAGACATTGATGATGTCGGATTGAAATTCTATTCAATATCAAATCTCAACAGAGAAGATAAGCTATTTCTTGAAGAATCTTATGAAGGAGAATTATTGGATATTGGTCATTATTTGAATACCTTGTCTAAGTAGGGGAATTGGTCTACAGAAAAATTCAAACAAATAAGAAAAAAAACATATGGATTTTTACTTCGAGATGGATTCTTATGGAAGAGACCGAAGAAAGGAATTGGGATGCCACAACGAGTGATAAGCAAAGGAGAAGAAAAACTAAAATTATTAAAGGAGTTTTATGATAGTTTATGGGCAGGGCATAGAGGAATCTGGGCTACTTTTGCTAAACTCAAGGAACGATATTGGTGGAAAAATATGTATCGAGATGTGCTCTCATTTGTAAAGTCATGTGAAATCTGTCAATCGTATTCTAATATCCGACATCGAGATGGTCTTCATCCTACGTATCCTCTGGCTATTCATTTTAAATGGGTTGTTGATTTGGTTATTATGTCGGTTGGGTTATGGCAGATGAGATATTTGGTTTTAGCTCGTGAAGATTTATCAAATCAAGTAGAAGGAAGAGCATTGAAGACAAAATCTACAGAGAGGATTTGTAGGTTTTTGCTTGAAGATGTCATTTGCCATTACGGGTGCGTAGGAAAAATCACTGCAGATCGTGGAGAATTAAATGCACAAGAAGCTCGTAAGTTCTTTGAAAAATGTGGAGTTAAATTATCACTGACTACTACTTATATTCCGGAAGGGAATGCAAAAAGTGAATGCAGTCACCCGCCGATTGTGAAAGCATTGATTAAAGCTTGTAATGGGAAGGTTAAAGAGTGGCCACAGCTTTTGTCATTTGCATTATGGGCTGATCGAACAACACATAGTTCGGTGACAGGATATATGCCAATAGAACTTATGACAGGTCAAAAACCAATTATGCGGATTGAAGAAAAGGTACTTACTTGGAGTATGCTACCATGGGAAGATGGATTGACAAGAGAAGAACTTTTGGCTATTAGGATTCGACAATTGGAGCAAAGAACGGAAGATGTCCAGATAACATTGAAAAGGTTAAAAAGAACAAGGTTTCAAAACAAGGCGCGATTCGATAAGCAACATCGATTGAGACCAAAAGCAATCGAGGAAGGTGACTGGGTACTTGTTTATGACAATAGTCTGGATAATCAACATAGTATTTTGCGGAAATTTTCAAAACGTTGGTTTGGACCGTATGTTGTAACAACTGTTCATGATAATGCGACTTACTCATTACGGGAGTTAGATGGTACAAAATTGAAAATACCAATTGCAGGGAAGCGAGTAAAAATATTTAAACGAAGACACGTAGAGATGAATATGGAAGACCTTAATGAAGGTACAGAGATTTCGCAGCAAGAAGATGAAAGTGATTTGGATAATGAAGGTGACGAAGACGAACAGGACAAAGACGTAGGGGATATATTCTGAATCAAACAGCAATTGGATAAATTGGTGTATATCGGAGGATGCACAGGTTCAGAGGGGGTGGATGTGGTGTTGTAACACGAGTATACAGTGAAAATAAAAAAGAAAGGGGAATTTTATTAATATTCAGTTACCTCGAATATTGGGAGCATCGACCAACTCCAATACAAATACTGAGTGGTCAGGTTCAGTCACTCCGTTACAGTCAGCCGGGGCATACTGAAATGCTCCGTTCGATTCCAATAATGGGAGTCAGCAGGAAGAGAAGGACCAATTCACACGACGGGTTTGAGGAGCCAATTGGATCCAATTTTGAGAATCCAATCCGGGTCCTCTTACCCAATATGAGACCTGTATTGGTGGGGCAACCCAATGCAATCTAGTTACGGGAAAATCCAGGTCTTACTACAGGCCTCAGCCAGTCTGACACGAAGACCAATTTGACCCAATTACGCAAGCATCCAGGTTACTACGGGCATCTTACCCAATATGGGACCTGAATTGGTCGGGCGACTCAATGTGGTCCCGATTACGGGGTTTCGATTCTGTTTCGGGCTGTCCTGTTCTCTGTGCCGTTTCAGGGAACGTTGTTTACGATAAATGGATCTCTTAAAGGTAAAAACGGAGGAGAAGGCCTTGATGACGTGAGCCAATTTTGGATCTAAGCTGTGACAGCGGGAGCCAATTTCGGATCTAAGATGGAAGATTGAAGAAATTCAGAGGATAAGGTTAGGGGAGAATATAGTTTTAGGGAGGGGGGTTTTTTTTTTTCTCTAGGAATCGGGGGGGGGGAGCTAGTTTTCAAGCTTTTGCAAGGTTATCAGT
The DNA here is from genome assembly GCF_059467195.1 of Physcomitrium patens. Taxonomy (NCBI): domain Eukaryota; kingdom Viridiplantae; phylum Streptophyta; class Bryopsida; order Funariales; family Funariaceae; genus Physcomitrium; species Physcomitrium patens. The sequence continues at coordinate 2,839,115 of NC_143412.1, read as the reverse complement.
TCGATTTTCATTGGAGGTTTTTTGAAGATCAAGGGAATTAGAGAGAAAAGCTTCATGCTTCGGGTCGGGGAAGGAAAGACATAGAATTTGGATTTTTCTTCTTCGTAGAGTTTTGGGAAGACTGAGGCAATCGCTGCTGAAGTCAGTGTTGTAATGGTGAATCGGGATTTTTAAATGAAGTGGGTTTGAATACTCTTGACTGTTTTGTAAAATCGAGTTATGTCTGTGATTGAAAGATTAAAGGGGTGTCTATAGGATTGAGTATGCGGAGTGAATGAAATTTATTGGATTAATCTAACAGGACAGTTAGTGGATACAAGATCGTAAGTACAAAGGGGTATTGAAGATTAACAGTTTGGGTTGTTCGGGGTTCTCTATAACGTCTAGAGACCTACCGGCTGGGGCAAAAAAAAAAAAAAAAAAAAAAAAAAAAAGATTTCGACAAGCAGTCAAAGAGCATCCGTATAGATTTACAGTACATTGTTGCAGTCGTTTATATTCCAGCAATCAAAAACTGATAGACTGCTTGACTATCGGCGAATCTCCATACTACCTTCTACAGCCAGAAGCCCGGCGCGTTCTCGAGTAGGAAAGCACGTAATACGACACCGCTTTGAATAATTAAATCAATCATCCATTTTCCTGAACTGACTATTCTATGGACTATTAGTCTATTTTATCAATATCTTACAGAAACGAACTAATATCTATTCTACAATATGTAATACTATACTATCTTAAATAATAGCATATAATCACTCCATGATCCAATCATTGGAATCTTCTACATTTAACTATCATTCTACTTATTCTTCTTCACACAAATCCAGACTCCAAAGATTTCCTCTCAAATCTCAGTATTATAATTCTTCCATTCATAACCATTCTTCATCAATACTTTCAATTGTATACTTACAATTTTCCATTGTATTCATCCACAATAAATTCCATACTCCATATACAACATTAAATCTCTTTTTTATTCTAGAATTTCACTTTATATTATTCAAAAATCATCCATTACTCTTTAACTATAAAAAAATAAAGAAGTGGTGTCAAGCTTATCCCGACTCATAACTATCATAGTCTGGCCCCTCTTACTTCTTCCTCAACTTACTTATGTTTACCTCAAAATACCAACCACTACATAATTCGATGATAAATATTTTTTTTTACTAAATCATTCATCTTACCTTTTAAACTATCCATTCATTAGTTTATTAGCTTCTCTTAACTCTACATATTATGTATTGCAAAACAAAAAAATCCTACCCATTCTACAGTCTCCTAGTCTATAATAAAAGTGGTCTTTAATTGATCCTCTTCTGCAATTTTAACTTGATTGTAACCCAAAAATCCATCCAAAAAGGAATAACATTCATGTCCAATTACTACATCCAAGATAATACCTGTAAAAGGTAAAGAAAAATAAACCTTCTTAATATCTACATTTAATTTATAAAAATCTTGAAAGATTCAAATTATTCCATTCTTCTTTGGTACCATTACAATTGGTGAAATCCATTTACTATACAAAAATAGATAAATAAAATCCACATTAAGAAGTTTGTCTAATTCTTTTTTTACCATAAGAAAATATTTTAGATTGAATTGATGTTGTCTTTGCTGAATTGATATAGCATTCTCCTCGAAAATAATTTGATTCTCACAAACTTTAGCAAGAATGCCTTTTGAATCTACATATGACTATTCAAAAGAAGATTTATGATTTAAAAAGAAAATATATTAATTTTCCTCTTTGATATCTATAATTCCATTGTATATTTTGATAACCTTCTCTGTTTCATTGGTGCCTAAGTTGATGGATTGGCACATAAGTTCCTCAATAATATTTGGTTTGATTTTTTTCTTTGACTTGTAATCATTCATATTATTTGACAAATTAAAACTATCTAATTCTAGTTTCAATGCACTAACTTCATTAATCATAGGATTATTCATCCAATTGATGATACCATGATCAGAGTTCATTGTATCCTCCAAATATACTAAATATTCTTCAAGTCTTCTACATTGGTATAACATGCCTTCTTTTTGTATGTGAAGTGGGTTATTACCAACTTGCATTATATTGGTAACTTCATCATATTTTGTATCAAATTGACTCTTATCATTAGATATTGCATTTGAACTTAGAATTTGGAATTCTCCATGATATTGAACTGAGTATATTTGTAACACAATCTTGTCTTTCTCTTTTCCAATAGTCAACATTCCTTGGTGTTAAGGTAGAGAGACTTTGCCTTAAGAAAATGTTAGGCTTTTGGTTGTCACTAATTATTCAATGAAGCTTCAAAATAGGAGAAGTCTTAAGTTTATATATAAATTTTTTCTTTTTCAGCAATTACACCAAACACATAAGCCTCAAGTAACTAACAACATCCAAAATATAATAAAATATTTTAAAACCTTATATATCCTTATATAAAAAAAATTTTGAACTTCAACACTTCATATCTCTTAATCCAATAGTCCAAACAAACTAAAATTTTATACAAGGTATTGATGAATTCTTATTAACTTTTATAATAAATTTCAACTACAAATTCATTGTAGATCTTGAGACATCTTGAAAATCCTAATAGTTACTTTAAACCCTTATCTTTATATATTTGCATGCAATTTTCTTCATATCTCTCAAAACATAAGCTCAAAGACTACAGAATTTATATATATATATATATATATATATATATATAGCTTTTATGATTGTCGTTTTACTTATTCTATAATTCCTTCCAAAATAAACCTGTATAGGAGAATTCAAACACAAGGAAAGACTAAGCGCATGAGTTTCACTTGTTAGGATCACACAATTAATTGTATTCCAAACCACTAAAACACTAAGAAAAACTACAATGCTTCCTCTCAGTAACAATACTCCTTCATCAACTGATAACCACAATGTGCAACCCTGCACTCTCAAAAGACCGCTCAAAACTCAATAAATTCCATCCAACACTAGAAATAATAGACTTCACTCCAACCAATCTGAATTCACATAATTCCTATAATCATAGACTTCCTTTGTTGAAACACACACATAACTCTCAATAAAGAATAATCATAATCTTCTATCCATAATCAATCTTCTAATAACTTTTCATATAATTCAATCACTTAGTACTCCAATTACATCATCAATAACTCATAAATCAATCTCTAATTTATTCCACAAACTCACTTCTCAGTATTCAAAAACTATCTATTATTCTTCAACAACAAAGAAAATAAAAAAAAAACAAAGAGAAAGCAGCAAGCTTAACCTCGGCTCATGACTATCACAATCTGGCCTCCCAACAAACTTCTACAATTCTTATATAATTGCTACTGATTTCCAGATTCTAACCATAATCCTATAATATCTGCTTTTAATAACTGAATCAATCATCCGTCCTCTTAAACTGACTATTTTATAGACTATTAATCTATTTTACCAATATCTTATAAAAATGAACTAATATCTATTCTATAGCTTCTTAACATAAAATATTACATTCTCCAAAAAATTTGAACCAAAATTTTGCCTGAAAACTCAAATTATGGTTCCAACCATTATTATAAATAAAACTGTTCACTTATTATCTTTGATTTGAAAATGCCATCTTCAACTCCCTATAATTCCTTCATACAAACTCTAAAAGTAACAATTCCTTCATAAAAGATGTAGATCTTGAAATCATCATTGTAGCCGTACCTTCCAATTTTCAAAAGTTACCAAAGAACTTTTCAAATCCTCAAAATAGTAATAATATATCTTAAATTAATACCTTAACTTCAAACGGCTATAATTTCTTTATCCAAACTTCAAATCTTCTAATTTTTGTATACAAATTTTAGTCTAAATACTAAAATTTATAATCTTATCTTTTAATTTTTGAATGCCTTCTTTAAAGTTGCCAAAACCCTTATTAAGGTTGCACGCAGCCTCCTCTAAGCCCATTGAGCATGGTATTCGACCAATAGGGATGAAGTTTCCCATTCTTTGCCTTCATTCGACCATACCTTCCTTTCATCCCTCTCAATTAACCTCCTATTAGTTAAAATTTTCTTCTTTAGCCTCTAATCTCCTTTCAAGGCTTCATACTAAATATTTAGGTCATATAATTTTTTTAAATGCTATAATCAAAACAGATAAAACTCAAAATAAAGTTTTTAATATCCACTCTCTCTAAATTAATCTATTAACCATTTTAACATACACCAAGACTTATAAACTTATTATATGCCCTAACTTATTTTTACATATTATAAGCAATTACAGAACAACATCGATTTCAATTATTCCTAGCTTTGGCTTAATATAGCCACAATCGACCCAATAAGATTGGATAAGATAATATAGAACTCTGTAATTGAAAAAGAATATAATCAATCTTGTATATGATTTCAAGAATTGCAGTGTCAATACTGCAAAAGATACCTATTTGTTTCATCCAACTATGATCTATCATTTTTAATACCAATGTTGTGGAGAATAATTTTTTTGAGTCCAAGTCCTCTATTATATCAATTTTTATTAGATTCACACTAGAGCCACCATCTACTTAGACTCTAAAAATAAAAACATCATCGATAGATACATCAATAGTTGGTGCTGCCAGATTGGAATTTAAAATAATTTTACAAATTTTTCTATTATGGAATCCACATCTTATTAATGAGGAATTCAATGTAGAATGACATTCCTAAGCTATTGCCAAAAGTTGCTTCATTGTAATAGAAGGCTAAATTGCATCCAAATCTTTTAAAATATCATACGGTTCTATATTGGTAGTGATTCTCAAGGCTCTCTTCTTTTTCATGGGTTTCAACTTAATCCCTTGAGATAATATATTTTTTTAATAAATTTATGGTCTTTCTGAGGTAGTAAAAGAGTCTCTATAGCCTATAAAGAAAATATACTAACTAACCTTTAACCTACTAACTATTAAGATAAAAAATAAATTAAAAAGCTTTTATAAAATCCTTTTTTAAATATCTTGAATTATTATTAAATCAAGATAATTAAATATTAATTAAAATTTTAATTTTAATTATATTTTTACTGTGTAGTTGTATTACATGATGACACCACTATCAAATTGTTCTTTCCAACAACATGCCTAAATTCTAGATTTAATGATTTGATATAAGTAATTCACTTTAATATTGTAAAATTTAGTGTTGAACAATTATTAATTGTTTCAGGCAATGGTAAATAATCTATTTCAATTACTACTAGTACTCCAATCAAATAATCTTTTTCAACTTTTATAGCTGAAACAACTCTCCATAGTTCTCTTTTGACTTCAAAATATACATGTTGATGAGTCTTCAAAACTTTAGCTCTAAATCAAATTACAAAAATACTCCCTTTTGAATCATTTTGATCCACAATCCATCCAATATTAATAGAATTAGTATCTATAGTAAGTATTACTTGCCTATTGCATTCATGATTAATTCTTCTTAAAATTAGAGGTATCAACAATAAAATTTTTAGCATTTGTATTGCTTCAATATGTTTTTTTTATTTAAATTAACAATCCTTATGTGATAATTTATATAATAGATCTGCTTTATAAGTATAATAAAGAATCCATTTATGATAAAAATATGCAAGCTCCTAAAAACCTATATACTTTTTTTAACAAATTACATATATCCTTCATCCTTTCACTTGCATCAACTTTATTTGGATCTAATTTCCTCCTATAAAATCTACATAAATATCTAAAAATAATAACTTATAATCCAAATGTAGATTTTTCTTCTAAAAAAGTAAGATGAACTTCTTCAAGTTGAGTTAAAATCTTTTCACAATCTTGTATATGGTCAACAATATACTTGCAATACCCCATCTCATCTAAAGTCTCATCTTTTTTTTCTTCTTTTATCCTTTGATTAAAACATCATCTAAAAAATATATAGTTTTTTTAAAAATAAAATCTCTCAATATATTATTCATCCCATTCATCATATATGCAACTAAATCAGTAGCAACTTGTGAAAGAATACATATTTTAAGTAGTACAAGTAGTATTTTTATTATTATTAAATTTCTACTTTCATATGCAAATTTAAATTGATCATAGCTCCAATATAAATCACTCATCAAATAAATCACTCTTCCTACAAATGCTTCTATAAATTCATCTATTAAAGGTCTTATATATGTATTTCTAATAGTTACTACATTTATCGGCTGTATATCTTGGATAAAATAGAATGATCCATTTTTTTAGGTACTATAAATCAATGATTGGAATATGGAGCAAAAGAAGACTCTAAAAACTTTATTTGCATCTTTTCTTTCAATAACTCCACCAATTTAGGTAAATGTGTCTTTGGCATGGAAATTGGCCTTAAGTTCTAAAGTACATGTAGTATTGTGAAGATAATCATAGGAATAATAATATTAGGATCTACTCATTCTATTTCATGAGGTCTAAAGACAAAATATTTATCTTTTTTTGCAAGAATACCTCTTTTATTGTACTTCTATAATCTCACTTTACAATGGTACTTCTCTAAAATCCTTAAATCCTTCAATAATTGTTAGCAATGGTTTATCTCTCAATCTATCTCAATTTTCATAAAGATTAGGAGATATAGTCAAAAATTATACTATTATATTTCTATCTTCATTATATATCCATGTATAAGCTAAACCATCATCAAGAACTTTTATTTCTATTTGTATCGCCATAATAAAAAGATGTCCCAAAATCATTAGAAACAATATCATATCTTAAATAAAGAAATGTTATTCTATTACAACATCTCCAAATCAAATTTTAATAATTAGATAAGCTCCATAGAATTTACTTCATATATTATTAGTTGCTCCTATTATCCATCCATGATCCATATTAATTAGCCATCTCCGCTTCTTATAAAGATCCTTGAACATAAGATTTATCTTAGAACCATGGTCAATTAAAGCAACAATCTATTCTTCTATATCTCCCACCTTTACCAATATCTCTGTAGTTGCCCTTGTCTAATACTTTTAAATATAATGGCTTGAAGCTTCTATTTCTTTATCATTATAATCTTCAAAATATACTCGTTGATTATAATCATTTCTTTCATTTGTTGATTACTTGTAATCATTATCAATTTCTTCTTTATCCTTATATATTCTTGCATCAATAGTGTGATTCATTCCAACATCTTCTATTAATTATCTCTTTTTTTTAAAACTATTAATAATAACATCATCAAACTCCTTCTTTACAATTCTTAAAATCTCTTTTAACATAAATTCTATCTTAGCATTTGATACACATTCTTCCAACATTTTTTTCAAATCTATTGCTACTTCAATATTAAAGAGTAATTTATAAGCTATTATTTTTCTTTTATCTTTTATCTCTTTTGCTTTTTCTTCTAATATCATTGAAGTATCTTTTGTAGCTAATTCTTGTGAAGCTGCCTCATGAACTTTGTCTCCTCAAATCTGCTTCTCAAAAGAATTTTCTTTTCTTAAATTTTCAAGATTTTTTCTTTTCTTTTCTTCTATTAAGGCTTCATATTGACTCTTGACAATATATGCATGTATCAAAAGAGCTTCTATAGGATCTTCTCAACCTATTATACCTTATATTATAGTTGCAATTTTTAATAATGCTTTCTAAAGCATCTTTCTTTTTGCATTGTAAAAATAGTCAAAGTCCATAATTCACTTGTCTCTATACTTCCATCAAAGTCATTATTTACTCTAGCACTATAACTTGCAATTTTTCATGTTGTTACTGTATATGCTACTAAATAATCTTGAATCAATGCTTTCATACTTTCCTTATCAAAATTAGTTTGAAAGAAGTCTCGTATATCCTTTGATGCCACCTTTCCATCTTTTCAAAAAATAACTCCTTGTTGTATTATATTATCAAATTTATTGCAATCCTTTCTAGTATAAAAAATATCATGATACCAAATGTATCTTTGTATATACTCTTATTTATAAATAGCTTTCAAATTGATTGTAGAAGTCTTTTCTTCAAATCTTACTAATTTGATTTGAAGTTTTTACATACCATGTATAATTTCTTCAACTTCTAAATCTTTTTTCTTAGATGTAGATATTGAAGATTGAATAATAGGCATCTTTGGTCGTATTGTATATACTTGAGTTTTAAATGCTTGTACTACTCCCAAATATTAACCATGTCCTTCTTTCTCTCTCATTTTGCAAGCAAATCCATAGCATCTTCAACATTTTTTTCACTTTATTGTCAATGCTTTATCTTTTTCATCTTTAAGTAAGAATTCTAAATTTTTTTTGTGATTCTCTATCGGAAGCTTGAAAAAACAATTCAATCTTGTTTGGCTTTAATGTTAATTTTACTACTTTTGATAATTAAAAATATAATCTTTCAAAATCCTTCTATAATTTTGTTGCTTGTAAATTCTTGTTATACTGCTTAATTCATTTCAAAAATAATTTCTTAATAATACAATTAATACCCTGTAAGTCATCATATTGACTCATTAGTTGTTTTAGGACAAAAGAATATATGTAAAGTGCCAAAATTACAATTATTAGATAAAGATGTGCTTAGAAGATGTTAAAGAAAGAAGAATAGTATTAGTGGAGAAGAAATGGAGTCTTAGTAAGTCTTGGAGGTAATTATTTTAGTCGGTTCAGTATTTTTAATTATTATTGAGGAATAAATATTAGTTAATAAAATAAATATTTATATTGATTTTATATCTATATGTATTACTTATACAAAAACTATAAATGTTAGTTAGTAATTAAAAGAAGCATGAGAAAGAACCTCATGTCTTTTTAGTTATTTATATAGAAAGTAGAATTTATAATAGATTTAAATCGATTCCATTACTATAAAAAATCGATAATATATGAAATTATATCCTTAAATTCCTATAGAATTTATTTAGAAATTATTTAGAATTTTTATTAAATTAAAATTGATTTTTATCTCTATAAAAAATCATTAATATAGGAAATCATATCTTTAAATGGATATTAGAATTATAAAAATATTATAGAAATTTTTAGAATTTATTTGGAATTTATTTAGAATTTTCTATGAATTTTTAGGATAATTTTCAAGACCTTGATAAAATTAACTTTTACCACTTGGAGAGCCATTATGAAGAAATGGAGCAAGATTTGAAGGCCATACGATGTTTCTTGACTAATTAAGTATTTTTGAACACCATGGTGAGGTCAAAAATGCAAAAATATTAATTATACTAGTAAAAAATAGGAGGACGAGCAGCTAGTATAGTCCTTATAAGAAGGGAGGTGCACAAGTCCCAGATGGGTTGTAGCACCTTGGATGTAGGTAGGAAGATAAGACTAAGGCCTCAAGGCATCTTTAGGCAACCCATATACACTACATGTGAGCCTTGGTGAGGTTCGAATCCTTGATCTATTAACAAGTTATCCTTGAGGTAAAATATTTTTCACTTAATTTTCCATTTGTTACTTATTATTTTCAATCTTTCATAACTTACTCATAGTAACTCGGATTCATATGTTTTTTACATCATTAAAAATTTTAAAAAATTAACTTTATAAAAATATAATTTTTACTTTTATTCTTTACTTTTTATTGGGTGACGATCCAATGAACAGACTGTGACTCGTTTTGTAGTGTACAATTGCTTGATTGCACTTGTTTCACTTGTTTTGTGTTATTCTTCTTTAGTTCTTGTTGTTTGTTCCTTCTACTTCATACCACCTATTACAAGCAACTCTTAATTGAAGCCATCTTGTAATTTGGATTGAGGAGTGAAATTTATACTCACATGCCATCTAAGAAATATTTGTCTTTAAATGTATATAAAAAGTTCTTCCATAAATTTCTATAGTTCTTCATAATTCATGTAATATATTTTCTTATTTCCAATATTGAGAGAAGTCTAAATAATTCAATCATCTTCTTTTCAAAAACTCAATTTAATTCTATTTCTTATACATAACATCTTAAATAATTTGAAATATTCCTTTCGTCGAATTGGTCAATTTTATTGATTATTGCTTGTAATTACAAGCAACAATTGGTTGCCAAAGCTTCTTTGCCATTGTTACTTTGTTGTTGTTAGATAGTTAATAGAAAAAGCTTGAAATATACTTGCAATTATTGGATCTATGTATATACCTTATCTTTTAAGAGAAACTCTACTAGATGCTCTACTTGAAGCTCCTCCCATAACTTCTTCAAAATTCTTACTCTTATTCTCTATTAAATAGAAATAAAAATAATTAAACTCCAATACCTATCACTTCAAGCTTTCATGTTGGATTTACCACTTATGTCGTATTACGTGAAGCCTTGCTTGATAATATATCAAGCACTTGGCTATGGAAGGTAAAAAAAAATAAAAAGATTCTAATTCTAATAGAATCCTAAATAATTCCAATTAAATCTTAAAAATGCTAATTAAGCTTTAATCAATCTAAAGAAAACTCAAAGAAATTACAAAAGAAGCATGAAGAAATCCTAAAGAAATTCAAAGAAAGTATTAAAATAAATCCCAAAATATATCTTCAATCTTACTTTAATCTTAGTTAAAATTTTAATAGTCCTTATTTAAATCCTAAGTCAAAATTTACTTAAATCCTAAACAAATCCTAAATCCTAGCTGATTTCTAAATCCTAAATCCTAGCTGATTTCTAAATCCTAAATCCTAGCTGATTTCTAAATCCTAAATCAAATCTTAATCAAATCTTAATCAAATTAATTTAATCGTAGGGTAGTTTAAAACTTTAATATCTATGAATTATACCATTAATCTTGCTTAAGATTTTATATACCTTTTAACAACTAAGTTAGCAATAAGCATATAAAATTTGAAGAAGATCAAACTTACCAAATAGAAGATCAATTCTGAATTCTACTTAGGTGTTGGTTGACTTTTTACTCTAATCTAAATATTGAACTTCCAATACCAATATTTCCTTCTTGAACTATTGAATTGCCTCCAAAATATACTTAAACTATGAAAAATCAAGTCTAGTCTCTACAAAAAAAAAAAAAAAAAAAAAAAAAAAAAAATGCTTCAATCCAATCAATAGATTGCTAGAGATCTTAAAAATACTCACTGACCCTCAAATTTCAATTTTTGAGACCTCAACGCACAAAAACCTTCACACACTTTGTTCTAACTATCTGATTAACTTCAAAATCTTTATACACATAAACAACTAAAACACCAACACACTGCCCAAAATTCATCTATACACATATTACAAAACTCAAGAAACCTTCAATTTTGTAAACATAATTTTATTTTTCAAATTCTAATCCAACCAAGAATATCAGTAATTTTGAAAATCTTCCAAAAATTAAATATTAACTTGATTGATGTAAATCAATACTTAAAAATATTTTTTTTAATTTTCTCTCAAATTCTACTTTTTAATCTACCAAAGAATTCTGGAGTTGCCATAGGTATGTAGTTTTATGTCTTAAGATCTAATTTTGATCCAAGTTGACAATTGATCCTCTCTAGGTATCAATATTTGGTAATTTGAGGTAATTTTTATTTATATCTATTAATAAATTTTTAAAAAACATATCTATATCAACAAATTACATCAGTTACTTTGATTTGAATCATTTATGTTTCTATAAAATAAATAGAAGCTCCTTCTTTAAAAGATAATATTAAGACTAAACCTTTTATTACCTTCCTATTATTTATTTTTATTTTTCTACCATATCTTCATACTAAGATCTTCTATAATATCTATATTTTTTATTTTTTATCATACAGTTGTATTATTACATGACAATAATATGATAATAAAGATAATATGGTTGATGATGAAGAAAATATTGATACCGACTTTTATTTGACTTTGTGTGCAAGAAAGAATGGATTATATTTGACTATATTACTTGAACTAATCTCAAAAGAATTATATGATGGTGAATGGTTGTAAATAAAAAAGTACTTAAATACATTAAAACGATAAGAAGATTGGATAGATTATTAGTTTAAAAGAATTTGGAAGAAGGCCTATGGATATTTTTTTGTAGATGGATTTTTATGGAAGCATCCAAAGCAAAGAGGTAGAATGCCACAATGAATTATATGTAACTATGGCACTCAGGAAAATATCATTAAAGAATTTTATGAAAGTTGGTTGACCGGATATTAAGATATTTGGAGAATATTTATAAAAGTAAAAGAAAATATTGGTGAAAGGGCATATATAAGGATCTGGTGGATTGTATAGGATCTTTTGAGACTTATCAAATATATTCAAGCATTCATCATCAAGATGGATTCTATCCAACATACATGTTAGTAATTCACTACAAATGGGTGGTTGATTTAGTTGCAATGTCAATGGGATTAGAACAAAAAAAATATTTTGTACTTGCTTGAAAAGATTTGATAAATCAAGTAGAGGAAAAAGTGCTTTGAATAAAAACTATGGAAGAAATATGTTGGTTTATATTAGAAGAAATTATTTGTAGGTATGGTTGTATTAGAAAAATCACTATATATAAAAAGAAATTAGATGAAAATGAAGTACAAGAATTATTTGAGAGCATGGACATTAAACTTGTATTAACAACTACATACAATCCAGAAGAAAATGACAAGAATGAACATAGGCACTCTCCAATTATTAAAGCATTGATTAAAGTATGCAAAAGCTAGATAGGTGATTTGCCTAAATTATTAAAATTTGCATTATGGGTAGATTGTACAACTCATAGTATAAATATTAGATACATGCCAACAAAATTGATATATGGACAAAAATTGATGATGTCAAAGTTGTATTAATATGGAATGTATTATTATGAAAAGACAGTTTAATAAGAAAAGAATTATTAGGATTACAAATTTGACAACTTGAAAGAAGATCCAAAGACATTGAGTTAGTTATAAAGAAGTTAAAAGAGGTAAGAGAAAAAAACAAAGATAGGTTTGATAAATAGCATTGATTGCATCCAAAACTAATTCAAAATGGTGATTGGATGTTAATTTATGATAGTAGTTTGAACAACCAACATAGCATGGCAAATAAATTTATAAGGAGATGGTTTGGGCCTTATATTTTCAAATAAGTATACAATAATAGAATATTTTTGTTATAAGAATTTGATGGTATAGAATTAAAGTTACCTAAAGTAGATAAGTAAATCAAGTTATTTAAACAAAGAGATGAACACATTAGTTTTGATAAAGAACAAAATTCATTACAAGATATTGAGATGAAAGAAGAAGAAAAAATTGAAGATCAAGAATTTGACTAAGACAAAGAATACTTTATATCGACGTATTGAAGAATCATTGATATATGCCAAAAGATATATAGATTTAGAAAGAGTAGATGTTATAATATAACATGATTAATAGATGAAAAAAATGAAGAAATTATTATATTATAGAAAATATTACTTCAAATATTATAAAAAATTATCTTAGAAAATAGAAAATAGTTAAAAAATAAATAAAATTAAAGGTGTAAATGCTATCTTTTTACAAAGTAAGCTTCTATTTATTTTGTAAGCCCATAAATAAGTCAAAAAAATATAGATTAGAATAAAAAAATATATAAGCATATATAGGAAGAAGTTAAGAGTTGATTTTAGCAAAAACTAACTCAAAAGGGCCAAATTTGATACTTGAAGAGAACTACATATCAACTTAGATCAAAATTAGATCCTGAGGCACAAAATCAAGCACCTACGGCAACTATGGGATTCTTTTGTAAATCAAAGAATGAGATTTGAGAGAAAGCTAGATAAGATTTTTTTAGAAATTAATTTTTAGTGATTTAAGTATGTGATGACTTTGTAAGAGCTTTAGAAAGTCACAATTTTTTTGGGTGATTTTAGAATTTATGAAATAAAAAGGGTATTATGTTTTAGAGAATTTTGTAAGTTTGGTAATAGATCTATAATTCAAATTTTAAGAACTTATAAAGATAGTTGTTTGAAGTATATGCTATAATTTTGAGCTTGATAAAGTAGTTAAATTGAAGGTTATTGAATTTTAAGTAGGTTGAGGTCTCAAAAATTGGAATTTAAAGGACAATTAGTTTTTTTAAGATTTTTAGCAATTTACAAATTGGATTGGAGTGAAATTTGTATATATGAATAATTGACTTGATTTGGTATATATATATATATATATAATTTGAAAAAAATTGAATGGTTTGAAAAAGAGATATTGGTATTAGAAGTTTGATATTTAGATTGGAATAGGAAGCCAGCCAATATCCAAGCGAGTTTTAGGATTTTTCTTCTATTTGATAAGTGCAATTATCTTCAAATTTTTTATAATTTTTTTTAGTTAAGAAGTTGAGAGGTGTATAAATTTTTAAGTAAGATCAATGGTTTATTAAAAAGATATTAGGATTTTAATTTGCCTTTGAATTTGATTTAGAATTTAAAATTTGTTTAAGATTTAATTTAAGGTTTAGGATTTGTCTAGGATTTAGTTTAGAATTTATGATTTTTTTAGAATTTAATTTAAGATTTAGGATTTAATTAAATTTTGATTTAAGATTTAGATTTTGTTGAGAATTTAATTTAGGATTTAGAGTTTATTTAGGATTTGGTTTAGAATTTAGGATTTATTTAGAATTTGATTTAAGGTTTAGGATTTGTTTAGAGTTTGATTTAGGGTTTAAAATTTTTCTAAGATTTTATTTAGGATTTAGGATTTATTTAAGATTTGGTTTAGGATTTAAGATTTATTTAGGATTTGATTTAGGATTTACAATTTATTTAAGGTTTGATTTAAGATTTAGGATTTATTTTGTGTTTGATTTAGGATTTAGAGTTTTCTTAGGATTTAGAATTTGGCTTAGGATTTTAGATTTGGCCTAGGATTTGATTGAAGTCTATTAAGATTTTAATTAGAATTAAATTAGAATTTAATTGAGATTTATTTAAGATATATTAGTGATTATTTTAAGATTTATTATGGATTTCTTTTGAATTCCTTTAAGATTTCTTATTATCTCTTTTGTAATTTCTTTAAGATTTATTTTAAATTTGATTAAAGTTTGCTTAGCATTATTAAGATTTAATTAGAATTTATTTAATATTCTATTAGAGTTAAGATTTTGTAGTTATAATTTCCATTCTACCTTTCACATTCAAGTGTCTAGTGTATTTTTAAGTAAGACTTCATATAATATGATAGCAGATTATTTCTCTTTGTAAAAAAATTTATTTGATATTAGAAGTTATTGACTACCTTCTATTAATTTGACTTAAAGATTTATTGAATTATTTGAAATAAAAAGAAAATCATGGATGCTATACTTGATAGAAATCAAAATAGATTTATAAATATTACAGATCCTTACAAACTTATCAACATTCTTAAAGTAGAAATTTCATGCATAACTGTAGAATAAGTAGTTATTTTCAGAATGTAGATACCTAGTGTATAGTATAAACAAGGATAGATAACTGCTGAAAAGGTCGTTCAGCAGGTAGAATGGATGAATAGTCAAGAAAAGTAGTTATCATATGTAGTATAGGAGTTGATATCTCGGGGTAGTATAAGGAGGATGGGAGAAGGGAAGAAAAGGCCAGACTGTGATAATACTGAGCTAGGGGCCAGATTGTGAGAGTTGTGAGCCGGAGTAAGCTTGGTGCTACCTCTTTTCTTTTGTTTGTTATTTTCTTTGAATAAGAGGATTGAGAGTTTCTGAATATTGTGAAGTGAATTATGGAATGGAAAGGTGATTGGTATTATTTGAGAAGAAGAAAGATTGAATGCTCAAATCTGATTGTAGTTTAGCAAAAAGAATGAGTCTGTGTTTGTGTGAAATATTGTAATGTGAATGGCAGTTCTGTGTGAAGAATTCCAGTGATTGGAACGAGGGTAATTGTGTGCTGAAAGCTATAAGGGTGCAGTATTACAGTTGGAGATTATGAGGGTGAATATATTAGTAGAAATAGCAGTTATTGGTATGACTGAATTGTTGTAAGGAAGAGACCGATAAGGTGAAGGAGGAGATTGTAGTTTTCTTGTGTATTCAGATATTAGAAATAGAGATAATACATTCAGGAGGTAATTGATTGTGTGACCCTAATGTGAACACTTAAGCAACGAGTCATTCTCCATGTTCGAATCCCCCTATATGGGTTTATGCTGGGAGGTTTCTTCTGGAATAAGTAAAATGAGCAATCATATTTTGACGCCGCTGCCAGGGAGTGATAATAGCTTTGAGTGTTAAGAATTAATTACCAAACGTGTGAGAAAATTGGCAATGGAAGACGATTTCAGTAGTGTTTGAAGAAAGAGTATGGTTATTAAGAATGAGAATTTAACAGCAAAGAGAATAAAGCAATCAAAGGAAAGAATAGAGAGATCGCAAGCAAGAAATTTGTTGCATAATGAGCGAGATCACAAATTAAAAAAGAAGCATCGACAAAGTTGGATTAAGCCGTGATTGCATGCCTGTCGGCATAGTCAATCGTACCTAGAAGATGATCGACCTCTAATATTTCAGAAGTACATACCGTTAAAGAAATTACCAAGAGCACTCGCGGGGAGCGCTGCTAATAGTCCAGCAAACCTCTCGAAGCCGTTAACGAAAAACAAGGAAGGCATAGAGGAATAAGGTATTCCATTGGATATCTTCTCAATTGGAAATATGTCCAATCCTAATAAGACTGGTTCTGAAGATCGGCATAAATCACTTGCCAATAAAGACCAATTCAGAGTATATCAAAATCTATCGTTTTCATCTCATATTCAATTAGTAAAATTATTTGGAGATAATAATAGTCAATCGGGAAGGCGTGGAAGTCCAAAAAAGACTTTTGCAGGAGACAGTTTTTATTTTAATAAGAAATTGAGCAGAACACCGGCATCTTTAATGATGTCTGGAGGACCAGTAGTTCCGATTACAGTTCAAATGGGTGCAGTCGGCGATCAAACGACTAGCATCATGCCATTACCTATTTTTTGGGGTTTGCTAGGTGCAGATCCAGATCAACATTTGTCTCAATTCTTGACGGCATGTGTAGCCAATAATAGAAGAACAGAAGATATTTGGTTGAGATGGCTGCCAGCGACATTGAAAGACACAGCGTTTGAGTGGTATAACCGCCAACCTGTGGAATAATTTATTAATTGGGAGGCATTGAAAAATACATTTTTAGCCCATTTTTGACTAATTGGTTTTGAAGAACATCTTAGAAAAAAATTAATGAATAGCAGAATGGTACCAGGGGAAGCGATACAGTCATATTATGGTCATGTAGCGGATATACTTTGAAAATGGCCAAATAATCAAATGTTGGAATCATTTGTGTTGTCCATATTGGTTAATAGACTACACCCACCAGAATTGAAAATGTTTGTAAAGGAGGTCCAATCAGCTACCATTGCATCATCTCTTGAGCGAGCAAAAGTATGGGAGGAATGTCACTATGACCAGAACTTAACAATAAGAGCCATGATGATTCCATCTCAAGGAGGTTATCAAATGGCAAATTGGAATGACGCATCGGGAAGTTATCTGGGAAGGAATGATTATGGTACAATTCCACAGGGAATAGTGGATGCCGTTCTATTGCAAGCTGTACCACCATCATCATCACACTTGTATGCACCTTATTCCATGTATCAGAAACCAATACCTACAAAGGAATTGCCAAATACATTGATATCAAGGGATCCCAATGAATCATTGTTGTTAACATTGACGAAAAAAATGGATGAATTGGCTCTGAATTTGGCCAAGGATAAAGAAAAAAGACATAAACCAACCAATATGCATCCCAATGTTTGGTGCAGCAATTGTAAGGGGCAAGGTCATTTAGTAACAGAATGTCTTTCACCACCCCAAATGACTATACAATGTACCTTTTGTAGGAGCAAGCATTTTACTACCAACTGTTAGAATTTACGGAAGCAACAACAACTCAGTAACCAGATAATGATCCAACCAACTTTGTGGGATGTCAATCAAGTACAGATGAATAATAAGTTTGGCTGGAATGGAAATTGAGCAAATAAATAAAACAAGAATTATTCTAATTTCCTCAACTCTGAATTTCACCAAGAAGGTATATCTAATATTCACAGATTGGCGATGAACCAACCAGGATACCATCAATATCCACCCATGATGAAGCCAATGCCAGACTCTACAGTAACAATGGATCAATCAGGATCCTTTACTCATCCGACATGGAACAGATCTAGCCGTTATATACCCGTAGAGACATCCAATATCCCTGAAGGAGTTGGCAGGAGACCACTTTGTGGCTATCATTGTAGACAAATTGGTCATTATGCCAATGAATGTCCTAATCCAAGGGCCAGTGATGACTATGCTCCAATATGTGGAAATTGTAAGCAGTCTGGTTACACTTATTAGCAGTACAATGTGCCCTTTAATTATAATAACTGGGATCAGCAAATACAAACAAGCCAACCGACGGAGGACAAAGGCCCTGTTCAATGAGACTCACCAGTACATCGTGTCGAGGTGGTGAACACAGTGCTTACCAGAGGCCAACAAAAAGACAAGAATTCAATTCAAGATATGGATGAACCAATCGCAGGTGAGCAAGTAGTGCCATCCACGGGGCTAAACGAACCAATATCAGTATTGGGACGTATCCCAATATTGAGACCTCAACCGACTTAGGAACCCAATTCAGTCCCACGTGCCAATTTATCGGGACCATCAAGATCGATCCCAATTAACCAAGTACCAATACCTGTATAGCCCAATAAAAGATCTTACGCATTAAAGGAACTTTTAGTGGTAGACAAGTTGGCGAAGTTACTAACGGAAATCTTAATCGCCAGGAAGGAATTGCAGCCAAACGGAGTAAAATTGAAACCAATGAAATGCAAAAGAGCATCGGAAATTACTCTCAATATAGAACCATACGACATTCTGAGGGATTTGGATGTTATTCAGCCTTCAATTACAATGAAGCAACTTTTGGCTGTAGCATTGAAATGTCGATCTACATTGAATTCAGCGTTAATACGACAAAGATCTCACACTAAAGAAATTCATGAAGTTAGCTTAAACTTAGATCCGGGATCACCAACAATCGATGTATCAATCGATGGCATTTTAATTCCAAGAGTACAAGTCGATGGTGGCTCGAGTGTGAATTTAATGAACGTGGATACAATGGAGGACTTGGATCTAAATCAATTGCTACCTACGATATTGGTCTTACGAATGGCAGATCATAGTCGGATAAAGCCAATGGAAATCTTATGCAATATTGCCATTGTAATCACGGGATTGACATACAAAATCGATTATATTATATTTTGATTACAGAGTTCTACGTTATCGTATCCCATTTTATTGGGCAGACCTTAGCATTATCAAGCCAAAGCTAAGAATGATTGGGGCCAAGGTACATTGACAATTGGAAAAGGTCGAGACCAGATTGTTCTATAGATGTACCCGGTACAATATCATGGAGAGTCTCAATTGCCAACATCTGAATTAACATCGGACGATGAGCTTAGCTTCGATGATGATGCACTAGCACCAATTACGGAGGCGTCCACGGAGGCAGCACTACACCTTGGAGTAGTGTATCAATGTGGAGGCCCGGGGGAGTACTTGATATACCCGACGGACTCGAAAAACTCGAATTATGTTAGTACTGATTGGATGACCAAGTATGGTGTGCACCATATTAGTGCCCTGGACACAAGATTTAGTTCTTCATACATGTCAAACTTACCGACTGACTTTAAACCAGCGCAGGGGTTGAAACAGAACATCGCCGTTGTATCTTTATGTCAAACTATCAATTTGGCGACCATAGCAGAACCTCGGACAATTAAGATCTACAAAGGTATTAAGGAACAAGAATTGACCTGCTGGACCGAATTTTTCTTACATCATAAATCTGCTTTTGCTTGGACTTATGATAATTTAAAAAGTATTCCCGCTGAAGTCTGTGAGCATCGTATCATTTTAGAGGAGAACGCTAAACCGGTATGGCAGAGGCAACATCGCCTTAATCCTAAATATTCCCTCATAGTGAAGGAGGAATTGCACAAGCTTCTTGCGGTTGGTTTTATTTACCCAGTACCAAATAGTGAGTGGATTTCTCCAATTGTGATGGTGTCGAAAAAAAATTGCAAAATCTGAATTTGTCAGGATTTTTGGAAACTTAATGCAGCCACTAAGAAAGATTACTTCTCATTACCTTTCACGGACAGTATGGGTAACATATTGTTATTATCACCACTAGGTAAAAGAATAGGAGTGGGGCATCAGTTAAAGTCATTTTGTGGTGTTGTTTTGGATTGGTTGGAGTGCCATTTTCTTATATTTCTTGTGTTTTTGAGAGTAGTAGTTCCAGTTAAGAGTTAACAGTGAGGAGCTAGTCACAAGGAAGAGAATGCATGGTGGAGACCCAAAGGCAAGAACTATTCCGGGCTCGCAGTCGTTCAATTTTGGAACTGGAAAAAGTGAAGGGTCAGTTGGTAATGGAACGAGAAAAGACGGAGTTATTTGCGTAAGAAAAATTGGTATTGAGTGACCAATACAGATGTGAAACGGAGCGGTTAAGGGCTGAAATTGAGGCCTTGAATGCCGAGGTGATAAGATTGGCAGAGGATTTAGTCAATATTGATCAAGCATAAGTATCGACGTTGCCAGTTCTAGAAGTTGCAAAAGAGAGGAGTCACTTTCAGCGCAAGTTGGAATTGAGAGATGCCCAGATCCTGAAATTGGAAGCTCAAGTCCATGAACTGGGCAAGTATAATGAAGACCTTTCAGCTCAGTTGAGGCAGGAGCTGATGGAAGGACTGGAGGAGGATGAAGATTTGCAGTTGGAACTAGAATCAATGGAACCAATAACAGATACTACAGCAATTGATTAATTAGATAGGCCAGAGAGATTGCAATTTTTGTAGAGTTTTGTTATATAATTTTTAGATAGGTATCAATTAAGTGTTTGCGAGGACACTGCACAGTTAGGAATGGGGCTATGTAGAATAATTAGTTATTTTCAGAATGTAGATATCTAATGTATAGTGTAAACAAGGATAGATAACTGCTGAAAAGGTGGTTCAACAGGTAGAATGGATGAATAGTCAGGAAAAGTAGTTATCATCTGTAGTATAGGAGTTGGTATCTCAGGGTAGTATAAGGAGGATGGGAGAGGGGAAGAAAAGACTAGACTGCGATAATACTGAGCCGAGGGCCAGACTGTGAGAGTTGTGAGCTGGGGTAAGCTTGGTGCTACCTCTTTTCTTTTGTTTGTTATTTTCTTTGAATAAGAGGATTGAGAGTTTCTGAATATTGTGAAGTGAATTATAGAATGGAAAGGTGATTGGTATTATTTGAAAAGAAGAAAGATTGAATGCTCAAATCTGATTGTAGTTCAGCAAAAAGAATGAGTCTGTGTTTGTATGAAACATTGTAATATGAATGGCAGTTCTGTGTGAAGAATTCCAGTGATTGGAACGAGGATAATTGTGTGCTGAAAGCTATGAGGGCGTAGTATTACAGTTGGAGATTATGAGGGTGAATATATTGGTGGAAATAGCAGTTATTGGTATGACTGAATTGTTGTAAGGAAGAGACTGATAATGTGAAGGAGGAGATTGTAGTTTCCTTGTGTGTTCAAATATTGGAAATAGAGATAATACATTCAAGAGGTAATTGATTGTGTGACCCTAACGTGAATGCTTAAGCAACTAGTCATTCCTCATGTTCGAATCTCTCTATACGGGTTTATTCTCGGAGGTTTCTTCCGGAATAAGTAAAACGAGCAATCACAATAATCAATTTCAATAATAGAAAGACTAATCTTACACCTATAAAAGAAGTTCAAAATCTATGACAAGAAGTTTTACATTTGAAGGAAGCAAGTAAATCAACTTTACAACCAAATCTAAAAAGCTTTACTTCTATGAATATAATATAGACATGGATTAGTATGCCAAATAAGTTTGATCAAATAAGATCAAAATTTTGGAGATTTTTGCAACAAGTCAAGGTCTATTTGAAGTTGCGTCTCTTCTAATAATCTAATAGATATTATTTAAGTTGAGTTCATAGGTGCACTTCCATCTTGAAGTACTTTGTTTTGGTTTGCACATTTAAAAGCATTCGCATCTCTTTTATGATTTGAATTCATTCATAGAAGTATTTTTGGTTATATTTGGAAAAAATGATCAAAAAAGAGTAGTAGAGACTTTCTTATCTTAATAGTAAGGATCTTAATAAACAAAGACTTTGTCAAAAAACAAGAAATATCTTTAATCAAGAAAACTAAACTCATACATATAGAAGACATAGATGGTCATTTGTTGTCTTTTAGAGATGTTATTCATGAAACTATTCCCTTAGATGTAATAATTAAAGATCATAATAGTATTGTAATATTTATAACTAATAAGATCTTTTTTTAATCTAATTATTTTAGTATTATTGCGGCTAAAAAATTTAATCCTTTCATAGAATGGATTTCTTATAATCTTAAATTTTCTTATAATTTAATCCAAAATTTTTGATAGTGAAATAAAAAAATATAAGCTAAGTACATTCAAATTTTTACTAATAGGTGTAAGAGATTTCATGCATGTGAAAAAAGTAGAGTCATCTTTTGTTATATATGCTACATCCATCTCTAATGGTGAAAAGATATCATGCGATATTCTTAATTAATATTAAGATTTTTAAGATGTTTTTGAAAAAAAGAATACAGATATTCTTCCAAAGCATCGTCCTTATGATTGTTCTATTGATCTTCACAAAAGAGCTCAACCACCATTTGGACCAATCTATAGCCTATCACAAAACAAGTTGATTGCACTCAAAGAATACATTAATGAGAACTTGGCTAAAAATTTCATATGCCATTCAAAATATCCATACATGGTTCCTATCTTATTTGTGAAGAAAAAAGACAAATCTCTATAGATGTGAATAGACTATCAAGGACTCAACAAGTTCATCATCAAGACTAGGTATCTTTTATCTTTGATTTTAGGACTTTTTGATCAATATAATTAAACAAAGATCTATAAATAGCATATAATCTAGTATGTATTAAAATAAGAGGTGATAGAAAATTTTATTTTGAATCAAGTATGGATATTTTAAATATAATATTATACCTTTTGGAATCACAAATGTATCAACTATTTTTCAATATTTCATGAATGATATCTTTCATGAGTTTTTTGATGATTTTTTTGTTTGTTATTTAGACGATATTTTCATCTACTCTAAAAATATAGAAGAACATAAACTTCATATTTGTCATGTGTTTCAAAAATTTAGAAATATAAGATTATATATAAAGATAAAAAAGTGTATATTCTATACTACTCAGTTTGATTTTTTAAGATATATTATTTCCAAAAAAAGATTAATGATGGATCCTAAGAAGATTATCTTAGATTGGAAGGTCATAAAAACAGTCAAAGATATGCAATAGTTTTTAGAATTTGCCTATTATTATTGAATCTTCATCAATAATTTTTTTCAAGTTGTGGCTTTTCTTATATGTTTGACATGTAAAGACAAATTTGAATAGAATAAAGAAGTAGAAATATTATTTTAAACTTTAAAGATAGTATTTATTTTTGTATCAATTTTATATTGCATTGATTTTTCTAATGCATTCTTCATAGAAACAAATACATGTAATTTTGCTATAGATATTATTTTATCACAAATAGGAGTAGATGATAAATTTAATTTAGTTGTTTTTTATTTTAGGAAATTTTTAGCAATTGAGATTAACTACAAGATTTATTACAAGGAGCTTATAATTATAGATTCATTTTTAAAATGATGTCATTATATAGAAGATGCTTCTAATTTAGTTATCGTATATATAGATCACAAGAACCTTGAGTACTTCATATTGACATGTATTTTGAACTATTTCTAAGCCGATTGGAATATGTCTTCATTAAGATTTGATTTTAAGATCACCTATAGATTTAAAAAATAACAAAATTTATCAAATATCTTTTCTAAACATTCTTTTCTTACACCAAAAAAAAGAGATGCAACTTTTGATCAACAAAGAATAATTTTCTTGAAGCCAAAAATTTTTAATCTTTGAGCAATAAAATCAAAATTGATTTTTAATTCAACCTTTGTGAAGATAATTCAATCAAGTATGTTTTTTGATCTTCATCTTTATGATATCAAGAATAATTCTTTTGAGTTTCATAATACTTCCAAATTTGAATTCAAGAATAATCTACTTTATTTTGAAGGATGATTATATATTCCAAAAGACAAAACATAATTATGTATTTTTCAAGTTCATTATGACTTTTCAACAATTAGACATTTTAGATACAATAAGACTTTGTAGCTAATATTTAGAGATTTTTGATGGCCTCAAATATGAAAGGCAATCAAAGACTTTGTAAAATCATGTGATATTTGTTCAAGATCCAAAACTCCTTATCATTGACCTTATAGAATTCTTCAACCATCACCTATTTTGGAACAATTATGGTTTTTTATTTTTATGGATTTTATCATGAATCTTTTAATCTTAAGTTTGTATGATTTTATATTTGTGATAGTAGATTATTTTATCAAAATGAGTTTATATCAAGATTTTGAAGAATCCTTTTTAAGATTTTAAAGATAGATATAAAGCTCTCTTTGATATTTTATCTTCAAATTGATGGATAAACAAAATGGATGAATTAAGTTCTCAAGCAATATTTAAGATGTATCATTAATTATCATTAAGATGATTGAACAACTCTTTTACCATTGGTAAATTTTTCATATAATAATTTAATATATTTTATATTCAAAAATATCTTTTATTGCCAATTATAATTATCATTCATAATTTGATATTTTTGACTTTTTTGAAGTTGATAATCCTACAACAACAGATTGGACAAATTATTTGTTAGAACTACATACAATAATGAAGGTGCAATTAAAAAGAGCTCAAGAACAAAAAAATATTAATGTAAATGCCTATTGCAAGGAACAATCACAATTCGACATAGATGACAAGAAATGATTACTCTGTCATAATATTAAGACTACTTGTTTTTATGACAAATTAGACTATTGTAGGCTTGGACCTTTTTCTATTTGTAAACAAGTCAATCTTGTTGCTTATTGATTATATCTACTAAAGTCTATGAAGAACTATCTTGTATTTCACATATCTCTTCTTAATCCATATATGATAATGAATATCTTAGGAAAAAGACAAATGCCACCTCTTCCTATAGAAGTAGATAATAATCAAAAATTTGAGGTAGAAGAAGTTTTAGATTTAAGACGACACCTAAATAGGTTGAAATATCTTATTCATTAGCATAGATATGATATTAATAAATACACAAGAGCCAACAAAGAATCTTCCAAATGCAGTAAAGAGAATTGAAGCTTTTAATTGATAACATCTATAAAAATCATAATAAAGATTAACTAAACTTTATTATGATAGAACCAAGATCCAAGGAAGATAATATTCTATCTTCTACCTTTATTTGTAACTTGAGTATATTTGTGACACTAACGAGATGGAGAAGCAACAACCAATAAATTTAACTCAAGTGTTTTTATTTATTGACTTATCAAATAAGACATTACAATTTTCATATCTTTTAAGATAATATAATCAAGATGAAGATTGTGAAGAACAACATGTCTTACCTTGAATAGATGGCAAGATATAACATGTTTAGTATCATGACCTTGGAAGAATCTCTCAATGTCTAATGATTTTATTAGAGGTAGAAAAAAATTCTAACAATGTTTCAAATATTTTATTTGAAAGAAGTTACAAAGGCCTCAAAAATAATCAAATAATAGGATGGTCTTTTGACCTTGAAATAAAACATTATGAATGATTAAGAAGACCTATCAACTATTTTAAAAAAAAAAACAAAGATCAAAGTATGTAATAAACACAATTTGCCATATCTTTGATGTTCTCAACATATAATAATCAATCCTTATGGGACTTATCCCTAAATAGGAAGATGATATCATGAACATACATATTTATCCTAATATGATTAAGTAGAAGTACATAGAATTAGTTTTATTTTAGTATATTTTTTAAAAAGCTTCTTAGAAGCTTCATAGATATTGCTTTGGCTTTACATGTATTTTTAGTTGATTGGTAGGTTAAAAACTTAGTCTATTGGTAGTTTATGGAACAAACTAATTATATAGCATATATATAGAAAATTTGTTTGCAAGTTAAAATACATGTCTTCTAAAGTCAACACACTTTGGAGGTCTTATAGGACATCACTACATAACTCCTAATTAAGAATATATATGGAGGCAAGAATAAATCCTTCTTTATTTTTTCAATGTCTTTTTAGTCTTTATTCTTGTTTCAAGACTTTCCAATTTTTTTAATTTTGATAGTAGCTATTCTAGTTTAATATTATACCATCTTTGAATGACTTTCTAGTTCTTTTGAGAGACTCAAGAATGTATCAAAGATTTTTTTCTTCAAACTTTGTGTTCTTGAGAATATATTTTAGTGAAAGACAGTTTAATTTCCATCCTACTAAATAACTTTTTTGTATCTTGTGAGCACAAATAATAGCTCTACTAATTAGTTATAATCACTTTTTTAATTTTTAACATATTTTTATTAAATTTTAGTCGTAATATGATTAACTTATGGATCCAAATTAGCTTTTTTAGTTATTTATGACTTTATTTATATTTTTAGATTATTAATTAGGTAGATTCTTTTAATTTTAAGATTAAGTGATTGTTTAAAATTCTAAAAATAATAAATTTAGAAGGTCTATGATTTTTTTTCTTGATCTCATTTAAATTTTTTTTATGTTAAAGTTAGAATTTTAGTAGAATTTTTCTTCTAAGTCCTAGAAATTATATATTGAATTAATCCACAATCTTAGTTTTCAATCCCAAGTCTAATTCCTAATTTGACTATGGTTAGAAAATCCCTTAGGTCTAATTGTTCTTTCTTCCTATTTAATTTTAAGATTTTTTTAAGCTTAAATTTTATGCCACAATTTAAATAGATTAAAAATATAAAGTCTAATTGTTAAATTTATGATAAATTCTAGAAAATAGAAGTGAGCTAATTTTTGTAGTAGAATTCTTCTCTTAATGATTTTAATTACTATTTGGAGTTGAAAATTGGAAGGAAAAAAAAAATAAATAAAAAAATAAAAAAAAAATCACAAGTGTATTAATTCAAGGCAAAATTACAATTGGGTCTTGGATTTACTAAAAGTTTGTATTTAAGGAATTTTAAATTAAATAATGGTGATAATGATGGCTTTGATGGCAAATACTATTGCTGATCTTTAAGTAGATTGATTAAAATTAGAATTATAGTAAAAACTTACAACTAAATTAGTAAATTAATTGATTTTTATGATTTGAAATTCGGATTTGGGATTGTGATTAATAAATCTTAGGATAAAAATATATTTTAGAAACAATGGTGGTATTAATTTTGCCAAAAAATTATTAGTTTTTTATTTATAGATATTTTCAGCCTCAAAGTCGAGTTTAGGCTTAGCATGATTGTAGACCTTTAATCTTCAATAGGAATTTTTTGATTTGGATAGTAGAGATGTGGCCCCCCACCTTTGGACCTCCTCTTCTTTGATTGAGAAGGTGTCAAGGACAAAGACTCGATGAGGGAAAATATACACCAAAAGGCTATCTTGATACAATAAGTCAAAATATAAACAAGTAGGTATATTAAAAGGAAACTGGAATGGCTATTTCCACATGACAAGAAACTAAAGACTCTTGAACCTAGACTAGAAGCAAGAAAAGAGTTGACAAGAGTGAAGAAGCCTTCACTCTTGTCTCTATATATACTATCTAATTAGGGGCTACGTGGCGACGTTCTATAGGACCTCCAATATGTGTTGACTTTGTAGGACACATGCCTTGACTTACAAGGCAAGTTTTTCTACGTGTGGGCCACATAGTTAGCTTGATCTTCAAGCTAACAACATGTGTGGCACATGGCCAACTTGTTGACCACGTTTCTAATCCAAAAAGTCAATTAAAGACATCTATGAAGTCAAAGCAACGTCTAGGAAGTTTCTAGGAAGCTTCTATATTAAATATTATAGAATTAACTTACTTTTATCTACTTTTACTTACTTCTACCTATTTCTATATGTAATTATTAGCTTATATGTTTATGGCTGTGACATTACCCCCTCTTCTAGAGACGAGTTCTACGAGGAGCGGTCATCATATGTTGAGGAAATCTATGATGCGACGAACTGTATTCGCCACATACTCTGATCTCTGTTCTCTTCGAAGATGATTGATAGGGCCTCTCAACCATCGGTAGTGTCCCATACCAGGGCGGGAAGACCACCCAGTTATTTGATCATTGTTGAGGCCTTCATAACTTCCTTCGAATAGAATATTTGGAACACCATCATGAGTTGTTTCTACCTCTAGCAAAATCACCAAACATCGAGAGTCCCTTCCCAAATCGTGATACCAAACGCGTTGTATCTCACCATCTGTTTGAGGAAGAACATGTTGTTCTTGAAGATCTTCATCTCGATTGCATCGTCTTGAAGGTTGTGACAATCGTAATGTCTCGTCCGGCTGTCATGGACATACATTGGAAGATTCTTCGAATATTCTTCTATAATATTCTCTAAAGATTCTCTAAAGATTCCTTTAGAAGATTCTAAAAGATTCTTAGAATATTTCCTAAAGATTCTCATAGAAGGTTCTAAAATATTCTGATATATTCTAGGAAGTTGTTCGAGAAGTTTCCTAATTAGTAGAAGTTGTTGGAGAAGCGTCCTAGTTAGTGGAAGTAGCTCGAGAAGCTTCCTATTCAGTAGTATATATAGGAGTCGAGGCTGAAGGGTTCTTCAGTCTCGACAACACATCTCTTGGAGTTCTAGCTCACCTTTCTGGTGTTGTTCTTGTACTCATCTGATTAATCCAGTTCTTCTTGAACATCTTGTCTAGTTTTTTGTCTGTATTTTGTATCCGTGACAGTTTGTCGAGACTGCATTTTCACTGGTATCAGAGCTAGTTCCTTCTTGTTAGAGAGTGGATTACCCCTCTTCTTGAAGGTGTGCTAGTGTTTTAGAGGTTGCGGATTACCCTCCTCTAAACTGATATCTCTTCTTTCTCAATATTGGAGCCTTATTCTTCTTGGAGAGAGTGGATTACCCCTCATCTTGGAGTCTTAAGGCGTTTTAGAGGTTGCGGAGTACTCTCCTCTGAACCAATATTGTCCTCTTGTCAAAACTCTTTTTTCTTCTTTCTGAAGGTTAGCCGAAGGTTAAGACGTTAATATGGCTGAAAGTTTGGAATCCAAACTAGATGCCATCATAAATGCTCTTGCCTCATTGTCACATAGGACAACAGAGATCGAAGGAGTCATGGTAGGACTCCATAACAATGGAGCATCTGGAATAGCGCCATCTAAAGCATATCAGCCTCAAACTTCTGCGCCAGAAGAAGCAGTTCTACCTTCAGTTCAACAAGATCGAGTAGTCCTACAACGAAAGGAGCCTCGAGTTAGTCTTCCGGATAAGTTTGATGGAACTCGTTCCAAGTTTCGAGGTTTTGTCAACCAAATCAGGTTGATAACAATTTTACAGCCCGAACGTTATCCGACGGAGGAAGCGCGTGTTGGGCTTGTTGGAACCTTGCTTACAGCACAAGCTCTGTCTTGGTTTACTCCCTTATTCGAGAAGCGATCGCCAATCCTGAGCAACTTTGAAACGTTCTTGGAGGCGTTTGCAGAAGCATTTGGCGAGCATGATAAAGTTCGATGGGCTACAACAAAGATCCGATCGCTACGACAAGGAACACGCTCTACATCAGTCTATGCCTCGGATTTCAGACAATTGGCAAGTGACATTAATTGGGGTGAAGAGGCGTTGGTGAGTCAGTTTTATTGGGGCTTGAAGGATGATGTGAAGGACTTGCTGTTATCTCTTCCTGATCCTCAAACGCTCAACGAAGCCATTAGCCAAGCTGTAAAGTGTGACAATCGCCTATTCCAACGTCGCCAAGACCAACGTCCAAGACACCAAATGACTCGTTACGACGTGACTATGTCTGCAAATAGCTTAAACTCACATTCGGAGGCAACAGATATGCAAATCGACACGGCGCATGTCTGATCTCTTACTCCAACAGAGAAGAAACGGCATATGGAGGAAGGGTTATGTTTGTACTATGGAGAAGAAGGTCACAAGGTTGGAAATTGCCCCAAGAAGCAAAATTGGCACCCTGTCAAGACTAGAAGTGCGATGATTCCGGAAAACGACGACGCCCAGCCACAGTAGGAACCGTGCGGCTGGACAATCTAATATCACGACAACAATCAGGTTCTTCCTTCTCTGTCCAACCTGCCCGTTGTTTTACAATTCCTTTGTTTTTAGGCCCTCAAAAATAAAAAACTTTAGCTTTATTGGATTCGGGGGCATCTACTTGTTTTTTAGATGAAGAGTTTGCTAAACGCCACAAGATCCATTTAGTACAGAAGTCCAAACCTGTTCACGTAGAGGTGATAGATGGACGACCCTTATTGTCAGGCAACGTTACCCACGAATCAGAACCTATAGAAGTGGTGTTTAAGGACCATAGTAGTCACGTTGTTTTTAATATTATTAGAACCCCATCAAGCCCTGTTATCCTTGGTCTTTCTTGGTTAGAAGATCATAATCCGTCCATTGATTGGAGGCTACGAAGGATAACATTTCCTGAAAAAAATAATAATAAACCTGTTGGTAGAACCTACATGAAGAAATCCATGTTTATTGGAGCGAGAGCGTTCCTAAGATCGTCCAAGGAAGGCGCACCATTTGTCATTTATGCAGCTCCAACTAGCGGCGAGAATATCTCAACATCGAATATACCAAAGCAATATAGGGATTTTGAAGACGTGTTTCAGAAGAAGAACGCCGATATACTGCCGGAACATCGACCATATGATTGCGCCATAGACTTAGAGGAAGGAGCGCAACCACCTTTTGGTCCAATATACAACCTATCGCAGATGGAGTTGGCAGAATTGTGGAAGTACATCGATGAGAATCTAGCCAAGAATTTTATTCGACATTCAAAGTCGCCAGCTGGAGCACCAATCTTATTCGTGAAGAAAAAGGATGGCTCACTGCGGATGTGCGTGGACTACCGAGGACTCAACAAGGTGACCAAGAAAAATCGCTATCCCTTACCTTTGATCTCCGACCTCTTAGATCAACTTGGACGTGCAAGGATTTTTACAAAGATTGATTTAAGAGGAGCCTACAACCTTGTGCGAATCAAA
This sequence comes from Physcomitrium patens, assembly GCF_059467195.1. NCBI lineage: Eukaryota > Viridiplantae > Streptophyta > Bryopsida > Funariales > Funariaceae > Physcomitrium > Physcomitrium patens. The sequence goes on along the minus strand of NC_143412.1, from coordinate 2,807,861 downwards.
GAAGGAGATGAATGGAAGACAGCCTTTCGTACAAGGTATGGCCATTTTGAGTACAATGTCATGCCTTTTGGTCTTACCAATGCTCCAGCGGTCTTTTAGCATATGATGAACGACATCTTTCGGGAGTACCTCGATGACTTTGTTGTCATCTATCTGGATGATATTTTGATATTTTCTTAGAATGAAGAAGAATATGAGAAGCATGTTTGTTTGGTTCTTGAAAAACTACGCGAACGAGGACTCTACGCCAAGTTGGAGAAGTGTCAATTTCACCAGAATGAGATGGAATTTTTGGGTTTCATTGCGACTACAGAGGGCTTGAAGATGGATCCAAAAAAGGTAGAAGAAATTATAACTTGGAAAGTTCCGAAGACGGTTAGAGATGTTCAGTGTTTTCTTGGATTTGCTAACTTCTATCGGATCTTCATCAAGAATTATTCTCAAGTTGCTGCACCACTCACGCGTCTAACAAGCAAAGACAAGCTCGAATGGGGATCACAAGCAGCAAAAGCATTTCAAGATCTCAAGACGGCATTCACTACGGCTCCAATCTTGGTACACCCTGACTTTGCAAAGGCTTTCTATTTAGAGACTGATGCTTCAGATTTTGCTTTGGGAGTTGTGCTTTCACAGATGGGCATAGACAAGAAGCTTCACCCAGTTGCATTCTATTCACGAAAGTTCTCTGCTGCTGAGATCAACTACGAGATCCACGACAAAGAGCTGCTTGCTATAGTGGATGCCTTCCAAGAGTGGCGTCACTTCCTCCAAGGAGCTGCACATCCAGTGACTGTTTATACGGACCACAAGAATTTGGAGTACTTCATGACAGCTCGAATTTTGAATCGTCGTCAAGCTCGATGGAATATGTCTCTATCACGATTTGACTTTATTATCACCTACCGCCTTGGAAAACAGCAAGGATTATCTGACGCATTATCGAGAAGATCGTATCTTGCGCCAAAGGCTGGAGAAGCAGCGTTTGATCAACAATGTACAACATTGTTGAAACCAGAAAAATTTAGGATTTTTGCTACTGTTGCAACTATCGATGACGGCTTCCTCAGCGAGGTACGTACTGCGACCATTGAGGATTCTATAGCTCTTGACATCAAACAACGTGTCGATAATGACAAGTTTAAGGTGGAGGGAGATATTCTGTATTTTGAGGAGCGGTTGTATATCCCAAAAGAACCAACTCGACTCCGAGTACTTCAATCTCGCCACGACTTTCCAGCTGCGGGACATTTTGGATTCAACAAGACTTTGGAGCTCATTTCACGAGATTTTTGGTGGCCCCAAATGTGGAAGGATGTGAAGGAATTTGTCCTTTCTTGTGATGTTTGTTCAAGATCCAAGATCCCTCGACATCGTCCATATGGACTTCTCCAGCCATTGCCTATTCCGCACCGACCATGGTCTTCAGTTTCTATGGACTTCATTACGAACCTACCGCCATCGAATTCATTTGACAGCATCTTTGTTGTGGTGGATCGATTTACAAAGATGGCGCATTTCGTGCCTTGCAAGAAAACATCGTCAAGTGAAGACACCGCAAGACTCTTTCTTGATAACATATATCGTTATCATGGCCTACCAGATGATATCGTGTCGGATCGAGGTACTCAGTTTGTATCCAAGTTTTGGAGGTCCCTCTTTGAGATATTGAAGGTGGATATTAAGCTCTCTTCGGCTTTTCATCCTCAAACTGACGGTCAAACGGAGCGCGTGAATCAAGTTTTGGAGCAATATTTACGATGCACCATCAACTATCAACAAGATGATTGGACTACATATCTACCGCTTGCTGAGTTCGCATACAACAACACTCTTCATGCGTCAACTCAACAAACACCATTCTTCTCCAACTACGGATACCACTCCAAGCTCGATTTATTGAGTTCTTCAGCAAATAACAACCCAGCAGCTGAAGGATTTGTGAAGCAACTATCGGAGCTTCAAGCGACGTTGAAGCTTCAATTGCAATCTGCCCAAGAGAGTTACAAGGCATCTGCAGATAAATATCGAAATGAGGCGCCTACTTTTAAAGTTGGAAGTAAAGTATGGCTTCTTCGACGGAATATCAAGACCAAGCGGCCATGTGACAAATTGGACTATCGGAGATTAGGGCCATTTTTTATCGGGAAGCAGATCAATCCGGTGGCATATCGTCTGGAGTTACCAGCTACTATGAAGGTACATCCAGTCTTTCACGTGTCTTTGTTGGAACCTTATTGAGAGTCAGCTTTTCCCCAAAGAGTACAAAGTCCGCCACCAAGTATCGAAATTGAAAACCATGAGGAATACGAGGTGGAAAAGGTACTAGATTCACGGCGTAATAGGAGAAAATTGGAGTATTTAGTGCATTGGAGTGGATACGACATCAATGAACGAACATGGGAGCGTGCCGAAAATCTTGCCAATGCGCCAAAAAAGATACAAGAATTTCATCAACGATATCCTCATAAACCTAAGCCGATTCAACGATAGCTTCTTGCTGACGCTTGCTCATCAAGTAGCATAAAAAGGGAGGAGGGCACCTCCAAAACCCATAGTTCGATAGTGTAGAACTTTGTTAGTAACTATAGTTTGCTCTCATCATTTTAGCCTTTAGACATGGATAGTCAAGATACTACACTTGTTATGTCATCTCAAGCAACTAGCTCACGAAGACGACCGCGAGATGAAGAACCGCCTGCACCACGACGACGTCGGACGATACCGAGCAACAGATCGCTAGTAATTGTATTTGAGGTCGAGCCTGCCTACGACGGTGAGGCAGAAGGTGTGTTTGGAGGACAGTTTCACAATGAAGACACAGAAGTCCACGCTTGGTCAGAGGTTGAAGGTCTTGGTCACTACCGTTGGCTCCAAGGGCCGATGAATCATTTGCCTCGCGAACAACAATTGGAATTCATAGCGGATGTGATGCGACAGATTTACATTTACTTGCGTTGGTATTGACTGATAACAACATTGCTTCTCGGAGACCTCGAAGCTAGAAGAGGAGGTGATGTCATGGACATACATTGGAAGATTCTTCGAATATTCTTCTAGAATATTCTCTAAAGATTCTCTAAAGATTCCTTTAGAAGGTTCTAGAAGATTCTTAGAATATTCTCTAAAGATTCTCTTAGAGGGTTCTAGAATATTCTGATAGATTCTAGGAAGTTGTTCGAGAAGTTTCCTAATTAGTAGAAGTTGTTGGAGAAGCGTCCTAATTAGCGGAAGTAGCTCGAGAAGCTTCCTATTCAGTAGTATATACAGGAGTCGAGGCTGAAGGGTTCTTCAGTCTCGACAACACATCTCTTGGAGTTCTAGCTCACCTTTCTGGTGTTGTTCTTGTACTCATCTGATTAATCCAGTTCTTCTTGAACTTCTTGTCTAGTTTTCTTGTCTGTATTTTGTATCCGTGACACCGGCAGGTCAGCAAAAGAAGGTTCTTGAGTTGAATCCGCTGCTTGTTGGCTCTCCATCTAATTAGCGTCACAAATGCAAAGAAGTTACAAACAAGGATAGGAAATTGAATGTTATCTTGCCTCAATCTTGTCTCTTTTATAAGAGAGATTTTCATCTTGGTTTTGATGGATGTCGTTGATGAAAAACTTTGACTTTAGTTGATGCATTTCTTAGATTCCTGGATGGCTCCCATGTGCATTCACTAATATCATATCCGCGCCAATGAACAAGATATTTCAGCTTATTTCGGCGCCGCCTTGAGTCTAATATCTCTTCCACCTCAAATTCTTCATTATTATCTACTTACGTAGGAGGCGGTGGCATTTGTCTTCTTCCTTGTATATCCACTGTCTTATATGGTTCAAGAAGAGATACGTGGAATACAGGATGGATCTTCATTGACTCCGGTAGATGTAACCGATATGCAACTGGGTTGATCTGTTCAGAAACAGAAAAGGGGCCAAACCTACGATAGTCCAACTTGTCACAAGGTCGAGTAGTCTTGATATTGCGACGAAGTAGCCATATCTTATCACCCACGTTGATTTGTGGTTGCTCCTTACGATATAGACCTGCGTTTATCTTTTGTCGTTCTTGAGCTTCCTTCAATTGCGTCTTCATTATTGCATGTAACTCTGACAACCGATTTGCCATATCTTCTGCTACAGAATTATCAACTTTTGAAAAATCAAAAGTATCAAGTCGTGGATGATAGCCATAATTGGCAAAGAAAGGTGTTTGTTGCGTGGAAGAATGTACCGTATTATTATAAGCAAACTCTGCCAATGGCAGAAGGGTTGTCCAATCATCTTGTTGGTAGTTGATAGTACACCTTAAATATTGCTCCAAGACTTGGTTTACGCGCTCTGTTTGTCCATCAGTTTGAGGATGGAAAGTCGAAGATAGCTTTATGTCCACTTTTAAAATCTTGAAAAGGGTCCTCCAAAATCTTGACACAAATTGAGTTCCCCTATCTGATATGATATCTTTAGGTAATCCATGATAGCGATAGATATTATCAATGAAAAGCTTAGCTGTTTCTTCACCTGTGATAGATTTTGTACATGGCACAAAATGTGCCATCTTGGTGAAACGATCTAATATCACAAATATAGAATCATAAGATCTTGAGCATGGAAGATCTGTGATGAAATCCATAGAAACAGAAGACCATGGTTGTTCTGGTATAGGTAATGGCTGAAGAAGTCCGTAAGGTCGATGACGAGGAATTTTTGATCTTGAACAAATATCACATGATTGTACAAAGTCTTTGACTGACTTCCACATTTGTGGCCTCCAAAAATCTCTTGATATGAGTTCCAAAGTCTTATTATATCCAAAGTGCCCTGCTGCTGGAAAGTCATGATGTGCTTGAAGAACACGTAAACGTGCTTCTCCTTTTGGAACATATAGGCGTCCTTCAAAATATAATAGATTATTCTTGAACTCGAACTTAGAAGGATCATGAGACTTGGAAGAATTATTCTCGATATCATGAACAAGAAGGTCTGAGGACATACTGGACTGGATTTGCTTGAGAAAAGTTGAATCAACAGTCAATGTTGATTTCATTGCTCGGAGATGAAATTGCTCCGGTTTCAAGAGGACCGTTCTTTGTTGCTCAAAAGCTGCATCTCCTTCTTTTGGTGTAAAATAAGAACGTCTAGATAGGGCATCAGACAAACCTTCTTGTTTTCCTGGCCGATAGGTGATAATAAACTCAAATCTTGACAAAGACATACTCCAACGAGCTTGACGACGATTCAACACGCGTGTTGACATGAAATACTCGAGGTTCTTGTGATCTGTATACACAGTGACTGGACTAGAAGCGCCTTCTAGATAATGACGCCATTCTTGAAAGGAATCCACGATCGCAAGAAGTTCTTTATCGTGGATCTCATAATTGATCTCGGCTGTTGAGAATTTTTTTGAATGAAAAGCTATCGGATGAAGTTTGTCATCTGTTCGCATTTGTGATAAAACTGCACTCAAGGCAAAATCTGATGCATCTGTTTCCATAAAAAATGCCTTGGAAAAGTCAACACGATATAAGACTGGTGCAGAGACAAACGATGTCTTCAAGGCTTCAAATGCTGCTTCCGCTTCTTGATTCCATTGGAATTTATCTTTACTAATCAAGCGTGTAAGTGGAGCTACAACTCGTGAGAAATCTTTGATGAAGATCCGATAGTAATTGGTAAATCCCAAGAAACATTAGACATCTCTTACTGTCCTTGGAATCTTCCAATCCATGATTGTTTGGACTTTCTTAGAATCCATCATGAGACCATCATTTGAAATGATGTATCCTAAAAAGTCAACTTGAGTAGTGTGAAATACACACTTTTCCATCTTGGCATACAATCCTGCATCTCTAAGTTTTTGTAATACTTGACGAACATGTATTTCATGTTCTTCGATGTTCTTAGAATAGATCAGGATATCGTCTAGATAGCAGACGACAAAATTGTCTAAGAATTCACGAAATACATCATTCATGAGATGTTGAAAAGCAGCTGGTGCATTCGTGAGTCCAAAGGGCATGACATTATATTCAAAATGTCCATACCTGGTTCGAAACGCAGTCTTCCATTCATCTCCTTCTTTGATCCGTACTAGATTATATGCTCCTCTTAGATCTATTTTTGTATAGATCTTAGCTTGATTCAACTGGTCAAGGAGTCCTGATATCAAAGGTAATGGATACCTATTCTTGATTGTGATCTTGTTGAGTCCTCGATAATCAACACACATTCGTAAAGATCCATTTTTTTTTTTTATGAATAGAATTGGAGCTCCTGCTGGAGATTTTGAATGGCATATGAAATTCTTTGCTAAATTCTCATCAATATATGTCTTGAGTTCAGCCATCTCATCTTGCGATAAACTGTAAATTGGTCCAAATGGTGGTTGAGTTCCTTCCTTGAGGTCGATTGAACAATCATATGGACGATGCTCAGGAAGAATATCTGCATTCTTTTTCTCAAAAACGTCTTAATACTCCTGATATTGACTTGGAATGCCAATTGAAGTCTTTACGTTTTCAGAAATAGGTGCAGCATAAATAGCAAAAGTTGATCCTTCTTTTGCTGCGTGTATAAATGCTTTTGCACCTATCAGTACGGGTTTTACTATACTAGACTTATAATTTTTTACTTGGTTGGTAGAACTATTAATAACGCTTTGGGAAAAGTCAAGTTTACGTGAATTCCAATTTATTCGAGGGTTATATTTTTCTAGCCAAGATAAACCTAAAATAATTGGATTGGACGGGGATTTAATTATGTTAAAAGCTATGTAGCTATCATGACCGTCTATTGTTACTTTTATAGGATGAGTTTCATGAGTGACATCTCTTGAAGACAAGGGACGACCATCTATGACTTCTACATGTACTGGTTTAGGTTTTTGTACAAAGGGTATTTTACGACTTTTAACAAATTGTTCATCTAAAAAACATGCTGAGGCTTCCGAATCTAATAAATCAGAGGCTTTGTAATTCTTAGGTCCTAAATATAAGTCTATTATAAAACAAGGAGAGGGTTCTGAGGAGAGGATAGGACCTTCATTAGGAATTGTACAAGGTTCCAGCTGCACGGTCCCTATTGTAGCTGGACGAATCCGTTTTCTGACATGTTGTCTTCTTTAACCGTCGTACCCCTCATTTTATAGTTGCGTCGTTTCTTTGGACAATGTTGAGCAGTGTGCTTAGGTTCTCCGCAATATAAACATAATCCTTCTTGACGACGACGAATCTTTTCTTGCTCAGTTAGGGGTTTAAAACGTACCGCGTCAATTTGCATGTCTTCTACTTCCGAATGTACGTTTGGCAAAGATGTTGATGTTGCCATTGAGTAATAACGTTTAGGTTCCAGTGAATGATTCTCGGATCGAAATTTGAAAAGTCGATTATTTCATTTTACCGCAAAATCGATTGCTTGACTCAAAGTTTGAGGATCAGGTAAGTTGAGCATCAATTTCTTTACTTCGTATTGCAATCCATAAAGAAATTGACTGATAAGTGCAGCATCATCCCACTTCATGTCAATTCCAAGTTGTCGAAATTGTGAAGCATATACGATTACTGAGCGATTTCTTTGTCGCAGAATTCGGATCTTATTTGTTGCAACACGAGTTGCATCGTGTTCACCATACATAGATCGAAACTCCACCAAAAAAGCTTCCAAATTGTCCAATATTGGATTTCGTTGTTCAAGAAAAGACGAAAACCATGATAATGCAGAATCAGAAAGTAGAGTGCCAATAAACCTGACTTGTGATCCTGGAGTTGGATAGCTTTGCGGTTGAAGTTCAATTGCCAATTGTACTTGATTGATGAACCCTCGAAACTTTGATCTCGTACCATTAAATTTCTCAGGTAAGGCAATTCTTGGTTCTCTAGTACTTATAGGGTGTTGTACAATTGGAGAAGGAACGTGATTTGTTGTAGATGTTGAAGCAGCTCCGATCATCTCTATATCTCCACTTTCTGCTATTCTTGTTTTTTCCTGTGTTGGTGAATTGAGTTGATGCATCGCAAGCATTAACTCCCTCATTTGCTCTTGCATTTGTGCCATTGCACTCTTCATTTCAACAAGCTCTGCCATAATGACATTAAGAAGAAAAATTTGTTTGATATTGCTTAAGACAAAAGAAAAGAAAGACTTGATAACAAAGAAGATACTAAGAACAATATCAGTTTAGAAGTGGGTAATCCGCAAACTTCTAATATGCTTATGTCTTGTCAAGAGAAAGGGGTAATCCACTCTTACTCAAGAAAAAACAAAGCTCTGATATTGTAAGTGTACTCTTGTCAATCTGTCAAGGACAAAGACTCGATGAGGGAAAATATACACCAAAAGGCTATCTCGATATAATAAGTCAAAATATAAACAAGTAGGTATATTAAAAGGAAACTGGAATGGCTATTGCCACAAGACAAGAAACTAAAGACTCTTGAATCTAGACTAGAAGCAAGAAAGGAGTTGACAAGAGTGAAGAAGCCTTCACTCTTGTCTCTATATATACTATCTAACTAGGGGCTAAGTGGCGACGTTCTATAGGACCTCCAATATGTGTTGACTTTGTAAGACACATGCCTTGACTTACAAGGCAAGTTTTTCTACGTGTGGGCCACATAGTTAGCTTGATCTTCAACCTAACAACATGTGTGGCACATGGCCAACTTGTTGACCACGTTTCTAATCCAAAAAGTCAATTAAAGACACCTATGAAGTCAAAGCAGCGTCTAGGAAGTTTCTAGGAAGCTTTTATATTAAATATTATAGAATTAACTTACTTTTATCTACTTTTACTTACTTCTACCTATTTCTATATGTAATTATTAGCTTACATGATTATGGTCGTGACAGAAGGCTTGAATGGCTAAGCTCCCTTTCTTTCTTCTCTCTTTTGTAAGACAAAGCCTTGCCAAATTGTTTTTAGGTTTTTAATTAAAGAAATTTACTCCCATCTTATTACCACCTTAGTATTTTTTTCTTCTCAGTTACTAAATTTTTTTAATGTTTTGAAAAATATTTGGTATTCATCTTCTTTTAATTACTAACTTTTTAACAATGCAAGCCATGAGTAATTTAAAGCTTAGGCGGATTTTTGAAAAATTTCCAAGTGACAAGGAGACTATTGCCTTTAGCAGCATACTAGTGTTGTTGTGTTCAAAGAGATTGCCTTAAGAAAACACCAAGCTTCTAACTGCTACTAATTTCTCTATTTTTTTGTAGTTATATAATATTTTATAAATATAATCCTCTTTATTGAATTACTTGCCTTTATAACATCAATCTTTTTTTTAATAAATATTTGTCAAATAAAAATACAAGAGAATAAAACCTCCTTGAAGAGTCTTTATATTTCTCTTCCAAAAGAATTACCACCCCTTTCCAAAACTCTAAATCCTATTCTAAATCTTAAATCCTAAATCCTGCTTCCAAATCCTAAATCTTAAATCCTATACTTTAATCCTAAATCCTAAATCCTACTCCAAAATCTTAAATCCTAATTTTTATTTTTATTTTTATTTTTATTTGAATTTATATATTTAAAAAAAAAAAACTTGACGATTCTAAAAGATTGATGCCATCTCACTTTAAGTCATTACCAACTTTTGGCTCTTTCTTTTTAGAGGAAGTTATATATCAATCTATCAAGAAGACAAATATATAGAAGGCGTGGGCATCACACAACATGCTACTATTAAGAAAAAATCCTTGTTCCCGCCCATAGGTAAATAAGTGCCCTTGTCATCCAACATAGTTTCCTAATATAAGTATTGCAGTGCTAATCTTCTAAATATCCTCAATAAATTAATTGAAGATTTTTGGAGAATATTTTTTGTTTCTCTCCCTCATATACTATGATGGGATTTTGAATCCGAAACCTCCTAAGTGCTATCCAAGCACCTTATCATCCATCCACCACCATAAGTCCCAAGTTGCCACTTGATGTCCAAAGCCTCAATTTGTTTTCCTATAAGTTTGCTACTTGATTTTTTTTTTAAATTTCTATTTCTCAAAAAAAATAATTTATTTCTTTATGAAAATTCTCATACCTATTTATAGACCTATTAAAAATATATCTATTAAATTTTATATGAAATAGATATTCTAATAATTAATTATCTTAAAACTTATTTTTTCTTTATATGAACTTATTTTTTATAACTACAATATTTCTTGTTAATAGAATAATCTTCTAAATATTTTTTTATAAATCTCTATAATAATTAATTAATTAATAACTAAGAACTAATATAATTTATAGTTCTTATTTAGTTTTATATATTGTGCACAAATACGACATGATAGTGTCATCTTCAAAAATTTGTAATTTATTGATTTCTTATTCAACTTTATTGTGATTTTTTATTATGAATTTAATTTTAAGTCTAATTTATTAGAAAAATTTAGTCATTAACTTCTAAGTTATAATAAATTTTTGGTTATTTTTAAAGAGAGGATGGATCTATTACCTTAGCAGTTTAAAATAATTTATTTTGAAAAAAAGTAGCTTAATATTTACTAATTTTTTTTCATCAAATATTTTTTATAAAAGAAGCATTACTAAGTTTAGATTTAGAAAAAAATTATATTTTTTAACTTTGAATTACTAACCAATTCTTAGTGAATTTTTAAATAAAAATGATCTGCTACCAAAGTAGTCTAACTAGCTCTATTTGAAGAAAACGATATCTCAAGCATTTTGGGTTGGATTGCCACAAGATTTAGAGAAGTAAGAGCATGCTAGAATTAACTTGGATCACACCAAAATACACATACATGGGAATCTCGAAGAATTTTGAAAAAATTTTGAATGGCAAAAAATTTTGGTTGCCTCCAACTTGACATACTCAAGGTATGTTATTTTTTTTCTTCTCTAATCATCTTCTAATAATATGTTTTTAGCACCTAATCTGCTATATTAGTTTTCACTCATATTATTATTATTAATATATTTTATTTAATAAAATTTAAAGACTTTTTCTTCATTCTAATAATTAATGATAAAGTTTTATCTTTTCATCCATCTTTAGCTTTAAAAGATAAAAGAAGAAAAATTAACCTCATTTTTTTATTTTCACCTTTTACTTTTAATCGTAATTTATAACTTTTATTTTTTACTTTCAAATTTTTATTGAGGTTACTTTAAACTCTTCATTCAACTTTTAGTTATTAATTTTAAGTTAATTTATTTTATTTTATTTTATTTTTATTCATAATTTTTAAAATTTAATTTTGATCAAGTAAATTTTGGAAGGAAATTAATTAATTAGATTATAATATTTAAGAAATCATAAAAAGTATATACTTGACTTCTTATATTTGATTGAATTAATTGTAATTATTATATCATTTATTTATTTATTTATTTATTTTATATTTTATGTACCCACATTGGTTAATATTAAATTTTTATCTAAGTTATAATTGAATCAAATTGAATTTAAGTGACGAGAGAAAAAAAAACTGCTTACACTTCTTTTGTATTCAATTCACCTCTGTGTGCAATGAATTTTTCAATACAACCATAATAATAAATAATAACTCCTAAGAAAAATTGACATAAATTTTTAATATTTTTTGTTCTTAATGCTTGTATATCAACTATATTTAATAAATCTTCACATGCAAGTACCAAATACTTCATTTATCTAAGTTTTATAGTCATTTCTACTAAATCCATTACTTACTTATAATATAGTGTTAGAGGATAAGTTGGATGTAATCCATCTCAATTTCAAATATTAGAATAAAATTGAAAAATCTCACATAATCCTATAAAATTTGCCACATCTTTGTACATAATTTTTTATTAATATTTTTCCTTCAATTTAATAAAATTTGTCCAAATTCCTCTAATTCTTGCCTATAAAATTTCATGAAATTCATTAATAATTATTTATTGAGCTTTTAAACCACAAATCACTCATTCTAGTACTTCTTCTCTCTACTTTGGATACTTTCATAAATATCCATTACATAAAAAATATCCATAGGATTTCTTATGGATTTCTTAAATTCTTCATTTATTCTACTTTCTTATTGCTTTAATATGCTTAAATACTTTTCAACATCTTTCCTTTCACCTTCATATAAAACTCTTTAAAATATTTCTAATGATATATTTTAACATATACCTTATTCTTTTGATAATGTATTAGTATAAACTTTTGTATCCATATCATTTTTTAAATCAATCATTTCTTTTTTATTGTAATATCTTGATCTAAAAAACATATCTATGACTAAATTATCTCATCGTACAATGAGTGCTTAAATTTTAGATTCATAGATTTGATACATGCTATCTATTTCAACATAGCAATATTAAGAATTGAACAACTTGTAATCATACCTAATAAAGGTAGAATTTTTTTTTTATAACTATTAATGTATCAATCAAGTATTCTTTTATATTTTTCATAGATATTATTATACCCCACAATTTTCTTTTGATTTGTACATATGCTCTCTATCTAGCACTCAAAACCTTTGTTCCAAACCTTATTACATATATATTCTCTTATTCATCATCTTGTCCAACTATACAACTTATTTCAATTGAACTTACATTAATTTTTAATATCATTGATCTTCATTATTTATAATTTATTTTTTAAAAGTTAAAGATAAAAAAATAAGTTATTTGAATTTTTTTATAGTTTTTCTATATTCTTCTTTCTATTGAAATTTTTAATTCTTTCTTAATAATTCATTTAATGGATCTATAATATGTAAAAAATAAAAAATCAATATATGATAGAAAATACATGCTCTTAAAAGCCTTCTAATTTTTATTTTATTTTAATATTCTTTCATCTTTTTAATAATATCAACTTTTTTATATTTGGCTTGTAGCCATTTGGTCTATAAATATGTCCTACCACCAAAACTTCTTTTGTTCTAAACATTGATTTTGCTCCAATAAGGTTAAATGAACTTCTTCTAATCTTTTCAAAATCTTTTCACAATCATCAATATGATCTACTATAAACTTCTTACATCACTTTGAATCTAAAGTCTCATCTTTTTTTTTCTTTTCACATCTCTTCATTCACACATCATCCAGAAAATGTATTATTATATTTGAAATAAAATCCTTTAATACCTTATGTATATATAGAAGACTTCTCAAACTTTTCTTCAAAATCCAATGGTAGTGGCAATGCCATTGGTTTAACTTTCTTTACAACAATCTTATATTTTTTATTCACCTTTATTTCATACTTATGTACATATTCTTTCATTTCATCTTAAAATTTCTTAAATTTTATATTTATTACCTTATTACTATCTTCAAAATTTAAATCCAATAATATTTGTAAATTATCTATAGTATCAACAAAGCAAGATTTTTCAAATATCCTTAATATGTATTTTTCTTCATTAATTATTTCACATTTCTTCAATTTATGTTCCATATTTTTGATATTTTACTTCTCTATCTTTCTAAAATTACTTATGTTTTTAAATAAAATATATCTATTCCATCATAATCTTATAATGGCATTATTTTTTCTAATAAGTAGAAAGCTATCACTTATTTTTATTGTTGTAACCTTGCTTTAAAATGATCTCTAGTAAAATCTTTTAAAATTTTAAGATCTTGAAACTCTTTGTATATTCTTAGCAAATGATGTTCCTTTAAACTATTTTGATTTCTCTCATGATTTATACAAATTATTAAAAATTACATTGTCTTCTTTTCATTTTAACTTCTTATCTTTATATAAGTGTCAAGGACAAGCAGATGATAAAGACAAATAAACGAGTGAGACTTCTCTCAAAGAAAGATGGAAAAATAGAAATAATTTGATATATATATTAAGCAAGAAATTGGAATGGCTATTGCCAAAAAGTCAAGAAAACTAGAGACCCTTGAAACTAAACTGGAAGTAAGAAAAGAGTTGACAAGAGTGAAGAAGGCTTTACTCTTGTCTCTATATATACTATCTAACTAGGGGCTATATGGCGATGTTCTATAGGACCTCCAATATGTGTTGACTTTGTAGGATACATACCTTGACTTACAAGGCAAGTTTTTCTACGTATGGGCCACATAGTTAGCTTTGTCTTTAAGCTAACAACATGTGTGGTACATCGCCAACTTGTTGACTATGTTTCTAATCCAAAAAGTCAATTAATGATACCTATAAAGTCAAAGCAGTACCTATGAAGCTTTTAGAAAGCTTCCATAGTAAATACTATAGAATTAACTTATTTTTACCTATTTTTACGTATTTCTACCTATTTATACATGTAATTATTGGCTTACATGTGTATGTCCATGACATTAATTCCCCTTTTAAAGACAAGTTCTATGAGGAGCGATAATCATATATTGAAGAAATCTATGATGTGACGAATTGTATTCACCACATACTCTGATCTTTGTTCTCTTAATTTTGATGGATGTCGTCTATGAAAAGCCTCCACCACCTTTGCTGTATTTGTAATATTTTATATTTGCTCCCATGTACGTTCACTAATATCATATCCACACCAATGGACAAGATATTCTAATTTATTTTGGTGCCGCCTTGAATCTAAGACTTCTTCTACTTCAAATTCTTTATTATTGTCCACTTCTATAGGAAGAGGTGGAACTTGTCATCTTCTTGGTATGTCCACTGTCTTGTATGGTTCCAAAAGAGATATGTGGAATATTGGATGGATTTTCATTGACTCTCGTAGATGTAAACAATATGCAACTGGATTGATTTGAACAGAAATAGAAAATGATCCAAGCCTTTGATAGTCCAACTTTTCATAAAGATGAGTGGTCTTGTGTCAAGGACAAGAACTCGATGAAAAAAAAATCCAGACAAGTGAGCCTTTACTAAAAGAAAGGTAACAAAATATAAATAAATAAGTATGTATATTGAAAGAGAAATTGGAATGGCTATTGCCAAAAGACAAGAAAATTAGAGACCCTTGAAACTAGACTGGAAGCAAGAAAGGAGTTGACAAGAGTGAAGAAGCCTTCACTCTTGTTTCTATATATACTATCTAACTAGGGGCTATGTGGCAATATTCTATAGGACCTCTAATATGTGTTGACTTTGTAGGACATATGCCTTGACTTACAAGGCAAGTTTTTCTACGTGTGGGTCACATAGTTAGCTTGATCTTCAAGATAACAACATGTGTAGCACATGGCCAACTTGTTGACCACGTTTCTAATCCAAAAGGTCAATTAAAGACACCTATGAAGTCAAAGCAGCGTCTATGAAGCTTCTAGGAAGCTTTCATATTAAATACTATAGAATTAACTTATTTTTATCTACTTTTACTTACTTCTACCTATTTGTATATGTAATTACTAGCTTAAATGATTATGTCCGTGACATCTTGATATTGTGACAAAGTAACCATACCTTATCACCCATGTGGAATGGTGGTTGTTTCTTTCGATAGACATCCACATTGATCTTTTGTTGTTCTAGAGCTTCTTTTAACTGCGCCTTCATCATTGCATATAGCTCTGACAAATAAATTGCCAAATCTTTCGCAGTAGGATTATTAACTTTTAAAAAGTCAAAAGTATCAAATCGTGGATGATAATCATAATTAATAAAGAAAGGTATTTGTTTTATAAAAAAATGTATCGTTTTATTGTAAACAAACTCTACCAATGGCAAAAGACTTGTCCAATCATCTTGTTGGTAGTTAATGGTACATCTTAAATACTGGTCCAAAACTTGATTAACATGCTCCGTTTGTCCATCAGTTTGAGGATAGAATGTCGAAGATAGTTTTATATCCATTTTTAGAATCTTAAATAGAGCCTGCCAAAATCTTGATACAAATTGAGTTCCCTTATCTGATATAATATCCTTTGGTAATCCATGATAGCAATAGATATTGTCAAGAAAGAGCTTAGTTGTTTCTTCACCTATGATAGATTTTGTACATGGTACAAAATGTGCCATATTGGTAAAACGATCTAATATCACAAATATAGAGTCATAAGAACTTGAGATTGGAAGATCCGTGATGAAATCCATAGAAATAGAAGACCATGGTTGTTCTGGAATGGATAATGGGTGAAGAAGTCTGTAAGATAGATGACGAGGAGTTTTTGATCTTGAGCAAACATCACAAGATTGTATAAAATCTTTGATTGCTTTCTACATTTGTGGCCACCAAAAGTCCCTGGATATTAGTTCCAAAGTTTTATTATACCCAAAATGTCCTACTGCTGGAAAGTCATGATGAGCTTGAAGAACATGTAACTGAGCTTCACCTTCTGGAATATATAGGTGTCCTTCAAAATATAGTAGATTATTCTTGAATGCAAACTTGGAAGTATCATGAGACTTTGAAGGATTTTCTTTAATATTACAAATAAGAGGATCAGAAGACATACTTGACTAAACTTGCTTAATGGAAGTTGAATCAACAGTTAGTGTTGATTTCATTGCTCGAAGATGAAGATGCTTTGGCTTCAAGAGAATTGTTCGTTGTTGATCAAAAGCAACATCTCATTCCTTTGGTGAAAGATAAGATCGTCTAGAGATTGCATCTGACAAACCTTGTTGTTTTTCTAGTCGACAAGTGATCTTGAATTCAAATCTTGGCAAAGACATACTCCAATGGGCTTGGCAACAATTCAAAATACGTACTGACATAAAATATTCAAGATTCTTATGTTTCGTATATACTATGACTGGACGAGAAGCACCTTCTAGATAATGGCACCATTCTTGAAATGAATCCATAATTGCAAGAAGTTCTTTATTGTGGATCTCGTAGTTGATCTCGGCTGCTAAAAATTTTCTAAAATGAAAAGCTATTAGGTGAAGTTTATCATCTATTTCCATTTGTGATAATACGGCACCTAAAGCAAAGTCTGATGCATCTGTTTCTATAAAAAATGGCTTAGAAAAATCGACGCCATATAAGATTAGTATAAAAAAAAAGGCTATCTTCAAAGCTTCAAATGCTACTTCTATTTCTTGATTCTATTGAAGTTTGTCTTTATAAGTCAAACCTGTAAGTGGAGCTGTAACTTGAGAGAAGTCTTTGATGAAGATCCGATAGTAATTGGCAAATTCCA
The DNA here is from genome assembly GCF_059467195.1 of Physcomitrium patens. Lineage (NCBI taxonomy): Eukaryota > Viridiplantae > Streptophyta > Bryopsida > Funariales > Funariaceae > Physcomitrium > Physcomitrium patens. The sequence continues at coordinate 2,790,824 of NC_143412.1, read as the reverse complement.
AAAAGCATTGGACATCTCTTACCATTTTTGGGATCTTCTAATCCATAATAGTTTGAATTTTTTTAAGATCCATCATAAGTCCATCATTTGAAATGATGTATCCTAAAAAGTTGACTTGAGTAGTGTAAAATACATACTTTTTTATCTTGGAATAGAGTCCTGTATCTCTTAGTTTTTTTAATACTTGGCAAACATGTAGTTCATGTTCTTCTGGATTCTTAGAATAGATTAAGATGTTGTCTAGGTAATAGACAAAAAAATCATCTAAAAACTCCCGAAAGACATCATTCATTAGATGTTGGAATGCTGCTGGTGTATTTGTAAGTCCAAAAGACATGACGTTGTATTCAAAATGTCCATACCTTGTTCGAAATGTAGTCTTCCATTCATCTCCTTCTTTGATGCCTACCAAATTATATGCTCCCTGTAGATCTATTTTTGTATAGATCTTAGCTTGATTCAACTGATCAAGAAGTCCAGATATCAAAGATAGCAAGTACTTATTTTTGATAGTGACTTTGTTGAGTCCTCGATAACCAACACACATCCACAATATTCCATCTTTTTTCTTTACAAATAAAATTGGAGCTCTTGCTAGAGATTTGGATTGGCATATGAACTTCTTGGCTAAATTCTCTTCAATATACTCCTTGAGTTCAGCCAACTCTTTTTGACATAAATTATAGATTTGTCCAAATGGAGGTTGTGCTCCTTCTTGAAGATCAATTGAGTAGTCATAGGAATGATATTCTAGAAGAGTATCCACATTTTTTTTCTCAAATACATCTTAAAAATCTTGATATTGGCTTGGAATACGACTTGAAGTCTTTCCTCTATTAGAAATAGGTGTGGCATAAATGACACAAGGTGATCCTTCTTTTGCAGCATACAAAAAAGTACTTGTACCTAGAAATATAGGTTTAATTAAACTAGACTTATGACTTTCTATTTAATTAACTATACTCTTAGTTATACTTTCAGAAAAGTTAAGACTACGAGAAGTCTAATCTATTTTAGGATTATATTTTTCTAGCCATGATAAACCTAAAATGACTAGATTAGAAGGAGATCTAATGATATTAAATATTATAAAGCTACTATGACCATTAGTTGTTATTCCTATAGGAAGGATTTCATGAGTAACATCTCCTGAGGACAACTGACGACCATCTATGACTTCTACATAAACAAGTTTAGTTTTCTTTACTAAAAATATGCTATGTCTTTTAGCAAATTTTTCATCTAAGAAACATGCTGAGGCTCCTGAATCTAGTAAGGCAAAGGCTTTGAGATATTTAGGTCCTAGAATAATATTTATCGTAAAACATAGAGAGGGTTCTAAGGAGGGGATATGACCTTCTCTAGGCGTTGTATAAGGTTCCACCCACACAGTCCCTATTATAGCTGGACAAATTTGTTTTCCAACATGCTATCTCCTTTGATTATCGTACTCCTCATTTTATGGTTGCACCATTTCTTTGGACAATATTGAGCAGTGTGCTTAGGTTCTCCACAATATAAGGACAAACCATCTTGATGACGACGAGTCTTTTCTTGCTCAGTAAGAGGTTTGAAATATACTGCATCAATTTACATATCCTCTACTTCTGAATGTATGTGTTGAAGAGATGTTGGTGTTGCTATTGAATTGTAGTTACGTTGAGGTCCACTTGTACGGTTCTCAGGTCGAAATTCAAAAAGGTGATTGTCACACTTCACAACAAAGTTAATTGTTTGTCTCAATGTTTGAGGATCACGTAAGTTGAGCATTAATTTTTTTTACCTCATATTATAATCCATAGAAAAATTGGCTAATGAATGCAGTATCATTCTACTTGATATCAGTTGCAAGTTGTCAAAATTGTGAAGCATACAACGTTATTGATCGATTGTCTTAGCGTAAAATATGGATCTTATTGGTTGCAATACAAATTGCATCATGTTCTCCATATATGGATCGAAACTCTACCAAAAAAGCTTCTAGATTATCCAATATTGGATCTTGTCGTTCAAGAAAAGATGAAAATCATGATAATGCTTAACTTGAAAGAAGCATATCAATGAATCTAACTTGCGATCTTGGAGTTGGATAGCTTTGGAATTGAAGTTCAATCACAAAATGTACTTGATTGATAAATCCTCTAAACTTTGATCTAGTACCATCAAACTTCTCGAATAGGGCAATTCTTGGTTCTCTAACATTGGAAGGACGTTCCACCATAGAAGAAAGGATATGATTTGGTGTAAATATGCTTATGTCTTATCAAGAATAAAAAATAATCCACTCTTAATCAAGATTAGACAAAGCTCTGATATTGTAAGTATACTCTTATCAATCTGTTAAGGACAAGAACATGATAAAGATAAATAAATGAATGAGACTTCTCTCAAAGAAAGATGAAAAAATAGAAATAACTTGATATATATATTAAGAAAGAAACTGGAATGGCTATTGCCAAAAAGCCAAGAAAACTAGAGACCCTTGAAACTAGTCTGGAAACAAGAAAGGAGTTGACAAGAGTGAAGAAGCCTTCACTCTTGTCTCTACATATACTATCTAACTAGGAACTACATGGCGATGTTCTATAGGACCTCTAATATGTGTTGACTTTATAGGATATATGCCTTGACTTACAAGGCAAGTTTTTCTATGTGTGGGCCACATAGTTAGCTTGGTCTTCAAGCTAACAACATGTGTGGCACATGGCCAACTTGTTGACCACGTTTCTAATCCAAAAAGTCAATTAAAGACACCTATAAAGTCAAAGCAGTATCTATGAAGCTTTTAGAAAGCTTCCATAGCAAATACTATAGAATTAACTTATTTTTACCTACTTTTACTTACTTCTACCTATTTATATATGTAATTATTGGCTTACATGTGTATGTCCATGACAATAAGCCAAACCATCATCTTTAATCTTTGTTTCTATTTGTGTAGCAATAATATATAGTTTTTTTGGTATAGACATATCTTATATAAAAAAATTATTCGTCAATAACATCTTTTGTTATTGCTTTAATATTTGAACAAGCTCTATATAAATCTATCTTTAAATTATTTATTGATCTTATCATCTATCTATATTTAATATTAATAGATTAATTTTCTATTTTATATAATTCTTTTGACATCAAATTGATTTTAAAACCATAATTAATAAATACTAAAATTGATTTTTTTAACTGTCCTAATTTTACTAAAATTTTGATAATAGCTCTTACATAATGATTTTAAGAATAATAATTAGAGGCTTCAATCACATCTTCTTCTTTTATAAATCTAATTTGTGAAACATCTCCAAAATTTTGTATTTTATCCACTTCATCTACATTGCTTCTCATCACTTTTATTCTTTGTGCATTTGATGTCATGATATTTCCTATAGATTGAATTTTTTTCTTTATTTTATCAATAATAACTTCATAAAATTCATGCATTTCAATTTTTAGAATTTTACTAATTATAAATTCAACCTTTTTACCTAAAATCTATTCTTCTAATATTTTCTTCAAATCTATAGCAGCCTCAATAGTCAATTGTAATTTATAAGGAAGATCCTTTATTTTTTCTTTCATAATTTTCCTTTCTTTGGTATAAATATTTTCTATTTTTTCTTCATACATAGGATTCTTTTGTTGTTGTGATTTCTCTTCTCTTGTAGTTCTTTGTTATGGCCATTTATTATTTTAATTTTTTCTTTATTTTTCTTCTATTAATGCTTCATTTTGATTCTTTGTAATATAAGCATGAATGGATACTCCTTCTAATAGTTCATCCTATCCAATAATTTGTTGAATGTTATTTCTAACACATTTAAATCATCTCTAGTAAATTTTTTCTTTTTAGTACAAGTCGTTGTACTTAACTACAAAGAACTATATTCTGCTGGAAATTCAAGGTTTATGCTTAAATACTTATTAATATTTGCTTCTACCTAATATGTTGATGTTTTATTGCTTAAGATTTTAAATGCTTCTTTTATAAGCACCTTCATCTCTTCCTTACGAAAGTTTGTCTTTAATTTTCTTCCACTCTCTTTTAAGTGTATCATATCATCTTTGAAAAAAAAAACTCTTTTACATAGGACCTTCATAAAATCTTTTTATTTCCTTCTTAAATAATCCAAGCTATCACACCACATACACCTATATATTATAACTTCTAATAGTTATGATTTTTGTCTTATTAATGCTATTGATATTTGATTCTTTTTTTCAAGATTTACAAATTTTATTTGCTAATCTTTCATCTTTTATATAATTTCTTCAATGTTTGTTTTTTCTTTCTTTAAATAATAGAAATAAAATAATTAGTAGAAATTTTTATTTTAGGTATTTAAATTGGTCTTTAAATACCTACTCTATCATTTATTTTTATTTTTTGAAAGCAACCTTATTGCTTCTTCTACTTCTTTTTAGTTTATTGTTATTTTTTTTATTTTTTTTATTTTTTTTATTTTTTTTTCTTTTATCTTCGAGCAAAATTTTTAAATTCTCTTATAATTTTCTATCATCTATTTAAAGAAATAGCTCTACTTTTCTTAGATCTAATAATTATCTTTTTTTCTTTAATAAATAAAAATATTAGATTTTAAATTCTCTCAACAATTTTTTTGTTTGAAGATCCTTCTTAGGCCATTCAATCCACTAAAAAAAGGACTTTTCTGTAATCTGGTTACTATCTTCTAAGAAAAAATCATTGTTCATTTTTTTTAAAAAAAATTCCATAAATCTCTAAAAATTTTAATAATAGACTTCATATGATTTATTATTTTTGGAACAAAAGCTATTTTAAATAACTAAACTATTTCTTTTACAAAAATATACTTTAATTTTATTTTTTTAATTTATCACCTTAAGTATCTTGTAATATCTTTTTTTTAAAATTAATTAATTTTATCAACAATTGCTTATAAAGCCTTTTTTTGCCATACCTTCTTTACAATCTTTAACTTATTGTTGTTGCATGAGTAGAACAAAAGCCTAAAACATGCTTACAAAGTTAAGATCAAAATACATATCTTATCATCTGCTTGTAGCTCCACTTCCAACTCTATTGAAAGCAAAAATTGAAGTACCACCTAAAGTCCTTTCTTCCATTTTCTTATCTTCTTTCTCTATAATTCAAATAATAAAAAAAAAAAAAAAAAAAAAAAAAACCAAACACCTTCCACTTCAAGCTTTTCATATCAAATTCACCAAATTATGTTGTATTTTATGAAGTTTGTTTGAGAATGCACTTTGCACTTAATTGTAGAAGATAAAATAGAACTTGCAAGAAGATGGTCCTAATAATTTTTATAGAATCTTAAAAAATTCTAATTAAATTATAATAACATTAATCAATCTTTAATTAAAATTCAAAAGAAGTCTCAAGAACTTACAAAGAAACATAAAGAAATTATAAATTAATTTAAAGTAATATATATAATAAAATAATAACAAAAAATAACACAAAAATAATCTAATTTAATCTTAATTAAATCTTAATATAATCGTCAAAAAATATTAATAAAATTTTAAATCAATCTTAATCAAATCCAAATAAAATCCTGAATCAATCTTAATCAAGCCTTAAATAAATCTTGAATTTTACATCAAATCCTAATAAAATCCTTATCAAACTTTAAACAAAACCTTGATCAAATCCTAGACCAAATCTTGACCAAATCTTAAACCAAATTCTAATCAAATCCTAAATCCTAACCAAATCTTATACCAAATCCTAATTAAATTCTAGATCAAATTCTAATTAAATCCTATTCAAATTTAAGACCAAATTCTAAATCAAATCTTAAATCTTAAACAAATTATTAATAAATCTTACAGTAGTTTGAAATCTCAATAACTAATAATTGAACTATTGATATCAATTCAAAATTTATACACTTTTTAAAAATTTAGTTAAAAATATGCATAAGAAAAATAAAATTAATTGAATTTATTAATTCATAACAATAAAAGATAATCTATTTGGATGTTTGGCAACCTCCTTCTTCAACCTTGATGCCAAGCTTTCAACACCAATATCACCTTCTTAAATCTTTGAATTTCTCTTAAAATTCACAAAAATATTGAAAATCAAGTAAAATACCTATAAAATTATTTTCACATCAAATCAAGTGATAAAATGGTGGAAACCTTAGAATTTCTTATCAGCTCTCAAATTCCAATTTTTAAGACCTCAATCCACTTGAACTTCAATAACATTCAACTTAACTGTTTAATTAAGTTCAAATTCAAATCACACATTAAATACAACTAAATTCATAAATTTACAAATTTTTACTTATAAAACTATTATTAAATTCTCAAAGTTACCTAAAATATAAATCCTATTTTATTTCACAAAATCTTAAGTCATCCAAAATAACCCTAAATTTGTAAAGCTCTTATAAAGTTATTAAAAATTAAAAATTTTTAAAATTAATATTCAAAAAAGCTTAATTTGCTTTATCTTTAATTCTCATTTTTTGATTTGTAACAAAAGTACAAAAACAACATAGATGCTTGGTTTTGTGCCTTAAGGTCTAATTTTGACCTTAGTTGGCAACTGGTTTTCTCTAAGTATCAATTCTTATTTTCTTGAGGAAATTTTTATTAAAATCAACTTCTAAATCCTTCCAACATATGCTTATATGCTTTATTTTTTTAATCTATTTTATTTATAGCCATAAAAAATAAATAAAATCTATTTTCATAAAAATAAATTCCAATACTATAAGTTTTTTCAACATATTTATCTTTTATTTATATTATTTTATTATATCTTTTAATTAAATTCTTCTATAGTAAAATATTTTTTTTTTTCTTTCACCTAATAGCTATGTTTGTATACAATACTGGATTTTCTTCAGCACTAAGTAACTTAGAATAAGATAAATATTTTTTCTATTTTTATATTTTTGGATGGAATTTCATAATGATATTCAAGGTCATTGTTAGTATGATATAAAAAATTGAGGTATGATACTTTACTAAATACTCAAGAAGAAGGTTATTATTAATATGATGCTTCATTGAATTCTTTATTTTATATATATATATATATATATATATTTGCTAATTCATAAAGATGGGTGTACAATGATAGGTGCCAATGAGATGCACATACAAAAAATTGTTTGTTTTGCTAAATTAATAATGATATTTATGTTGTCAAAGCTCAAGTATAATACATCATATTTTACTATGGCTACTAAGGTTGACGGTGGAGAGATACAATTAATTTACTTTTTATTTCAACTTATATGATTATTTTATGTATGTGTGGAAAATGTAATGTATATACATGGCAATGTTTGTCTTATTGATGACAAATGCCACAGATGCATTGCTTTATAATCAAATGTTATATGCTACTTGGCTTGTCTTTGCTATAGTTGGACAGCACCATCATGTCATTGGCTTCTAGTACATGCATTAAACAGACAATGGTCCTCTTTTCTAAATGCTTAACCAGATTTAATATATCACCTTTCACCTAATGCCACCAACATGAAAAGAGGGAGGTTGAAATAAACTTAGTTACTATCAGAGGTTGATAGAGATATAGAATATATAGGTAAATCCAAAATTGAGTGAAGAAATATGAATTACTTTTTAATTGCAATAGCATGTATTTACAAGAGCTGCTAAAGAAAAAAAAATTGTAACACTTTGAATAAGTTTTTTAATATTCATATTTCTTTTATATTACATAATAATCATATGAGTATGTTAATTTGAGAGATTCATCAATGGGCCATGGCTGCCTTGCATGTTAATATTGTTGAAGTCTAATAAGTATTTATCTACTTGAGAATATTGAGAGATAATACCTTACTTTATTTTGGGCAGACACTCTTAAGATTGCGTGAGATGAGATTGCAAGAACCAAAGCAATAGCAACAACATTAACTTTGTAAGCTTGAGATCTTTATCATTATAATATACTTTAATTTAATTTTAATTTTTTTAAAAAATTGCATAATAAATCTTCACACTATTTAACTTCTAGTATCAACTTCAATCTATTGTGTATACATTTCTATTATATTCCAATATTTTTGTAAAAAAACTTGTATTTTTTATTATGTCCAACTAGAGTAGCAAAAGTACGAATTATTTTTGAAGCTACTTCGCTATCTTAATCTTGGCACTCTTGATAGTAGATTAAGATAGATGTACACTTGATAGTAGATCAAAGTAGATATACATTTGGTAGTAGACTAGAGTATGTGTACACTTGGTAGTAGACTAGAGTATGTGTACACTTGGTAGTAGATTAAGGTGGATGTATACTTTTGTTATTAATATTTTACATGCTTCTTGTAACAAAAAATATTTGTTTTATACATTCCTTACAAAAAATACTATTAAGGTGTATTAAAAGTTATCTTTATTAATTATAATAATAAATAAAAGTTTTTGGACATCAAGAACCAGATCTTTAGAGTCATAGTGATACAAAAATTCATCTTTGAATCTTAAATGTTGTTAAGGCTACTAAAAAATGTTACTTACTATGAATATTTGAGCCATAGAATTACTTGTAAACATTGCAATGGATCTCATTTTTTAATAGCTAGTACTTCAAATCCATCTTGTTGCTATAGATTATTCTATAATTTTAGGAAAAAAACTCCTATACACCACATTTTTACATGCCAATGTTGCTAGATTATTAAATTGCTCTAGCTTTTGTATTTATCCAATCATATATTAATTGCCATCAATGTGTTTCTTCTATACATACACAACTTCGACATTTCCTATATGTGTGCCTACAAGCACACGTTTCAATATCTTTAAAATATCTTAAGATTTTATATTAAGTATGATTGTTATACTCTTGTTCTATAATTCATATATAATTTCAATGATGTTGGCTGTACAAGCAAAATTAATAAGCATTGCTCTATATCAAGCTATGTTTTCTTCTTATAACATGGTGCTATTAGTTAAAGCTCCACTTATCAATGATCTATTACTTTCTCTAATATCAAAGTTGAGTATATAGAAATAGTAAAAATCACCTCCAAATTCATTTGACTTTGACATCTATTCTACAACCTCCACCAATACAAAAACCTAACATAATCAATCTTAATTTATTGTAATAATCAATCTACACTTACTTTAATTGATACCACCAATTTTATTCACAAATAAACCATATTACAATTTGATATCATTTCATATACCAACTTACTACTTTTAACAAAGTTCAATTTCAATATTGCTCTACCTATGATATATATATATATATATATATATATATATATATATTGATATTTTCACCAAATTCATATATAAGCCAAAGTTTGTTTAATATTTGCCATTGCTTGGCCTACTTTAAAAAAATAAAAAACTATAATTATACTATAACTTGGTTAAAAAGGCTTATTGAAATATATAATTCAATTAATCAATCATAATGGAATAGTAAAAGTAAAGTTAACAGTTATAGCTTGTCAAGAAGTTTCAACCATTTTGGTTGCTCCTTCTTCAATCAAAAAGAAATATATTATAGTATTAAGTTTTTCAAAATTATGTGGTTCCAATATCCTTTAATTCATTCACAAGTTCCTCATATTATGATTTTTGTATTAACTTATGTCATTGTTTTTTTCAATTGCTCTTTCAAATTCTTATATTGGCTTTCAAAATATTATTTCTCTTGTGTTCTATCTTCTTTTGTTTCTCAATTCTGCACTTATGGAATTAATATTGGAAGAATCTAATACCTCTTGTCTAAATGCACAATATAATTTAATATATTTTTTTTCTAAGAAGTGTTTATTATACAATCTTGCTAGTATATTTGGTCAAAAATGAACAATTTGATTGACAATATTAGTCAAAAAAGTTTACATTGAATAAGATGTTGATTTTTAAACACTTAGCAAATGTAAGATTTTTTTTTTGCTATCATATTTTTGTAAAATGCTATGGCTTCTTGATTGAAAAAAGAAACATGTTTAAAAGAAATGAAGCTTTGAAAGAAGACAATATGAATTACTACCAAATTATTTTAAATCTAAAAAACACAACCAACATTGCTTTTAATGACAAGTATGATATCCATAACTTTAGATGAGGAAAGACATATGCTTTTTGTAAAATGTTAATGGCCGTTCAACAAAAAATTGGCCTATTTATTAGATTCTTTTAGCTGAGGCTTTCTAGATAAAATCCAAACAAGGTAATAAATGTGTGATATTTTTTCAATAATATTCAAATTCCGAGACCCACATTCCAAAAGGGTTGTGAAATATATATTGTGTTGTAGATAGAATTTCTCATCATAACATTGTTGCTGTATTCACTCACTACTGGGCGAACTAGATTTGAAAACCCCTACTTGCTTGGTCCACATGCGACTACAATCTCCTGTCCACTGCTCTGAGCTGGTTCCGGTCACGATGCAACCCACTCGCTAACCGCATCCGAGATCACTCCCGGATACGTGTGTAGATATACAGACAGACAGACACACACACACACACATATATATATATATATATATATATGTAACGTCTTCAATCACAGGTTCTAGTGACCTGTGCAGGGCCTTGCACACGTTCCCGATTGCTTCAAACTTCTTAGCAACGGCCTCGGATTTACTTGAACCTGCACCCATGTGCATAATGCAACCAGTGCTGTGACTAGCGAGTTCAGGAAGAAAACAGCTGCTTCGAACCCAAAGGGCGAACACTCTTCCCAAAAAACACCTGCGAAATGCAGTACAGGATGTCCTTCATGTTGTCGTTCATCATGGCAATCTCCTCCGAAATGTCAGCGATGTCGCCCAAGATGCGCTCTCTGAGCGGAAACGGCCCTAAACGCACCGCATTTACGTAATTGCATGGATTGTGCGCGGCGACCCCCGGAAACGCCAATCCCAGCATGCGGAACAGCAGACACATCGTCGACTCCGAGAACTGCTTGCCGTACTGGAGAGTGATCAAGAACAAGCCTTGTACAATCTCCCACACTGCGTTCAGGTGCATGGTGATTATCTTGGCGATGCCGAAGAAGTTCCGGTTGGGTTCTTCCTGAACAGTGACTCCGTCGTACACGCTGTTGAAGTAGTTACAGTCGCCGATGTGCTTGTAAGCCATGACGATGTCGTCGAACGGGACTCGAGGGACCACATCGTTGCAGTAGACAACGCGGAAGAATTTGCCCTTGAGCTTGGAGTTCGCGTAGTTGACGAAGTCCTGGTCGCCGACAAGAGGCTGGCCGAAGGTGTAGACGGCTCCGATCTTGGAGGCGATCTCGGTCTGGCCGGTGTAGTGGAGCATCGTGGCGTAGAGGGAGGCGAGTGCGCCTCCCAGAGAGTGCCCCGTGATGAAGAGCTTGGCCCTGGGATTGTCCTTGAGGATAAGCCCCACCTGTTTCGTAATGGCGTCGTATGCGAGCTCCTTGGCAGGATCGTCGATGATGTCTTGAGCGAGGCCGGAAGTTGCGGGTGCATTTTCAATTTCCTCTCTAGTTTTACGATGAGGAGTGAAGATGTGACCGTTGGCATTTGCCTCGGCCTGCTCGTGCGACTTGGTCTCGTTGCTGGAAGCATTTGCATTCGTGTTCAGCTTCTCAATCGTACCGCGATGTTTGCGACTGACGAGCCCCAACGCTTCGAGGAACCCCAGGTGGACGCCGCCCAGGCGATCCAGTTTCACCCAAGCGAAGTCCAGATCGGTGCTCCAGTCGTACGCGTTGAATGCTTCCGTACCGCGGAAGGCCACCACGACGGCGTTCGCGTCTTTGGGCTTGTCGGTGAAGATGAATGCCTGCGTATTGACCATCTGCTGGTGCTCTGCAAGCAAAAGCACACGACATGGCATCAATCAGACGTCAACGTATCCACTGAGAATGTTCGGGTCGAACCTGGAGCACAAGCAAGATTGTGCTCACCGTTCCAGCATTCGTAAAACTTGACGAAATTCATCATCCAGATGTCTTTTACCACTCGCTTAACAACAGCTGGATTCTCGTAGGCCAGCTTTGCCGCCATGACGCACACATCTGCGGTGGATCGCGAGCTAACGTTCTCATCTGGGAAAACCAGTGCGTCTGCTCGAGTACTGGAAGCCTTGTCCGGTCTCGACGTGTCCACGTACAAGTCGCAACGGGGATCCAGCGCCCCTACGCAGCTTAAGAAGTTGTCCGCGGTCGGATCGGGTAAAATGATGCGACCTGCAAGTCATCACAAATAATCTTTATGTTACCCAACTGACGGTTCGACTTGAAACCAAGTCAAAAAGCCGCACCTCCATGAAAAACACGGGAGGTGTTGATCATCGACGCGTTCAGAAGTGTACTGACCCCATTGGAAGGTGAGCAGTTTAATGAGCATTCTGAAGAGCCCGCCATTGAGGTAGAAGAAGTTGATGGTCCATTCGATGATAAAACCCAGCCAATTGAGGGGCCTGTAGCAGGACTGCAGGGCTTGCACCACGATCCAGGAGGTGATCTGCTGCCATGAGAAAGTCGGGCAAACCTCAACTATGGGCGCCATCTGTGTGCACAGTCTTCGCCTCCGGACCCTCCTCAGCAGCTTCAAAATGTTTCTACCAGGGGACGAAACTGCAATTCGTTTACGTGTTTCTGCTGTTAATGCAGACTTCTATATAATTCTCCACTCTGTAGTGTGACTGTAGGCTCTTCCAGAAGGTCTACATGCTTCTACAGTACATAGATACTGCCCTACTGTGTGGCATTGCCGCCAATTGGTATCGGTCTATGTGTCTCAGATGCTGATCGATGTGGCTTGTGAGGGAAACTTCACACCTTTGTTGTAATCAGATGAAGCGCTTTTGGAGCCGAGGGGTCTCGTGGGTGGAATCAATGCCTCATTCATATACTTGTCACCGCCATGGGAACAGGTTTGTCCTTCCTTGTTTTTCGCCGAATCACGAGGTAAGATGTTTTAGACAATGTGGTTTAGGTGTTCGTGTAAGTTTCGGTCCTCTGGGGTTGCAATAGCTCTTCAGCAATACGTCAAAGTTCTGCAAATTCAGCCATATTATTATGTTGGTTCATGCAAATGCTAGAGTATTGTAAATAGAACTTCTTTTCTTACAAGCATCGTACTCCAATTGCATCAGCTCATGAAGTATTGTTTATTGTTTCCATTATCCTTCGTTAAAATCAAATGCCATACTGTGCTAATATTTTTACCACATCCAAATCTTCAAGAATAGCAACTCATTCTACTATTTTGTGTGTTTTTCTTATTTAAGTTCCAAAGTTTTATCATTACACATAAATAAAAATAAATAAATAAATAAATAAATAGAATTGTGATTCGATTTCAGTAACTAAAATTCCTTCTTTTTTCTTTTTTTCTTTTTAGTTGTTAGTTTAGGTATAATTGTTGTAAAAACAAAGGAAAATATATGCTACTTAAAGTTATCTATTTCTAATGTGAATGTTTGAATTTTCTATAATTGAAACATAAATATTATTTATTACCTTAGAATTCTATAATCTTTTCATAATTATTTTTAATTTAGATGTCTATGCTCTAATAAGAAATTTATTGATTATTTTGTCAAAAAAGTCATTTGGCATTATTTTTCCACATATGATCTTATTTCCTTCTTTTTCTTCATATTAAAATTTATTAAATGTACAATATAAACTTAAATTATAAATTCTTTATTTTGTGAAATTTTGAATCCTAATAATCTTTTAACATCTAGCCAAATTACTTAAAAAGAGCAAGAACTTATTTACAATTCTATTTGCTAAAATTTTCTTTATAATATGAAATATTTATGACTGATTAAAAACAAACTACTTTTGATTGTATTATACTATATTTCTTTGAAAAATATTAAATCTTTGTATATCATTTTGTTACTAGTAAAGTTCAAAAAAATATCAACCTTTATTTTTGTAACTTATTTTGAAGGATTTATTTACAATACAATATTACAAATTAATTATAAGTCTTCAATGTCTTATATTAAGAATAATCTTTATATACAATCTTTAAAATTCTACAATCTAGTCTTTTAGTTATTATTTTTTTTAAATCCTACAAAAACTTCAATTTAGGATTTTTGAAAAGAATTATTTTTAATGCTTGTATTGTGATAAAATATATAAATTTTTATATAAAATTTTAATAATCTATTGTTACTTTTTTATAGTATTAAGACTAATGAACCTTTAAACAAGTTACATTATTAAGACTTTAGAATCTATCTATAAACAAAATAATATAATTTTATATTTTAATATTTATTAAATTTGATTAAAATTTATCCTTTTTAATGTTTTTTCTAATTAATACAATTAAACAACCTATATGTCATGAAATAAGAGAATACTATAATTTATTATAAAAATATATAGTACTTAAGATTTTAAAATTAAAAAAATATCTCAAATTTGAGATTGTACTAAAATAAAATAAAATAGCTTACATGTTGATATGGATGTAATATTATTAAGCTTCTAAAGTAGTTATCTAAAAAATCTTATTAATACACTTGATAGGGATTTTTAAAAAAAAATTAGCAACAAGATTCATTCAAATCAAAGACTAATTATTATCAATATTAATAATAATATAGAATAAATAAAAAAAGAATCAAGAAAAAAATAAATTATAGAATTATTATAAAAAAATTATTATGATAAATTAAAAAAATAGAATTAAAAAATAATATGTGATTAATTTATTTTTATAAAAATTATCCAAAAATTTAAAAAATAAATTAGATTGCCATAACCTTTATTATGTCAAAATTGTATTTATTGCATGCATCTCTTTTTTTTTTCATTAAAAAGATTGAATAATATATTCAATTTTTTTCTTTCAATAAGAAGCTAACTTAACCTTTTTTTACATGGACAAGTAGAACTTAGTGTTTATTAGTCACCAAAGCTTCTAATGGCACTTATATCATGTGCAACTAAAAAAGAGACTTTATTTTACAGCTTGACAATCTACATTTTTATAGATACATTCAAGTGAATTTTTAATTATATAATATATTTAAAATAATTATTGTTGTTGTTTTTTTGAAGTGTGAATTATGGATATACATATTTATTTTAATAATTCTTTAAATAATATGAATAGATAGAAATAGATTAAAGTAAATTGATTTCATAATATCTTTTAAAGAAGATTTTTAGATGTGGTTTCACCTTTATACATGTCTATAAGTGATTGATAGGTTAAAAACTTAGCCAGCAAGTTAGCCACTTATTGCATATATTGATAGCTTGTTGTATCAGCTAACAATGTGGTACACATATAAAAAACTTGTATTGCAAGTTAAGACATGTATCTTGCAAATTGAAGACATATTGGAGATCTTACAAAATGTCACCACGTAGCTTTTAGGTAGATAGTATATATAAATGCAAGATTAAAGCCTTCTTCATTCTTATCAAGTATTTTCTTACTTCTAGTTTAGTTTCAAGGGTCCTTAATTTTTTTTATTTTTTGATAATAGCCATTTTAGTTTCTTTTTAATATACATATTTTTATTTTATTTTATCATATTTCTTTGAAAAAAGTCTCACTTGCTTATTTGCCTTCATGAAGTTCTTCTTATTGATAGATTCAGAAGAATATATTTATAATATGAAAGGTTTATCTCTTCTTGATTAAAAGTAAATTACATTTTTTTTTTAATAAAACACAAGCATATTAAAATTATTGAATTACTTACTTCTAAATTGATATTATTTTTAAAATTTATTTTATTTTTTAATTTTCTCTTCTACTTATCTTATATCAAGGACAAGAACTGTATGAAAGCAAACAAATAAGTATGTCAAAAAAATATGTCAAAATAAAAATAAAAAAATATTTATATTAAAAAGAAAATTAAAATGGTTCTTATTAATAGAGAAGAAAACTAGACATTCTTAAAACCAGACTAGAAACAAGAAAAGAATTGATAAGAGTCTCTAATTTCTTTGTTTTTTGGTAATTGCCATTCTATTTTTTTTTAATATATATAATTTTCTATTTCTATTTTGTCATATTTCTTTGAAAAAGTCTCACTTATTTTTTTTTTTCATCAAGTTCTTATCCTTTACGGATTGACAAGAGTATACTTACAATATCAGAGCTTTGTCTTGTCTTGATTAAGAGTAGGTTATTCCTTTCTCTTGATAAGACTTAAGAGGATTAGAATTTGGAAATTACCCTCTTCTAAATTGATATTGTCCTTAGTATTTTTTTTTTTTTTGTTTTGAGTCTTCTCTTATATTTTTCTTGAGCAATCTTTCTTTTTTTAAGTATTATCATGGAAAAACTTCTTGAAATAAAGAATGCAATGGCACAAATGTAAGAACAATTAAAGAAGATAATACTTGCAATGCATCAATTCAATTTTCCACCACATAGAGTAATAAGAATAGTAAGGAGCGAAGATCTAGAAATGAATGGAGCTACTTCAACATTTGCACCAAATCAAGTTTCTTCTTTTATAATAGAACATCCTTCCAATATTAGAGAATCAAGGATTATACTGTCCAAGAAGTTTGATGGCATAAGATCCAAGTTTTGAAGATTTATCAATCAAGTACAACTTATGATTGAACTTCAATCCTAGAGCTATTCAATTCTAAGATTACAAGTTAAATTCATTAATACACTCCTTTTAGATTCAGTATTATTATGATTTTCATCTTTTCTTGAATGATGAAATCTAATATTAGATAATCTAGAAGCTTTTTTGACAAAGTTTTGATCTATGTATAGAAAACATAATGTAATTTGTATTGTAACCAATAAGATCTATATTTTGCAATAAGACAATTGATGAGTAATGTTACATTCTTCACAATTTTAACAACTTGAAACTAGTATTAAGTACGATGATTTTGCACTTATTAGCTAATTTTTCTATAAATTATAATATGAGGTAAAAAAAATTAATGCTCAACATACTTGATGTTCAAACATTAAGTCAAGCAATTGACTTTGCTGTGAAGTGCAACAATTGACTTTTTGAATTTTGATCTAAGAGTCACACAAGTGTACTTCAATCTTATTATAATTTAATAAAAATGCTAATGTCTTTTTAACACATACATTCAAAAATAGAGAATATACAAATTGATGTGGTATATTTCAAATCTCTTATTTAGCAAGAAAAGACATATCGTCATTAAAAAAAATTATGCTTGTATTGTAGAAAACCTAAATACCCTACTCAATACTATCCAAAGAAGCATTGCAATCACAAAATAAAGAATATGATTGTTAAAGAAGATAGTATGTCAAAAAATAAGTTTATTCAGCTATAATAGGAACCATGTGGCTAGAATCTTATGAAACACGTAATGAAGGTTCTATTCTTTCCTCAAAATCTTTTCTTTATAAGACTTCAAGTAGCATTTTAAGCCAATATCAAGATTTTTAAGATATATTTGAAAAGAAGAATGCATATACTCTATTAAAACATTGTCCCTATCACTACTCAATTGACCTTAAAAAAAGAGTTTAATTATCATTTGGACATATTTATAGTTTATCACAAAATCAGTTTGTTGAATTCAATGAATATATTAAAGAAAATTTGGCCAAGAACTTCATATGCGATTCCAAATCGCTAACAAAATTTTAATTTTATTTGTAAAAAAAAAGACAGAGCATTGCAGATATATATCGATTATCAAGGACTCAAGAAAATCACCATTAGGAATAAGTATCATAGACATATACATTTACATCAATAGTTAATTATATGATTAAGTAGAAATAAGTAAATATAAATTAATTTCATAAAATCTTTTAGAAAAGCTTTCTAGAAGCCTAATAGATGTTTTTGACTTTAGATGTATTTATAGAATAGAAACTTGGCCAAGTTAAGCATGTATTGGTAGCTTGTGGAATAAGTTAACTTCGTGTAGTAACTTGTGGAACAAAATAACTATGTGGCGCATATATAGATAACTTGTCTTGCAAGTTAAGACATGTGGCTAGCAAAGTCAACACATTTTGGAGGTCCTATAAGACATCGCCACATAGCTCCAAGTTAAGAATATATATAAAAAGAAGAGTGAAGCCTTCTTCACTCTCATCAATGCCTTTCTAATCTTTAGTCTTATTCTAAGACTTTCTAGCCTTTTTATTTTTGATAATAGCCATTCTAGTTTAATATTATATCACCTTTGATTGACTTTCTAATTTCCTTCAATGACACAAGAATGTATTGAAGATTTTCTTTCTTTAAGCTTTATGTCCTTGATAGTTTGACAAGAATGCTAACATATTATTTTTGTCTTGTTTTAGAAGTGAGTAGATTATCCTACTTCTATTTTTATATTTTGAAGGTTACAGACTATATACCTTTAAATAAAAAATCTTGTTTTTTAGCACGAATCTTTTCTTTAAAGACAGTGGATTATCCTTCTTTGTGAAAATTTTATTAAAGGTTGTAGATTACCCTCTTCTAATTTAATTTTTTGAATTTTTTTGAGTTTTCTATAGAAGAAAAGATTATAGATGCTACTCTTAGCAGAAGTGAGAATAAAATTGCAACTATTGTGGATCTTCACAAGCTTGTCAACACTCTTAAGGTAGAAATTTCACTCATTACCAACACCAACCATGGGAGCACTACTTTTATACCTATTGAAGAAGTCCAGAGTCTACGTCAAGAAGTTGTGCAGTTGAAGGAAATAAGTCGATCAACCTCACAACCAAATTTAGGGAGTGTTGATTCTACAAGCTCAAGAGAGGCAAGAATTAATATGTCCAAGAAGTTTGATGAAATAAGATCAAAATTTTGAGGGTTTTTACAACAAATTAAGCTCTACTTAAGATTATATCCTTTTCAATATGAGGATGGATTTACTCAACTTGGCTTTACAAGCGCACTTCTATTTGAAAGTGCTTATTCTTGGTTTGTACCTTTGATGGAAAATGATTCATAACTTCTTTATGATTTAAATTTATTCTTAAAAGTATTTACAACCACATTCAAAGAAAGTCGTTGAGAATAAGTAGGAAAGACCAAACTCTTATTTTTATGATAAGGATCATGATCAACTACCACATATGCTGCTGAATGCTAAAACCTCGCTTGTGACATGGACTTGAATAGCAAAGCACTTATCAATCAATTTTAATATGGATTGAACAACAGCATCAAAGATTTGCTATTAACCATAACAAAAGTAGAATCTTTAGAATAATTTATTACTTAAGCCATTATATGCAACAATCGATTATTTCAAAGGCATCAAGAATAAAGACTTGGTTGAAGAGGAACAAATCAAGTAATCGTGGTAGCTCTCAAGTTTTTAAAAATATATTCATTAAAGTTGAAACTAATATAAATTAATACCATATATTTTAAACCTTTCATGGAGTAGAAAAAGACTTGATGTTGCTAAGAGGGTTTGTATTTATATTGTGCAGAAGCTAAGCACATTGCTCAACATTGTCTAAAGAAGCAATGCAATTACAAAATAAGGAGCACAATTATCAAAGATAATAATGTGTCAGAAAATAAGTTTTTTCAACTATAATAGAGATAATGTGACTAAAATCATGTGCAACACCTAGTAAAGATCTTATTCTCTCCTGAGATCCCTCACCTTGTTTTACAATAGATGTGTATTTAGGACCTAAAAATCACAAAATCTTTGCCTTATTAGATTCAAGAGCCTTGATCTGTTTTATAGATGAAGATTTTGTCAAAAATAAAAAAATATCTTTAGTCAAGAAAACTAAATCCATACATATAGAAATCAAAGATGGTTGTTCATTTTTTTCTAAAAATTTTATTCATGAGACTTTTTCTTTAGATATAGCAATTAAAGATCTTAAAAATGTAGTAGTATTTAATGTAATAAGATCTCTTTTTAATCTAGTTATTTTATGATTATTGTGGCTAGAAAAATATGACCTTCAAATAGATTGGATTTCTCATAATCTTAAATATTTTGATAGTATAATTCAAGATCAGATTAGTGAAGTAGAAGTACAAAAGCCTAATACATCCAAATCTTTACTTGTAGATATGAGAACTTTCATGCATATTACAAAAGAAGGATCATCTTTTAATATATACGCTATGCCCATTTCTAATGGTGGAAAAATCTCAAGTGATATTCCTAGCCAATATCAAGAATTCCAAGAGATTTTTGAAAAGAAAAATGCAGATATTCTTCTAAAGCATCAACCTTATGATTGTTCAATTGATCTGTAGGAAGGATTTCAACCATCATTCGGACCAATCTATAGCTCATTGCAGAATGAGTTGATTGCATTAAAGGAGTACATTGATGAAAACTTTGCAAAGAACTTCATATGCCATTCTAAATCTCCAATCGGGGTTCCTATCTTATTTGTAAAGAAGAAAGACAAATCTCTCCAAATGTGTGTGGATTATTGAAGACTCAATAAGATTATCATTAAAAATAGGTATCCTTTACCTTTGATTTTAGAACTTTTTGACCAATTCAATGAAGCAAAGATCTATACCAAAATAGATCTTTGAGGAGCATACAACTTAATTCATATTAATGAAAGAGATGAATAGAAGATTGATTTTTGAACTAGATATGGACATTTTGAATATAATATCATGCCTTTTGGACTCACAAATGCACCAGCCACTTTTTAACATCTTATGAATGATGTTTTTTCTAAGCTTTTAGATGATTTTGTTGTTTGCTATTTAGACAATATTCTAATGTACACTATGAAGACAGAAGAATATAAACTTCATATTTTTTGCATGTTACAGAAACTTAGAGATGCAAGATTACAAGCCAAATTAAAAAAAGTATGTATTCTATACTACTCAAGTTAATTTTTTAGGATACATCATTTCTAACAAAGGTCTTATGATGGATCCCAAGAAGGTCAAAACTATCATAGATTAGAAGATTTCAAAAACAATACAAGATAAGAAATGTTTTTTGGACCTTGTTAATTACTACTAAATCTTCATCAAGAACTTTTCTCAAGTTGTAGCTCCGCTTACACATTTAACTTGTAAAGACAACCTTCAATAGAATCAAGAAGTATAAGCATTATTTGATGCTTTAAAGAAGGATTTTATTTTTGTATCAATCTTGTATTGTGTCGACTTTTTCGAGGCATTTTTTATGAAAACAAATACATCAAACTTTGCTATAGATGCCGTGTTATCACAAATAGAAATAGATGACAAAGTCGACCTAGTAGCTTTACATTCCAAGAAATTTTCAGCAGTTGAGATTAATTATGAGATCCATGTCAAAGAGCTCCTTGTAATTGTAGATTCATTTTAAAAATGACATCATTATTTAGAAAGCGCTTTAAGTCCAGTTATCATATATATAGATCATAAGAACTTCAAGTACTTCATGTCAACACATGTTTTGAATTGTCGTCAAGCCCGTTGGAGCATGTCTTTAACTAGATTTAATTTTAAGATCACTTATTGACTTAAAAAATAACAAGATTTATTAGTCGCCTATTTTAGACATTCTTATCTTTTAGCAAAAGAAAGAGATACATCTGTTAATCAACAAAGAACAATTCTCTTGAAGCCCGAGTATTTTCATCTTTGAGCAACAAAATCAACATTAACTATTGATTCAACCTTTATCAAGCAAATTCAATCAAGTATGTTCTTTGATCTTCTTCTTCATGATATCAAAAATACTTCTTTTAAGTCCTATGGCACTTCAAAGTTTGAACTTAAGAACAACCTATTGTATTTCAAAGATTACTTATATATTCTAGAGTGGAAGGTATGATTACATGTGCTTCAAGCTCCTCATGATTTTTTAGTAGCTAGACATTTTGGATACAATAAGACTTTCAAGCTAATATCAAGAGATTTTTGGTGGTATCAAATGTGAAAGGTAATAAAAGACTTTGTACAATCATGTGATACTTGTTCAAGATCCAAAACTCCTCTCCATCGGCCTTGTGGACTTCTTCAACTCTTATCAATTCTAGAACAACCATGGTCTTCTATTTCTATGGATTTTATCAAGGATCTTCCGGTCTCAAGTTCATATGACTTTATATTTATAATTGTAGATTGTTTCATCAAAATGGTACATTTTGTACAATGTACAAAATCTATTTCAGGTAAAAAAATAGTTAAACTTTTTATTGATAATATCTATTGCTATTATGGATTGCTAAAGGATATTATATTGGATAGGAGAACTCAATTTATATCAAGATTCTAAAAAATCCTATTTAAAATTTTAGAGTTGGATATAAAGCTCTCTTTGGCTTTTCATCCTCAAACTAGTAGATAAATGAAAGGGATGAATCAAGTTTTGGAGCAGTACTTAAGATATACCATCAACTATCATCAAGATGATTGGACAACTCTTTTGCCATTAGCAGAGTTTGCATACAATAATTTGATACATTCTTCTATTCAACAAACACATTTTTTTATCAATTATGGTTATCATCCATAACTTGATATTTTTTACTTTTCAAAAGTTGATAATCTTGCAACAAAAGATTTAACAAATCGTTTATCAGAGCTACATGCAATAATGAAGATAAAATTAAAGGAAGCTCAAGAATAACAAAAGACCAATATGGATGCCTATTGCAAGGAACAACCACAATTCAACGTAGGTGACAAGTTATAATTACTTTTTTGTAATATCAAGACTACTCGTCCTTGTGATAAGTTGGACTATTATAGGCTAGCATCTTTTCTTATTTGTGAACAAATCAATCTTATTACTTATTAATTACATCTACCAAAGTATATGAAAATCCATCCTGTATTTCACGTATCTTTTTTTAAGCCATATAAGATAGTGAATGTTTTGGAAAGAAGACAAATGCTACCTCCTCTTATAGAAGTAAATAATAATCAAGAGTCTCTGGTAGAAGAAGTCATAGATTCAAGGTGGTGCCAAAATAGATTAGAATATCTTATTCATTGGTATAGATATGATATTACCAAATGCACATAGAAGCCAGCAAAGAATCTTGTAAATGCAACAAAAGAGGTTGAGACCTTTTATCGACGACATCTATCAAAATCAAGATGAAGAATTACAAAGATCCATGAGAGATGATGACTGCTCCTCATAGAACTCATCCCTAAAAAGAGAAGTAATATCATAGACATATACATTAATATCAATAATTACTTATATGATTAAGTAGAAATAAGTAAATATAAATTAATTTCATAAAATCTTCTAGAAAAGCTTCCTAAAAGCTTTACAAGCGTAATTTTGACTTTAGATGAATTTATAAAATAGAAACTTGGCCAATAAGTTAAGCACGTGTTAGTAGCTTGTGGAATAAGTTAACTCCATGTAATATCTTGTGGAATAAGCTAATTATGTGGCGCATACATAGATAACTTGCCTTGCAAGTTAAGACATATGGCTAGCAAAGTCAACATATTTTGGAGGTCTTATAAGATATTGCCACATAACTCCTAATTAAGAATATATATAGAAGCAAGAGTGACGCTTTCTTCACTCTTGCCAGCACCTTTCTAGTCTTTATTCTTGTTCCAAGACTTTCTAGACTTTTTATTTTTGGAAATAGCCATTCTAGTTTAATATCTTATCACCTTTTAATGACTTTCTAGTTCTCTTCAGTGACGCAAGAGTGTATTGAGGATTTTCTTTCTTTGAGATTCATATCTTTGATAATAGATATCAGCTATCTTTGATATCTAGACTCCTTGATTAGTTGAATCAAGCTAAGATCTATAAAAAAATAAATCTACAAAGAGCATATAATTTGGTACGTATCAAAGAAAGAGATGAATAGAGGATTGTATTTAAACAAGGTATGGACATTTTAAATACAATGTTATACTTTTTGGACTTATAAATGTATCAATGACTTTTAAATATCTAATGAATAATATTTTTTGATATTTTTTAGATGAATATGTTGTTTGTTACCTAGAAAAAATTTTAAACTATTCTAAGAATACAGAAGAATATGAATTTTATGTTTGTCATGTGTTACAAAAACTAAGAGACTCTATGCGAAGATAAAAAAAATATATATATTCTACACTACTTCAGTTGACTTCTTAAGATACATATTGAAACAAATGATAAACTTCACCTAATAGCTTTTTATTGAAAAAAAATTTCAGCAGTCGAGATCAACTACAAGATTTATAACAAAGAACTTCTTACAATTTTGGATTCATTTTAAAAATGGTGCCATAAATTAGAAAGTACTTCTAATCTAGCCACTGTTTATACTGATCATAAGAATCTTTAATATTTTATATCAATACATGTTTTGAATTGTCGCCAAACCTATTGGATAATATCTTTATGAAGATTTGATTTTAAGATCACTTATTATTCAAAAAATAATAAGATTTGTCAAATATTTTTTTAATTATTCTTATCTTGCACCAAAAGAAAGAGACGTATCTTTTGATTAATAAAGAATGATTTTCTTGAAGCCAAAATATTTTCATCTTTAAGCAATAAAATTAATATTGATTGTTGATTCAATCCTTGTCAAATAAATTCAATCAAGTATGTCCTCTCATCTTCTTGTTCATGATATCAAAAATCATTCTTTTAAGTCTCATGATGCTTCTAAATTTGAGTTCAAAAACAACCTATTCTACTTCAAAGGATGCCTATATATTCCAGAAGGAGAAGCACGTTTATAATTGCTTCAAGCACATGATGACTTTCTAATGGTCGGATATTTTGGATACAACAAGGCTTTAGAACTTATATCTAGAGATTTTTGGTGGCTACAAATGTAGAAGGCAATAAAAGACTTTTTCCAATCATATAATGTTTGTTTAAGATCAAAAACTCTTTGTCATTGACCCTATCGACTGTTCCAACCATTATCCATTTCAAAACAACCATAGTCTTTTGCTTCTATGGATTTTATCATCGATCTTCCAGTCTTAAGTTTCTATGATTCCATATTTAAGATAGTAGGTTATTTCACAAAGATGGTATATTTTATTTTATATACAAAAACTATCACAAGTAAAGAAATAGCCAAATTTTTTCTTAACAACATCTATTGCTATCATGGATTACCTAAAGATATTATATTAGATAGGAGAACTCAATTTATATTAAGATTTTGGAGAACGCTTTTTAAGATTTTAAAAGTAGATATTAAACTAACTTCAATTTTTTATTCTCAAACTGATCGACAAATAAAGCATATACATCAAGTTTTAGAGCAATATTTGAGATATATCATCAACTACCAACAAGATGATTGGATAACTCTTTTTCTATTGGCAAAGTTTACTTATAATAATACAATATATTTTTCTATGCAACCAATATCTTTCTTAAATGATTATGGATATCATCCATAATTTGATATTTTTGATTTTTTTAAAATTAATAATCTTGCAGCAAAAGATTTGATAAATCATTTATTTGAACTACATGTAATAATGAAGGCATAACTAAAAGAGGCTCAAGAACAAGAAAAGAGCAATGCAGATGCTTATTCAAAGGAACAACCTCATTTTTATGTTCGTGATAAAGAATGGTTACTTCATTATAATATTATAATTATTTGTATTTTTAACAAGTTAGATTATTGTAAAGTAGGATCATTTTGTATTTGTAAACAAGTTAATCCAATTGCTTATCAATTACATCTAGTAGAGTTTATGAGAATTCATGATGTATTTCATGTATCTTTTTTAGAATCATATAAATAAGTGAATATTCTAAAAGAAGATAAATACCACTACCTCTTATAGAAGTGGATAATAAGCAAAAATTTGATATGTAAGAAGTCTTAGACTTAAGAAGGCATTGACATAGATTAAAATATCTTATTTATTGGCATAGATTTAATATTAAAAAATACATATAGAAGCTAATAAAAAATCTTACAAATATAGTAGAAAAGATCAAGGCTTTTCATCAAGAACATTCATCAAAACCAAGCTGAAGGATAGCAAATCTTTTCTATAAAAGAAGCAGAATTTAGAAAAGATTACATTCTACCTTCTATCCTTGTTTGTAATTTCTATATAATTGTGGCATTAAAAAAATAGAGAATCAACACCTAGCGAATTCAACTCAAGAACCATTATTTGCTGACTTATCAAATTAAACATTGCAATTATCACAACCTTCAAGATGACATAATAGAAATGAAGACCTTCAAGATGACATAATAGAAATGAAGACCTTCAAGAATGACATGTTTATCTTTGAATAGATGGAAAGATACAACAGATTTGATATCACAATCTAGGAAGAGACTCTTGATGTTTGATGATCTTATTGGAGGTAAACACGTCTCTTGATGGTATTACAAATGTTTTGTTTGAAGGAAGTTACGAAGATTTCAACAATAATCAAATTACAAAATGGTCTTTTTGCTCTAGAATGGCACATTATTGATGGCTGAGAGGACATATCAACTGCCTTTGAAGAGAACAAAGATCATAGTATATGGCAAATATAATTTTTCACATTTTAGACTTCCTCAACATGTTGTCATCGCTCCTTGTAGAATTCATCTCTAAAAGATGGAATAATATCATCGATATATATCTATTATAATTATTATCTAAGTAATATGAATAAGTAAAAATAGGTAAAAATAAATTAATTCCATAATACCTTTTAGAGGAGCTTCATAGATGCTTCTAAAATATTGTGTAGACTTTATATGTGTTTGTAGCTAATTGATAGGTTAGAAACTTGGTCAACAAGCTAACCACATGCCACATATGTTGATAGCCTATGAAACAAGCTAACTATGTAGTATCCATATAAAAAACTTGCCTTGCAAAGTAAGATACATGTCATGCATAGTCAATACATTTTTGGAAGTCCTATAGAATGTCACCATATAGATCACAAGTAGATAATATATATAGAGGCAAGAGTGAAGCCTTATTCACTTTTATCAACTCTTTTCTTATTTCTACTTAAGTTTTAAGAGTCTCTAATTTCTTTATATTTTGGCAATAGCCATTCCAATTTCGTTTTTAATATACATACTTTTGTATTTTTATTTTGTCATATTTCTTTGAGAAAATCTCATTTAATTATTTACTTTTATTGAGTTCTTGTCTTTGACATCTTGAGAGATATTAGATATTTTTTTCTATTATATAATCATAATAGAGCTTGCTAAAATGAAAAAAGTAATGAAACAAATGTAAAAGTAATTGAGGGAGTTAATGCTTGCAATACATTAATTCAATTTATCACCATAAGAAGTAAGAAGATTGGTAAGTAGTGAAGATATAGATATGATTGGAGCTATTTTAACATCTATACCAAATCATGCTACTTCTCCAATAGTAAAACACCGTTCAAATATAAAAAAATGAAGAATTGCCTTACTTGAAAAGTTTCATGGTAGAAGAGAAAAATTTTGAAGATTCATAAATTAAACATAATTTATAATTGAATGTTAATTTCAAGGCTATCCAACTCTAAGATCATAAGTCAAATTTATTGGTACACATTTTTTAAGTTCTGCATTATCATAGTTTCATTTTTTTTTTAAATGATATGATCCAATATTATATAATTTAGATATTTTTTAGTAGATTTTTTATCTATATATAGAAAATATGATATAATTTGTATTGCAACAATCAAGATCTATATTTTGTAACAAAGCAATCAATTTTTAATATTATATGATTCATAATTTTAAAAACTTATAATTGATATCAAATAGAATGATATTACATTCATTAACTAATTTTTTTATAAATTATAATACGACCTAAAGAAATTTATGTTTAATTTATTTAATCTTCAAACATTAAGTTAAGTAATTGACTTTGTTATGAAATATCACAATCAGCTTTTTGAATTTTAATCTAACAATTGTATAAGTGGGCTTCAACATTATTTCAATTTAATGACAATACCAATGCCTTTTGAATATATACATCTAGAAGTAGAAGATATACAAATTGATACACTACGTTCTATTGTCTTTTAGAGATATTATTCATAAAATCCTTTTTATAGAAATAAAAATTAATAATCTCTATTTAATCTAGTCATTTTAGATTTATCATAGCTAAAAAAGTACAACCTTTAAATAGATTAGATTTTTTGTAGTCTTAATTTTTATAAGAGTATAATTAAGAGTATTATTAACTAAGTAGAAAGTCATAAGTTTAATGCAATCAAAGTCATATTTGTATCTGCAAGAACTCTTGTATGTTGCAAAAAAAAGATTATCTTATGTTATTTATGCCACATATATTTTTAATGGTGAAAAGAATTCAAGTAGCATTCCAAATTAGTATCAAGATTTTTAAGATAATTTTGATAAGAAAAATACAAATATTCTTGTAAAAAATTGTGCCAATGATTATTCAATTGACCTTCAAGAAAGATCTCAACTGCTATTTAGACCAATTTATAGTTTATTACAAAATGAGCTAAGTGAATTTAAAGAATATATTAAAAAAAAAATCTGACTAAGAATTTTATAAGCCATTCCAAATCTCCAACAAAAGCTCTAATTTCATATATGAAGAAAAAAAATAAATCATTATAGATGTATGTCAATTATTAAAGACTCAACAAATTTATTATTAAAAATAGATATCTTCTATTTTTTATATTTAAACTTTTTGATCAATTGAATCAAGCTAAGATCTATATAACAATAAATCTATGATAAATATATAATTTTATATGTATTAAAAGAATGATGAATAAAAGTTTGTATTTCAATCCAGATAGGGATATTTTGAATATAATATCATGCCTTTTAGACTTATAAATGTATCAACAGCTTTTCAACATCTAATAAATAATATTTTTTGAAAATTTTTAGATGATTTTATTATCTATTATTTACACAATATCTTAATCTAATCTAAGACTACAAAAGAATATAAACTTCATATTTGTTGTTTGTTACAAAAACTATAAAATATAAGTTTTCATGCTAAGATAAAAAAAAAAAAAAAAAAATATGTATTTTACACTACTCAAATTTATTTTTTAGAATACATCATTTCAAATGATAGATTCATGATAAATTCTTTAAAAAAATTAAAATATTATAGATTAAAAGATTTAAAAATAATAAAAAATTCAATATTTTTTAAAATTTACTAATTACTATTAGATCTTCATCAAGAAATTTTTTCAAATTGCAGTTTCACTTACATATTTGATTTATAAAGACAAATCTTAGTAGAATCAAGAAGTAGAAGCAACATTTGAAGCTTTAAAGAAAGCTTTTATTTTTGTACTAATCTTATATTATGTTAATTTTTTCAAGATATTTATTATGAAAATAGATGCATCACACTTTGTTTTAGGTGTTGTATAATCATAAATAAGAATAGATAATAAAGTTCATCTAATAGCTTTTCATTCAAGAAAATTTTCAACAATCGAGATCCAATACAAGATCTATAATAAAGAACTTCTTGTAATTATGGATTTGATTCAAGAATGATACTATAATTTAAAAGGTACTTTTAGTTCAATCATTGTATATACAAATTACAAGAACCTTGAGTATTTTATATCAATATGTAATTTGAATCATTGCTAAGCCCATTGGAGCATGTCTTTGTCAAGTTTTGAATTTAGCATTACTTATAAATTAAGAAAATAATATGGTTTATCAAATGCTCTTTCTAGACAATCTTATCTTATACCTAAAGAAGAGAATGTGTCTTTTAAGTAATAACAAACAATTTTCTTAAAGCCAAAGTAATTTCATCTTTGAGCAATAAAATTAATATTAATTATTAATTTAAATTTTTTTAAGTAAGTTCAATCAAGTATGTTCTCTGATTTTTTTATTTTTGATATTGAAGAGAATTCTTTTAAATCTCACAATACTTTTAAATTTCAATTTAAGAACAATCTATTATATTTTAATAGCATTTAGATGTTTTATAAGATAAAATATAATTATGTATTTTTTAAGCTTTTCATGACTTTCTAATAATAGGATATTTTGGATACAATAAGACTTTGGAAGTAATTTCTAGAGATTTTTGGTGGCCTACAATATTAAAATTAATTAAAGATTTTGTATAATCATATGACTTTTGTTCAAGATCAAGAACTTCTTCTTATCAACTTTATAAACTTCTTTAGCCATTACCTATTCTAGCATAATCATAGTCTTTTGCTTCTATGAATTTTATAATGGATTTTTTAATTTCAAATTCTTATGACTCTATATTTAAAATAGTAGCTTATTTCACCAAGATGGCACATTTTATATCATATAAAAAATCTATCACATATAAAAAAATATCTAATTTTTTTCTTAACAATATCTATTTCTATCATGAATTATTTTAGAATATTATATTAAATAAGAAGACTCAATTTGTATCAAGATTTTTTTTAAAAAAAATCTAGATTCTAAAAGTGGACATAAAATAATCTTTGGCTTTCCATCTTTAAATTGATGGACAAAAAGAATATATAAATCATATTTTGGAGTAATATTTGAGGCATATCATTAACTACCAATAAGATGATTAGACAACTCTTTTATCATTGGCAAATTTTGCTTACAATAAATAATATATTCTTCTATTCAAAAAACATATTTTTTTGCTAATTATAATTATCATCTATAATTTAATACTTTTGACTTTTCAAAATTTGATAATCTTCTAATAAAAGATTTGAAAAATTATTTATCTAAGGTATATACAACAATAAAGATACATCTAGAAGAAACTCAAGACCAACAAAAGATCAATACGGATGCCAATTCCAAAAAATAACCTCAATTCTATGTTTATAATAAGGTATAGTTATTTTGTTATAATATCAAGACTATTTGTCTTTGTGACAAGTTGGATTATTATAGACTAGAACCATTTTTTATATATAAATAAGTCAATAAAATTTCTTATTGATTATATCTATCAAAATCTATAAAGATCTATCGTGTATTTCACCTACTTTTCTTGAATCATATAAACAATAAATAACTTGAAAAGAAGATAAATACCATTGTATCCTATAGAAATAGATAATAATTAAGAATTCAAGATGGAAGAAGTCTTAGACTTCAGATAATGCCAAAATAGATTGAAATATCTTATTTATTGATGTAGATACAATATTAGTGAATATATATAGAAGCCATTAAAGAATCTTGAAAATACAGTAGAGAAGGTTAAAATGTTTCATCAACAAAATCTATCAAAATTAAGATGAAGAATTCAAAAATTACTTAGTATAAAATAAATAATATTTAATAAAGTTTTTATTTTTATCTTTTATCCTTTATTGTGAGTTCTTAGCATTTTATGATGCTAATAAGATAAAAAATCTACAATTAGCACATTAAATTCAAGAGCCATTTTTTATTAATTTATTAAACAAGATATTACAATTATCATAACTTTAAAGATGATGTAATTAAGATGAAGACCATCAAAAATAACTTGTTCTTCCTTGAATAAATAGTGATATATAAAACATTTAGTATTACAACCTTGAAAGAGATTCTTGATATTTATTGGAGGTAGAAACGGCTCTTGATGGTGTACCAAATGTTTTATTTGAAGGAAGTTATAAAGGCTTCAACAATAATGAAATAATAGAATGATCTTCTCATTCTAAATTGAAATATTTATTAATAGTTAAAAGACCTATGAACTACCTTCAAAAGGAATAAAGATCAAAGTATGTGGCAAATACAATTCATTGTATCTTGGACTTCATCAACATGTCATTACCGCTTTTTGTAGAATTCATCTCAAGAAAAGAGATAATGTCACGGACATACATATTTATTCTAATAGTTATTTAGATAATATGAATAGATATAAATAGGTTAAAATAGATTAATTTCATAATATTTTTTTAAAAGTTTCCTAAAAACTTTGTAGATTTGATTTCACCTTTATACATATCTATAATAATTCGTAGTTAGAAACTTGGTCAACAAGTTAGTCACATGTTATATATATTCGTGGCTTGTAGTAAAAGCTAATAATATGGTGCATATATAAGAAACTTACTTTGCAAGTTAAGACATGTATCTTCCAAATTAGACACATGTTGGAGATCTTATAAAATGTTAATATGTAGCTCTTACATAGATAGTATATATAGAGGCAAGATTAAAGCCTATTTCATTTTTGTCATTACTTTCTTGCTTCTAGTCTAGTTTCAAGGATCTTTAGTTTTCTTATATTTTAGGAATAGTCATTTTAGTTTCTTTTTAATATATATTTCTTTAATTTTATTTTATTATCTTTCTTTGAAAAAATTTTTACTTATTTATTTTTCTTTATTAAGTTCTTGTCTTTGATAATACATCATATAAATATTGATTAAATATATAGTAGTATTTTCTATATTGATATAGGTTGTGTAAGCTCAAAATAAAGCACCAAAATTTTATTTACTTAATTTTTGGTGTTTCGACAAGTTATAGTGTTATTTATTTTTTAATTATGAAAAATTAGAGGTTGTTAAGAAAAATGAAGTTAGTTGTAATCAGGGTATGGTAAAAAATGATGGAAAGATATTCCACTCTTGAAGCCACAAGTGATGGTGAAGGAAAAAGATGAAGAATTACTCTACTCTTGAAGATACAAGTAATGGTGAAGGAAGAAGATAAATAATTACTTTGCTCTTGAAACCACAAGTAATGGTGAAAGAAGAAGATAGAGAGCTATTCTACTCTTCAATTATTACTCCCACAATAACTAATCAAGTCATTTTTTAGAGAATTTCTTCCAAAAGTTAATATATCTAAGTTAGTAAATTATTTTGCATATGTTTTGGTCAATTAAATTATTAGAGATTAAAAACCTATGAATTGATTGAAATCCATGGTGATTTTTCATCACCTTGTGATAAATGGATGCCAACCACTGGTCCTTTCCATAAAAGGCATTTGTTGGAAATCATGGAAGGTGTAGATTGACTTTTTAATGATAAATTGTACTACTTGCATGAATTAGCTAGTAGGAAGGCTCTTAAATTAGTTTTTACTTGTAAATTATTGACAATGATAATTGTCAATAAATGGCTTGAGGGCTTAGTTATATAAGGCCTTGTCAAATCCTTGTTCTCTCTCTCTCACCTTTGATTTGAACTCTTGGTAAGAGTGGCCAATTGAGGCACCAAAGAATTGTAGTATTTTTATTTGTTATAAACTTATATTATAAGTTGTTTATTTCATATCCTTAGTAGTATTCTTGGAGTTTACTATTAGTGGAATTATTTTCTTCTTTAGACATGTCCATTGTGTATGAGAAAGAAAATTAGTAAGGATAAGTGAAAGAATCATCAGATTTGAAATTGAAATGAAAAAATTACGACAATTTGAAGTTGGGAGGTTTTTTTTGTTGCTGTTGTTGCTTTGCCCTGGTGGTGGCTACTGCTCTATTCCTGCATTGTTTTCATCCAATTGTACCTAATTTCATTCAACCATTTGATTTCCATCTAGCAGCATTGTTTTCATTTGATTGTATTGTTTCCATTCCAATTAAGCCTGTTTTCATCTGATTGTATTATTTTCATCCAAAAATGATATTTTCATCTAGTTGTGCCTATTTTCATCCAATTGCTTATTCTATCTATTTTTTTTATTTGACTACTTTCATTTGCTATTACTTTTTAATTCTACTTTTTTCTTATTTTTTTTATTACTTGTTTTAAATTAAATAATAACCATTTTTTGGAGAGTATTATCTAGATAATTATAAATTTATTGATTAAGTAATCAACCATTAAAGTAAGCTCACAATTAATCTCTACTATCTTCCAAACTTGTTGTGAAGTTATTTTTCTTCTTAAAGTAAAGTATGGAGGATTTATAGCTCACACGTTGTTTATAGTATAATGTACTATAATATTTTGATTTATGAATTGTGTCTACTTCAAGTGTATGTAAGGTTTAGGCTTTTAGAATGATGTCTCAATATTCTAAATTATCATTATTTAAATATTTTTTTGTGAGTGTGTTTGATTTAAGAATGATGGTTGATCATTACTGTAATGTCCATTGATATCAATTTTGGATTAACTTTAGTTATTTTGCTATATGTTAGAGGTCTTTGTATAATTTGTGACAATTAAGTATTCAATTTAATTTGGAATTGGATGCCCTTACTTAATTATAAGAGTGGTTATTGGATGTGGTATAGCATCTCATATTAAGTTTCATCTAAGTGAAGACTGAACCAACATTGGTATTCATTTGTTGTGGTCTATTAGCATTCTTTTAGAGTAGTTATGCAGTATTTATAAGTTCATGGATGTTGTATACATAGAAAGGAATAAAGCACTAGTTTGCACTTATGATTTGATTGTAGAGTCAAAAGCTTCTATGCATGAATATTTTTTAGAAATTAAAATTGTCAAGAGATCTATAACAAAAATATTGTAGTTATGGTATATAAATTTTATAATTAAAGTATTTTATAAGAATTAATTGTATGTTAGTATTTTATGGATATCATTTTGATCTTAATAAATTTCAAGATAATTTTTTGATTATATTAGAAGTCTAAGAATAAATTGTCGAATTTCAACCTACTCATAATTTACTTGAAAAGTTATTGTTTTAATAATTTTAATTTTTTTAGATGATGAAGCTTTGTATACTTTCAATGTTATTTCTTTAATGTTTTTTCTACAATTGAGTACTTCAATCATATATGACACCTCTATGAAAAGATTTAATTTCACATACTATATTAATGAAGTTATGACATTTTAAGAATTCAATCAATTTTTTGGAATCAAATTTGGCATCTTATGTTGCACCAAAAATCTATGATATTAACATGGATTCAACTAATATTCTACAAACTAAATACTTAACTTATAAATCTCATATTTTAATTTTTTAATATTAAAGTTAAATATTTTTATTATTATATATATTTTTATTTTTTAGTTAATTTGAATATAAAAATAAATTAATTAATTCTATATTTTATATTTTTAATATATTTTTAAATTTTTAATATATTTTTAATTTTTTTTTAAAAAAATTAATTTTTAATATATTTTTAAAATTTTAAATTATAATTAATTATAAATACTTTAAAATATATTATATAAGATTTTATTGAAAAGATAAATTTATAAATATATTTTATATATATATATATATATATATTTAAAAAAACCATTATAATATCATATAAACTATTGCTATAAAAAAATATTCTTTTGATACTCTAAAACATATGTATATATATATGTATATATACAGAAAGAGAGAGAGAAAAAGAGAGAGAGAGAAAGAGACAGAGAGAGAGAGAGCGAGAGAGATGGAAAGAAAGAGAAAGAGAAAAAGAGAATTATTAATGCTACATCTCAAATTGATATTACTAAATTTCACATGACTTCTATATGACTTAAATTGACTAAAAAATACACTTTTATATATTTTCATATTACATTGTCATATTATGTGGCGTTTGGCTTAAAAATACATTAGACACCTGGGTATGGAAGATAAAAAGAAAATTGTAACAACAAGCCTTAACAACTCTAATAGATTCTTATACCAATTACAATTAAATATTAACAAATATAATCAAACATCAATCAAATTCAATCAAAATTTCAAAGAAATTATGTAAGAAACACAAAGTATTCTTAGAGACCCTTTAAAGAATCATAAAGAAATAGCATAGAAATTCAAAAAATATACTAAAATAAAAACCTTAATTAAATTCTAATCAAAATCTAATCAAATTCTAATTAAATCCTAATAAAATCTTAAACAAATCCTAAACAAATCCTAAATAAATCTTAGTCAAATCCTAAATAAATTCTAAACAAACTCTAATCAAACCCTAACCAAATTATAAACAAACACTAATCAAATCCTAAATAATGCCAAGTAATTCCTAAAAAAAATTTAAACATCAATAATTAATGAATGAACTATTGATTTTAATTCAAAATTTGCATACCTCTTCACAATTAAGTTGACAAGAAGTATAAATTTTTTGAAGAAGATCAAACTCACCAAAACGAAGATCAATCCTAATAATTGCTTAGATATTGGCTGGCCTCCTTCTTCAATCTCAATGTTGAATTTCTAGTACCAATATCTCCTTATTAGACCATTCAGGTGATTTCAAATTTTTTAAGTAGTAAACTTAAATCTCAATTATTTGAGACCAGAATATACAAAAACTCTTGCGCTCTTTAATTTAACAACTTGATTGACTATAAATTTCTTACAAATGCTCATATCAAGCATAATAACAAACTACCAAATTTTCAGTTATAAACATGTTACAAAACTCAAAAAAAATTAAAAATTTTAAACTTGTTTTTATTTCTCAAAATCTAAATCTATCAAGTAAATCACTTATTTTTTAAATCCCTCAAGACCTTAATATTAATTCAAATAACATAAAAACAAACTCTCAAAAATTCCTCCTTCCATCTGCTCCCTAATTATGCTCTCTAGGTATTAAATTTTAATAATTTGAGATAATTTTTGCTTGAATATATTTTCAACTCTTTCCAAAAGATACATATATTATTTACATGTCTCATTTACTTTGATTTGAGGCTTCTACGCTCCTACAAAGTAAATAGAAGTTCCTTCTATAGTATTATATTAACTTTAATCTTAATATTATATTGATTCAAAAAAAAAATAAAACAATTTTTTTTTTTTGAATCATACCAATTTTGAAGAAAACATTTATAAGAAATAATAAAAAAAAAAAAAAAAAAAAACTTACAACCTATTTATTTTTATCTCATGTATTATTTATTTTTAATTCATTTGTTGTCTTTTTCTCAACTACCATTCTTTCTTAAAACAAAGAAAGGAAAAAATGTGTAGACATATTATTAACTAGTTGTCTATTGTCATGTGGGGTGTTTAGAAGGAGGCTCATGTGGGTGTTTAGAAGGAGGGTCATGTGGGGTGTTTAGAAGGAGGCTCATGTGGGTGTTTAGAAGGAGGGTCATGTGGGGTGTTTAGGAGGGTCATGTGGGGTGTTTAGGAGGGTCATGTGGAGTGTTTAGAAGGAGGGTCATGTGGGGTGTTTAGAAGGAGGGTGTCATGTGGTGTGTCTACAGGAAGGGTGTCATGTGGTGTGTCTACAGGGAGGGTGTCATGTGGTGTGTCTACAGGGAGGGTGTCATGTGGTGAGTTCATGTGGTGTGTCTACAGGGAGGGTGTCATGTGGTGTGTCTACAGGGAGGGTGTCATGTGGTGAGTTCATGTGGTGTGTCTACAGGGAGGGTGTCATGTGGTGTGTTCATGTGGTGTGTCTACAGGGAGGGTGTCATGTGGTGTGTTCATGTGGTGTGTCTACAGGGAGGGTGTCATGTGGTGTGTCTACAGGGAGGGTGTCATGTGGTGTGTCTACAGGGAGGGTGTCATGTGGTGTGTCTACAGGGAGGGTGTCATGTGGTGTGTCTACAGGGAGGGTGTCATGTGGTGTGTCTACAGGGAGGGTGTCATGTGGTGTGTTCATGTGGTGTGTCTACAGGGAGGGTGTCATGTGGTGTGTTCATGTGGTGTGTCTACAGGGAGGGTGTCATGTGGTGTGTTCATGTGGTGTGTCTACAGGGAGGGTGTCATGTGGTGTGTTCATGTGGTGTGTCTACAGGGAGGGTGTCATGTGGTGTGTCTACAGGGAGGGTGTCATGTGGTGTGTTCATGTGGTGTGTCTACAGGGAGGGTGTCATGTGGTGTGTCTACAGGGAGGGTGTCATGTGGTGAGTTCATGTGGTGTGTCTACAGGGAGGGTGTCATGTGGTGTGTTCATGTGGTGTGTCTACAGGGAGGGTGTCATGTGGTGTGTTCATGTGGTGTGTCTACAGGGAGGGTGTCATGTGGTGTGTTCATGTGGTGTGTCTACAGGGAGGGTGTCATGTGGTGTGTCTACAGGGAGGGTGTCATGTGGTGTGTCTACAGGGAGGGTGTCATGTGGTGTGTCTACAGGGAGGGTGTCATGTGGTGTGTCTACAGGGAGGGTGTCATGTGGTGTGTTCATGTGGTGTGTCTACAGGGAGGGTGTCATGTGGTGTGTCTACAGGGAGGGTGTCATGTGGTGAGTTCATGTGGTGTGTCTACAGGGAGGGTGTCATGTGGTGTGTTCATGTGGTGTGTCTACAGGGAGGGTGTCATGTGGTGTGTCTACAGGGAGGGTGTCATGTGGTGTGTCTACAGGGAGGGTGTCATGTGGTGTGTCTACAGGGAGGGTGTCATGTGGTGTGTTCATGTGGTGTGTCTACAGGGAGGGTGTCATGTGGTGTGTTCATGTGGTGTGTCTACAGGGAGGGTGTCATGTGGTGTGTCTACAGGGAGGGTGTCATGTGGTGTGTCTACAGGGAGGGTGTCATGTGGTGTGTCTACAGGGAGGGTGTCATGTGGGGTGTGGCAATATCAATTGGGGATGTAGGGTCAACAGTTCTCTCTTTCTTTCTGTACTAATTTATTTATACATATAGAATTTCCATTCCTGCATGTGGTTGACTAGTTTGCTTTAGAACGAATCCATTGAAATCAGTGAAAAGCTTATCAAAACGAAAAAGAATTCAACAGTGGAACACTGACATGTGGAAGTTTAGTTGGTCAAGATTAACCGTTGAAATGAAACGTGTTTTGCTAAGCTCTGTGGTTTAGTTTACTCATATAGCTTTGCCGCTACAGTTTGAACCCACAGAGCTTTGTCTGTAAGTTTTTCGAAATCTGCACACGTTCGACTTATTGTGTCTTCCCATACTCAACATTTTTGACTTCATGATTCGGCGTCAGACGTCATGGAATCCAATCTCAGTTACGATGTATTGCAATCTCAGCGATTTGTCTACGAGTGAGCCACTCTCCAGCACAACTCCGAAATTAATATGCAAACCGTCACGAGAATGGGAAAAAAAAAATAAAAAATAAAAAATAAGAGGAATCCAACAACTGTTCAAGGCTCCTGCAGCGGTACAATGCACCATACTTGAGAGAATCCGCCATCGTGGTTCGATTGCGTCGACTCGACTGATATCTCCGGACCACCCGTTCAATCTCCTAGAGGAAACGACAAACGTTCACGGCACCCCCCCATGCTGAGAAGGATTTACTGTACCGGACCCTTCAAGTACACATGTGAAAAAACACACATTCACATATTTATATATAGACATCTTTACAAATACACACAAGTCCGCTGATCGAACGACTGAAAGCACCGAACATGAATATCAAGGTGACGTCCGGCGCCGTTCGATAAACTAGACAAATATCTACGCTGTAAAGACGATGATCGATTCACAGCGATGGTCCAGGATGTTCTAGTGAGGGTAATATCCTAAGCTTCAGGGTGATAGTACTGAACAAGTATGAGACAACACATGTTAACATGATTGTTGTCACATTACATACAGTGCGCGTGACGATCACCAACGGGGAAAACTAAAATTTAGAAACATGGGTGGACCTGAGCATGTGATTTCAACGCCGAAACAAGCTGCACGTCAAAGTGCAACACGTGTTGTTCTAATCTCCTCTTTTATTTTACTAGAAGTATGTTTAAATTGTAATGAGGAATACTTGAACAACAAGAAACAAGTGTACATTTACACGTTTTTATTGTCTTTTATTATTTAGTAAAAAATTTGTTATCCTTATTCTATAATTTTACAGTGTAGTTGATCAATGTTGGAAATAGTTAGAAAAATGTAGTAAACAATGAATTAAAAAAATAATAAAATAATAAAATAATTGAAGAAGAAAAGAAGCAATTCTTTAATGAAAATTCAACATATTAAAAAAATTAATCTTATAATAATTTTGAGAATCTTTTTCTAGAAACATGCACCTTATTTGAAAATTTTAAATTTATGCATTTGTTTATTTAAACATTAACTTTAAATGCAATGCCTCCTAAATATATGATTGGTACTATTGAAAATTATGTACTTTGAGCCAATTTCGTAATCTATACAACATAAACTAATTCACCAAAATTTAAAATTATTATAATACATGTTAAGTAATATTTTTGAATTATATGTTTATAATAAAAAAAATATATTTCTACAAAAATACTAATTTAAAAAATATAATTTTTTTTGATGTATTATCTAATATAATACGTAAATTAGATTAAAATATATATATATATATATATATATATATATATATATATATTCTTTTATCTCTCTTCAATCAATCACTTTAGATAAAAATGTTAAACTTTTTATAAACTTATTTTCATGTTTTTTAAAAATACATCTTCATAATAAAGAAAAAAGAAAAAAGAAAAAAAAAACAAGAAAAAAAAAATCTTTGCTTATAAAAAACAAAATAATTATTAGGATTTTTAATTTTATCAAAAACCATATTTTAATTGATAGTTACTATTAATAGAAAAATATCAATACAACTAAACCAAATAATCAAAAAAATATATTAAAAAATATAATTATAAGTATGCTCAAAACAAAACTCATAATGTAATTCTATAAAATTACATGCCATTATTTGATGTCCATGTTCTGAAATTTCTAATAAACTCTTTATAATAAGATTAATATATACTAAAACTTTTAGTAAATTAAACAAACAAAATTTAAGATATTATACTTTATAACTTTTAAATTATTTTTATTATATCAAAATTAGATTTAATTTTTATATAACTGAAAAATATATATTAGAAATATTTATATAATTCTTAATTAGAATAAAAAAAATTAAAAAAATATGTCAAAGAGGTGGTGGATTGTAGTGGCAATAGCAATATTTATTATATATATATATATATATATATATTCT
The DNA here is from genome assembly GCF_059467195.1 of Physcomitrium patens. Taxonomy (NCBI): domain Eukaryota; kingdom Viridiplantae; phylum Streptophyta; class Bryopsida; order Funariales; family Funariaceae; genus Physcomitrium; species Physcomitrium patens. Next base: position 2,750,140 of record NC_143412.1, on the reverse strand, counting down.
TATTCTTCTCCATTTACTATAAATTAATATTATTTTATATTTTAAAATAATTATTTAATAAATATAATATTATATATAAAAGTGATCAATTTTTTTTAAGTTGACTATCTTATTATAACCATCACTAGAAAAATGGATCATTCCAAAAAATCATCATTAGAATAATAGCCTTCATCTTGACCTCTCTTGTTCTCAGTCCTTACTTATTCCATTCTTAGCCTTCTTCATCCCTACCTCTATTTTTCCCTAGCTTTCAACTCTCATTTAACCTCTCTTCTTATCTCCTTTTCTTCCTCTTTTTTAATGGATGGTTGTAGAAGATGGGATGTAGATTCTTAGATAGGTTCTCTTTAATGCAAAAATAAGTAATTTTTGATGTAATATTAAAAATGAAATAGTCTTCCTACATCCTCTTTTGGATCAAAATCTTATATCCTTTAAAGCAGAAGTAGTATTGCAATCTACAAAACCTCAACCTACTCAAAGAAGTATTGTTGATTTGAAGGTAACAAATGAGATTGTGAAACCATTCGCTATAATCATTTTCTTATGGAAGACTCATCCAAAGGAATTCAACCATTTTGTCTATTTCACCTTAATGGATTTCTTCTATAAAGTATAAGCATATTTTAATTATTTTCAAAGAAGGTTTTAAAATCCAAATGAGTTGCAATGATTTTTGTTGATACAAAAGAGAAGGTGGATGGCTTATTTGAAATAGATTTGTTTGGTATGGAGATAGAAAAAGTATGCATATGGCTTATACTCAAGCTAAGTAATTACTTTCACAATAAGCATATATGGTAGATAGTATATATAGAGACAAGAGTAAAGCCTTCTTCATTCTTGTCAATTTCTTTCTTGCTTCTAGTCTAGATTCAAGAATCTCTAGTTTTCTTGCCTTTTGGCATTAGCCATTCTAGTTTCTTTTTAATATACATACTACTTTATTGCTATTTTGTCACTTTTCTTTTAATACAAATTTCTCAAATTTATGCATCTTCTTTCATTTCATGTCCTTTATAGATTGATAAGAATACACTTATAATATTAGAGCTTTATTTTCTCTTAATTAAGAGTGGATTATTTTTTTTCTTAATAAGATATAAGCGTATTAGAAGTTTTGGATTATCTTCTTCTAAACTAATATTATTCTTAATATTTTCTTTGTTCTTAAGTCCTTTCTTCTGCTTGTCTTGAGTGATATTAGATATTTTTTCTAAGTGTTATTGTAGCAAAGCCTCTTGAAATGAAGAGTGCAATCGCACAAATATAAGATCAATTAAAAGAGTTGATGCTTGCGATGTATCAACTCAGTTTATTGCCACCTGGAGTAACAAAAATGGCAAAAAGTGAAGATACAAATATGATTGGAGTTGCTTCAACATCTACACTGAATCGCATCTTTTTTCCTACAATAGAATATCTTTCAAATACTAGAGATATAAGAGTTCTCTTGGTTGAGAATTTTGATGATACAAGATCCAAATTTCAAGGATTTATGAATCAAGTATATCTTATGATTGAACTTTAATTTTAAAGCTATGTAATTCAAGGATCTCAAGTTAGATTCATTAGTATACTTCTTTCAAGTTCAACATTATCATAGTTCTCATCTTTTCTTGAATGACAAGATCCAATATTGAATAATTTAGAGGCTTAATTGGCAGAGTTTTGATCCATGTATGGAAAACATGATGCAATTTGTATTGCAACCAACAAATTCCATATTTTATAACAATACTATCAATTCATAATATTATATGCTTCACAATTTTGACAACTTGCATCTAATATCAAGGGACATGATGTTCCACTTATAAGCCAATTTCTCTATGGATTACAATATGAGGTAAAGAAATTGATGCTCAACTTATTTGATCTTCAAACATTGAGTCAAGGAATTGACTTTGTTATGAACTGTGACAATCAAATTTTTGAATTTTAATTTGGAAGTCAGATAAATAGGCCTCAATATTACTATAATTCAATGGGAGCACCAATACTTCTTTAACACATACAATTGGAAGTAAAAGATATACAAATTGATGTGGTATGTTTTAAACCTCTTATTGAGCAAGAAAAGACTCATTGCTGTGAAGAAAGATTGTGCTTATATTGTAGAGAACCAAAGCACACTGCTTAACATTGTCCAAAGAAGGGACATAATTATAAAATGAAGAGTATAAATATCAAAGAAGATAATATATTGGAAAATAAGTTTGTCTAGCTACAATAGGAACCATGTGGTTGGAACCTTATATAATACCTAATGAAGGTCTTATTTTCTCTTAAGAACCTTCTCCTTATTTTATATTAAATATTATATTAGGACCTAAAAATTACAAAGCCCTTGTCTTGTTAGATTCAAGAGCCTCAATGTATTTCTTAGATAAAGAAGTTGCTAAAAGATTTAGCATATCTTTAGTAAGGGAAACTAAATCTATTCATATAGAAGTCATAGATGGTCGTCTATTGTCTTCTGGAGATGTTATTTACAAAATCCTTCTTAGAGAAATAATAATCAATAGTCATAATATCTTTGTAGTATTTAATATCATTACATCTCTCTCTAATCTAATTATTTTAGATTTATTTTGGTTAAAAAAATATAATCCTTGAATAGATTGGATTTCTTGTATTCTTAATTTTTCTAAAAATATAAATAAGAGTGTAAATAATTAAGTAAAAAATCACAAGTCTAATACAATTAAACCTATATTTGTAGGTGCAAGAGCTTTCTTGCATACTACAAAAGAAGGATCACCTTGTGTCATTTATTTCACACCTATTTTTAATGGTACAAAGATTATGAGTAGCATTCTAAGCAAATATTAAGAATTTTAAAATATATTTGAAAAAAAAATATAGATATTCTTCTAAAACATCATTTCTATGATTATTCAATTGATTTCCAAGAAGAAGCATAACCACCATTTAAACTAATCTAAAATTTATCATAGAATGAATTAGCTAATTTCAAGAAGTATATTGAAGAAAATCTAGTCAAGAACTTCATACGCCATTCCAAATCTCCAACAAGAACTCTATTTCTATTTGTAAAGAAATAAGATGGATCGTGATGGATGTGTGTTGATTATCGAAGACTGAACAAGATTACCATTAAAAACAAAGTATCCACTATCTTTAATAAGTGGATTTTTAGATCAGTTGAATTAAGCTTAAATGTATATAGAAATAGATTTATGAAGAGCATATAATTTGGTATACATCAAAGAAGGAGATGAATGGAAGATTGCATTTTGAATGAAGTACAAACATTTTGAATATAATGTTATGCCTTTTGAACTTACAAATGTACTAGCAGCTTTTCAATATCTTATGAATAATATTTTTTGAGAGTTTTTAGACGATTTTTTTGTTTATTATTTACATGACATCTTAATCTATTCTAAGAACATAAAAAAAATATGAACTTCATGTTTGTCATGTGTTACAAAAATTAAGAGATGTGAGACTCTATGCTAAGGTAAAAAAGTGTGTATTCTAAACTATTCAAGTTGACTTCTTAAGTTATATCATTTCAAATAATAGACTTATAATGGATCTTAAAAAAATTTAAACTATTATAGATTAGAAGATTTTAAAAATAGTACAAGATGTCCAATGTTTTTTGAAATTTTCCAACTACTATCAGATCTTTATAAAAGACCTTTTTTAAGTTATAGATCTATTTATATATTTGACTTGTAAAGACAAACTTCAATGGAATCAAGAAACTAAAGAAGTATTTGAAGCTTTAAAGACAACCTTTGTTTTTGCACCAATCTTATATTGGGTTGACTTCTCTAAGGCATTCTTTATGGAAATAGATGCATCAGACTTTACTTTGAATGTCATATTATCATAAATGAGAATAGATGATAAACTTCATCTAGTAGCTTTTTATTTCAAGAAATTTTTAAAAGCCAAGATTAACTATAAAATTTGAAATAAAGAGCTTCTTATAATTGTCAATTCTTTTCAAGAATGACATCATTATTTAGAAGGTTCTTCTAATCTAGTCACTATGTATATTAATCACAAGAATCTCAAATACTTCATGTCAACATGTATTCTGAATTGTCTCAAGTCCATTGGAGCATATTTTTATTAAGATTTGATTTTAAGATCACATATCGACTTGGAAAACAACAAGGTTTATCAAACGTTATTTCTAGATATTCTTATCTTACACCAAAAGAAAAAGATGCATCTTTTGATCAACAAAGAATAATTCTCTTAAAGTCCAAGTATTTTCATCTTTGAGTAATAAAATCAACATTGACTTTTGATTCAACTTTTGTCAAATAAATTCAATCAAGTATGTCTTCTAATTTTCTTATTCATGATATCAAAAATCTTTCTTCAAAATCTCCAAATAATTTCAAATTTGAATTCAAAAACAACATACTCTATTTTGAGGGATGCTTATATATTCCAAAAGAAAAAGCATTTTTACATGTTCTTCAAGCATGCCACAATTTTCCAACAGTTGAATATTTTGGATACAATAAGACTTTAGAGCTGATATCTTGAGATTTTTGGTTGCCAAATATATGGAAGGCAGTCAATATTTTTGTTGAATCATTTGATATTTGCTCAAGATCAAAAACTCTCAATCATCAACCTTACGAACTTTTTCATCCATTACTTATTCCAAAACAACCATGGTCTTCTGTTTTGATGGATTTTATCATGGATCTTCTAGTCTTAGGTTTGTATGATTCTATATTTGTGATAATAGATCATTTTATGAAGATGATACATTTTGTACCATGTGCAAAATATATCATAAGTAAAGAAACAATGAAGATTTTCTTTGACAATATCTATTGATATCATCGATTATCCAAGGATATTATATCAAAAAGGGAGATTCAATTCATATCAAGATTTTAGAAAATCCTTTTCAAGATTTTAAAAGTAAACATAAAGCTATCTTTGGGCTTTTATTATCAAATGATAGATAGACAGAGGAAGTAAACAAAGTTTTGGAACAATATTTAAATTATATCATCAATTATCAACAAGATGATTAGAAAATCTTCTTGTCATTAGTAGAATTTACTTATAATAATACAATGCATTCTTCTATGTAATAAATACCTTTCTTTGCCAATTATGGTTACCATCCATGATTTAATACTTTTGACTTTTTAAAAATTGATAATCTTGCTACAAAAGATTTGACAAATCGTTTGTCTGAGCCACATGCAATAATGAAGGTGCAATTAAAAAAAGCTTAAGAATGACAAAAGATCAATGTAGATGCCTATCAAAAAGAACAATACTAATTCAATATAGGTGATAAGATATGATTACTTTGTCATAATATTAAGATTATTCGTCTTTGTGATAAGTTGGACTATTGCAAGCTTAAATCTTTTCCTATTTGTGGACAAATCAATCTAATTATTTATTGATTATATCTATCAGAATCAATAAAGATGCATCCTATCTTGCTTATATCTCTTCTTGAACCATATAAGATTATGAATATACCAAGAAGAAGATAAGTTCGACCTCCTCCTATAAAAGTAGAAAATAATAAAGTGATTGAAGTGGAAGAAGTTATGGACTCAAGGTAGCATCAAAATAAAATAGAATATCTTATCAATTGGTATAAATATGATATTAATGAATGCACATGGAAGCTAGCAAAGAATCTTGTAAATGCTACAAAGTTGGTGGAGGCTTTTCATTAATAACATCCATCAAAATCAAGACAAAGGATAGCAATTCTTTGCTATAAATGAAATACAATTCAAGAAAGATTGCATTCTACTTTCTATCTTTGTTTGTAGTTTCTATATAATTATGGTGTTTAGGAGATAGAGAATCACAACCGGCGGACTCAACTCAAGAGCCATCATTTGCTCACTTATTGGAAGAGACATTGCAATTATCACAACCTTCAAGATAATTTAATAGAAATGAAGACCTTCAAGAACAACATGTTTTTCTTCAAATAAATAGCAAAATACAATGTGTTTGGTATCATGATCTCGGAAAAGACTCTCAATATTTGGTGATTTTATTAGAGGTAGACACAACTCCTAATGGTGTTGCAAATATTTTGTTTGAAAGAAGTTATGAAGGCTTGAATAATGATCAAATTACAAGATAGACTTTCCACTCTGAAATGCGACATTATCGATGGCTGAAAGGACCTATCAACTACCATCAAAGGGAATAAAGTTCACAATACATGGTAAATATAATTTGTTGCATCTTAGACTTTTTCAACATATGATCATCATTCTTCATGGAATTTGTCCTTAAAAAATAGGGTAATATATACCTACTTATTGTTTAGATAGATAGAATTAGGTAAAAGTAGATTAATTTCATAATATCTTATAAAGAAGCATCTTAGAAGCTTCTTAGATACTATTTTGACTTTACATATGTTTGTAGTTGATTCATAGATTAGAAACTTGATCATATACATATGCCTTATGTGTTGATAGCTTGTAGAACAAGCTAATTATATGGCAGTCATATAAAAAATTTACCTTATAAGCCAAGATATGTGTCATACAAAGTCAATACATTTTTGGAGGTCCTATAGAATGTCGCTACCTAGATCCTAGATAGATAGTATATATAAAGGCAAGAGTGAAGCCTTTTTTATTCTTGTCAATTTCTTTCTTGCTTCTAGTCTAGATTCAAGTATCTCTAGTTTCCTTGTCTTTTGGCAATAGCCACTTTAGTTTCTTTTTAATTACTTTGTCACTTTTCTTTTGATATATATTTCCTAGATTTATGCATCTTCTTTTAATTCATGTCCTTTACAAAAGATGTATGAAAAATTGATTAAAGAGGAAAAAGTATATGTAGAAGACATAAAGTAGAAACAAACACAATTAGAGATGAAAGGTATGATTGAATCAAAGTATCAAAACCAAACTTTTGAATAGAACCTGAAGCTTTAGAAAAAAATAATTTTTGACTCATTAAGAAGTATTTAATATTGTAATTATACTAAAATGAACATAAATAATTATAATACATCCTTACAAGACTCTATTTACTATCCTTGTAATTCAATTTCTTGTTAACTTATAGATTCCAAATATAAAGTGTATCACATGTATGACTTCGTATGTTTTTTTTATGACAACATTGAAGGTATTATTCATGTCTTTTATTCAAGTAAGTACCATGATTGGAATGAATAATATCATAGAGTCTTAAAATACATATAAGTAAGAAAAGTTTCATGTATGGAATTTCAACTGATTTAATTTAATATATACTTTCTTAACATGTACAAGTTATAATAATTTGTAGAAAATATGTGAGTAACAGGTTAATACAATCTTTATTTTTCAACATGATCAGGCATCCAATATTCTTTAATTCCATCTATTCAACCCTTGCAAATCTTAATATGCATAATAATAGAATAATCATAGCCTCAAAAGCTTCAATATATTTTTTTCATAATTGATTCTTTGCAATACCTTATTTCTTCCACTTAAATCTCCATGCTCTTTGATTTTTTCTTCGTACAAGATTCATTCAAAATCATTTAATTACTTAGTTTTTTTTACTTCAAAAGTTTTTTTTAAAAGTAGATGCATATTCTAATGATTTTCAAAAAAAAATCCACTTATTCTACTACTTCCAAAAATTGTCAAATATCTAAGAAAAATTTGAAAGTTGTAATAGCTTTTTATCTTGGTGAAGTAAATATTGTAGGCAACTATTATAAATATTTGAGAAATAAGCTTACAAGTTCATTATCACTAATTTCGTGTCTTATTTCATAACCTCACACCTACCACTCACTAATACATCTCCAACATGGATCAAATTTATGGCTTGGCACTTTAAAGTAAAAACACATAATTCAAATTAGTATCAATCATTTAAATAAAAATATCCTCATGTTTCTATATCACCTACTAGACACTAATTTTACAAACATCACCAATATAAACTGCATAGATTCAACCATGGTTTTATGGTTTGATTCATTCATTGTTTTTAGTGCTATTTAGTAGAAAGAGTTTTCAATCCTCATTGTGCATCATCAAATTGACTCATTAATTGTTTTAAGATAAAAAGATGTATTTAGAGTATTTAAAAACATAATATATGGTGAATAATATAGAAATCCTTAGACAAATAGAAAATTAGAATGTTCGATGTAAAAATAGAGTCTTAGTAAGTCTCTGAGGCAATTATCTTAGTTGATTTAGAATTTTTATTTATTATTGAGTATCAAGGATTATTTATTAAGTTTAATATTTATATTGGCCTTATATATATATATATATATATGTATATTTTATCTATAAAAAAATTAAAAACATTAGTTAATAATTAGAAGAAGCATAAGAAAGAATTTCATATCATTTTAGTTAGTTATATAGGAAATATGATTTATAGTTGATTTAAATTTATTTTATTATTAAAAAATTCACCAAGATAGGAAAATATAGCTTTAAATTGATATCAATATCATAAAAATATTATAAGAATTTTTAGAATTTTTTTAGGAATTTTTAGAGTAATTTTTAAGACTTTAATAAAAATAAGTTTTACCACCTTAGGAGCCATTATGGAGCTAGATTCGACGGCCAACTAAGGTATCAACGCTAATTAGATATTTTTAAATACCTTAGTAAAGTCAAAAATCTAAAAATATTGGTTTTATTAGTAGTAAATATGAGGACCAGCAGCTAGTATAGTCCTTGTAAAAAAAAGAGGTGTACAAGTCTCATATGAGTTGTAACACATTAAAGGTAGTTAGGAAGATAAGTCTAAGGCCTTGTGGCTTCTCTTAGACATCTATATACACTACTTATGAGCCTTGGTGAGGCTCAAAATCTTAATCTCTTAAACAAGTTAACCTCAAAATAAAAATTATTTACATAACTTTTCTATTATTTACCTTCTATTTATAATCTTTCATGACTTAGTCATAGTAATTTGGATTTATATATTTCTTATACCATTGGAAAGATAAAAAAAAAATTATATATATATATATATATATACAAAATAATTCTCTAATATTAAAAATATTAAATTTTTAATTTATACATATAACGTATAAAATTATTTATGTAGATGTCATATCAAAATAGAAAAAAAATTTATAAGATTTAAACTTATTAAGCTTTATAACCATTTCTTAGAATTATAAATTGAGATTAAAATATGTTTATATACACATATGAATATATAACTACTTAAAAAATCTAAATATGTGTAAAGACTTACATTAGGTTTTATCTACTAAATTTATCAATAAAAAAAAATTATTGTAAAAATTTGAATTAAAAAATTTTCAAAGTATTTTTCAAAATTAAATTATAAAAACTTTTTTAGCAAATTTTTTAATATCAAATTTACGTGTTATTTTTTCAAAAAGATTATAAATTTTTTTTTTAATAAAAATGACAACAATTGGCTATTCTTTTTCTGTATTACTCTACAAGCTAATTATTTGTGTTGAAGTAAATCACTTAGTAAAAGGTATTACCTTAGGTATGTTACTAGTGGTAGCAAGGCAGCAAAAAAGTATAAGGAAGTTACTATGGTGGCTTATAGGATTTGTAGGTGGCGGCTAGGGTTTTTAGGTGGCGACTAAGTTAAGAAAGAACCTAGGATTTAGTTGGATGAAGTAGAAATGGATGTAACATCAATAGAAGTTGCCTCGTTGATTGGCAACCACCACCTATAAGTAATAAGTGTTAGAAGTGAGAGTTATCTTACTCCATACTCCCTTTTGTATGCAACCTTGCTGATGCTAAGTGTTGTGACTTTAAAGTGGTTGTTTTTCAATAGGTTATGGGTCCACACATCTTTAGTTGTGAGTTTTGAAGTTCTTAGAAGTTTTTACTGGTGTTAAGAGTAGATCTTATGATTGTTGCTGATGTTAGGATTTGATATCTTCTAAATCTCTTTTTGCATCTAGTTATTGATATAGTTATGCTCTTACTTGTTGTTAAGCGCATTCATGATCTTGGTGGCTGTTAGATACCTTAGTAAAGTTGAGAGTGATTGAAGAGTGTAAACAATAGTTTACTCATTAAGAACGCATTCTGGATTTTTAAGGCATCAATATCTTCTTGTTGATTTTGAGAGTTCATTCTTTCATTTTTCTTAATTTTCTTTGATACACCCTTTCCTTAGATATGGCTTCAAGTGAGGGTGAAGGTTTGAGAGTAGTTGAAAAGTTTAGAGATGACAACTTCTACCATTAAAAGAAGAAAATAGAGCTCTTGTTGGCTTCATTAGACCTTTGGGATATTGTTGATGAAAGTGAAGACCCTCTAAGTGACGATGTTGATGTAAAGGTGAAGAAAGAATACAAACGATGTGAAAAGAAGGCTTTTAGCATGATTGCAATAAATCTTGATGATGCCAATTTTTCACATGTAATTGCTTGCATTGGACAAGAAGAAGCATGGAAGACTCTTTGCAATATCTATGAGAGTAGAAACCTTGCCATTATTCTATGGACAAGAAGGAAGTTCTTAACGGTAAAGATGGAAGAAAGAGATGACCTCATGGCTCATGTCAACAAGGTAAAAGCACTTGCAAACCAACTGGCAGTTATTGATACACCATTCGATGATAGAGTAATTATGTTGACATTATTCATGAGCCTTCTCGAGTCCTACAACTACCTCATTGTGGCATTGGAGTCCATCAACATGAATGAGCTTACTATGAACTATGTCACGTCAAGACTTCCTCATGAAGTAACTAAGAGAAAAAAAAAAGAGCATTAAAGTGAGGATTCGGCTTTATTCTCAAGACAAGGCAAAAGTAGTTATTCTCACCAATGTGATAGTTCAAAGAGCAACATGAGAAATTATTATATTTGTAGAACACCAGGTCACTTTGCTAAGAATTACGACAAAGCCAAGAAAGGAGATAGAGAGAATGTAAACAATGCTTGTGATAACTTTAGTGAAGATGACTATGCTTTTATAGCAAGTGAAAGAGCTTCTTTGGCTGCGATATCTAAGTGGATTATAGATTCAAGTACTACTAAGCACATGACACCATATAAATGTTCATTTGACACTTATGAAGAAATTCCAGTAACCAAAGTTTGGTTGGGAGACAATGGCATGGTACAAGCCATTGGAATTAGCTCAATTATTGTGGAGATTGTTGTGAAGGACCAAATCAAGAGGATCAGATTGAAGGAAGTCTTACATGTCCCAAAGATAAAAAAGAACCTCCTTACGGTGAGCAAACTTGTATCACATGGTTGTAAGGTTCAATTTGACATGAATAGATGCTTTATGAAGACAATGGATAAAAAACATGTTGCGAAAAGCCTTAAAGATGGAAATCTCTACTTCATCAATTGTAAGAAGGTGAATGGAGTTGAAGTGGCTGCATTTGCTGATTTTCCACAAGATCAAGACAAGTTTAGAATCTGACATCAATGACTTAGTCATTTGAATGCCAAATACATGAAAGAGCTTCAATCTATGGTAAGTGGCTTAGATCTTGGTCATTTCAGCTATAATGCCTTGACACTTGCTTGTGAAGATTGTATACAAGGCAAATAATAAATGAGTTCATTTCCAAATGGAGTTGCAACATGTACAATCAAATTATTGGAGTTTGTGCATTTTGATGTTTGTGGACCAATGAAGACACCATCAATTGAAGGAACAAGGTACTTTGTCATATTCATTGATGATTTTTGAAGAAAAGTGTAGATTTACATCATTAAAGCTAAAAGTGAGTATTTTTCAAGGTTTAAGGAATTTAAAGCTCTTGTAGAGAAACAATGTGAGTGCAAGATCAAAGTATTGTGCATAGACAATAGAAGTGAATACATGTCAAAGTATTTTGATGAATTCTTGAAGATTCAAGGTGTTGCAAGATAAACCTCTACTCCTTACACTCCACAATAAAATGGAGTTGCTAAAAGAACAAATCGCACCATTGTGGAGATGGCAAGGAGTATGCTTCATGCACAACATCTTGGGCATGAGTATTGGACTAAAACCATAGTTACTTTAGTATATACAAGGTATAGGTGCCCCTTAAGTGCACTCAAATCAATGACTCTATCAGAAGCTTGGAGTGGCAGGAAATTTTTTATTTCACACATAAAAATCTTTAGATGCATAGCTTATGCAAAGGTACCAGATTGCATGACGTCCAAACTTGATGCAAAGAGTAAAAAATTTGTATTTGTTAGATATTGTGAAGTTACAAAGACATATAGGCTAATGTGTTTAGAAACTAAGAAGATCATCAAAAATCGTGATGTTGAGTTTTTAGAGCATAAGAGTACTTTTGAGCACTTAGAAATGTATCCAAGTGGGAGTAATGGTGTGTTTGTGGACACATCATCAATTTCAAAAAAGAAAGAAGAAGAAGATGATGGTGACAATGAAGATGGAAGAAATGCAAATCAAAGTGAAGTGCCAAAGAAGGTAGACCATAGTATGCCTTCAATTATTGGAACAAGCAATGAATACAATAAAAATATTGATGATAATGATGATGATGAGGAGTATCAACCTTTAAGTGAGAAAAGACAAGCTTTAAGGAAGAAGAAGCTTGGAAGAGAGCATGAAGTGCAAGAAGATGAAGCCTCTCTAAATGAAAGAAGATATCCTTTGAGAGAAAGAAAACCACGTGGTAAATGGTGGAAGGACCACATATTTCCTCAAGTAAGTGAAGAACATGCCAATGTTGCTCTTCTTGTTGATCCATTAAGTTTGTGTGATGCAATGAAGTCCATGGATGCTATGAAGTCGGAAAATGCTATGGAAGAAGAATACAAATCACTCATAGACAATGGAACATGGGAATTGATTCAACTTCCACCAAATCAATCTTCAATAAGTTGTAAGTAGGTATTTAGAACAAAAAATGATATAATGGGCAATATTGTGAGATACAAGGCTGGATTGGTTGCCAAAGGCTACTCACAAGTTATTAGTGTTGATTTCAATGAGACATTTGCTCATGTGGCCAAATTCACCACCATTAGAATCATTGTAGCAATTGGAATAGCAATAGATTTAGAGATGCATCAAATAGATGTCAAGATGGCATTCTTGAATGGAAGCTTGAAAGAAGATATCTACATGGATCAAGTTCAAGGATTTGTACAAGAAGGCAATCAATATCTTGTTTATAAGTTGAGAAAAACTTTGTATGGACTAAAGCAATCTGCAAGGGCATGGTACCAACGCATTGATACATTCTTTGTTACTGAAGGATTTATAAGGAGTGAGGCTGATTATTCATTATATGTGATACAATCAAATGAGTTCATATTGATTGTCATCTTATATATTGATGATCTAATTATCTTAACCAATACTATGAAGATGATAGATTGGTTGAAGGCAAAGTTAGAAAGATAGTATGAGATGAGTGATTTGGGAGAGCTTTACTATTATTTAAGAGTGGAATTTGTAAGAGATAGTACTGAAAAGACCATTATAATGAGCCAAAGCAAGTATATTGAAGAGGTATTGAAACGATTCAACATAGAGGAGTGTAAGCCTATTAGAATACCTTTGGAGGCCAATTTGAAGTTGATGAAGCTCACGAATGAAGAATTTACTGAAGTTGAAGGTCAAATGCAAGGAATTCCATACAAAACAGCAGTATGTTTACTAATGTATGCAATGGTTGGCACAAGGCTAGATCTTGCATATGCAGTGAGTGTTGTGAGCCAACACATGTTAAAGGCTGGACCAATCCATTAGGCAACCATTAAAAAGATCATGATGTACTTAAAAGGTACTTTGAACTTCAAATTGTACTTTGGAGGTGACATTACTTTGAACTTCAAATTGTGCCTTGGAGATAACATTACTTTGCATGGTTATTGTAATGCGGATTGGATTAGAGATGCAAATGATAGAAGATCAATAATGGGATATGTGTTCTTTGTTGGAATGGGAGCTATATCATGGAATTGCATGAGACAACCAACAATTGTAAGGTCAATAATGGAGGTGGAGTATATGGCAACAAACCATGGTATAATGGAAGCAATATGGCTAAGACAACTTTTGGAAGACATTGAAGATGTGCAAATGGAAGCAACTCCAATGGAGTATGACAATCAAAGATGTCTTACATTTACAAAGAATCCCAAACATCATTCAAGGACAAAATACATTGACATTCAACATCACTTCATATGAGAGAAGATTGAAATGAGAGTGATTGATATGAAGTATTGTGCAATGGAAGACATGCTTGTTGATTTTTTTACAAAGGCATTAGTAAAGGATAGACATCACATGTTAACAAAGACTTTAGGATTAAAAGTCCTTTGACCAATAGCAAAGTAAGTCACTTAATAAAAGGTATTACTTTAGGTAAGTTATTACTGGTCAAAAGGTAGCAAAAGAGTATAAGAAAGTTACTATGGTAGCTTGTAAGATTTGTAGGTGGTGGCTAGATTAAGAAAGAACCTAGGATTTAATTGGATGAAGTAGAAATGGATGTAACGTCGACGGAAGTTGCCTTGTTGATTGGCAACCACCACCTATAAGTAACAAGTGTTGGAAGTAAGAGTTATCTTACTCCATACTTCTTTTTGTGTGCAACCTTGCTGATGCTAAGTATTGTAATTTCAAAGTGCTTGTTTTTTAATAGTTTAAATATTTTAGTATAAAAAATTAAAATTAAAATATAAACTTAAATATAATGAAATATATTATATATATTTTAAGATGAAGGTAGCCAAAAATTATTAATTAAAAATAAAAATAAATAAAAAACTTTAAATTAAAATTATAGAATATAAAACATTATATTTAAGAAATAACAAGTTACAATATTACAAAGTTTTTGAGACAAATTTATTCCATATCATTGTAACAAGGTATTGTCATGGACATAATCATATAAGCCAGTAATTACATATATAAATAGGTAGAAGTAAGTAAAAGTAGATAAAAGTAAGTTAATTCTATAGTATTTAATATGGAAGCTTTTTAGAAGCTTCATAGACATTGCTTTGACTTCATAGGTGTCTTTAATTGACTTTTTGGATCAGAAACATGGTCAACAAGTTGGCTATGTGCCACACATGTTGTTAGCTTGAAGATCAAGCTAACTATGTAGCCCACACATAGAAAAACTTGCTTTATAAGTCAAGGCATGTGTTCTACAAAGTCAACACATATTGGAGGTCCTATAGAACGTCGCCATGTAGCCCTTAGTTAGATAGTATATATAGAGACAAGAGTGAAGGCTTCTTCACTCTTGTCAAGTCTTTTCTTGCTTCCAGTCTAGTTTCAAGGGTCTCTAGTTTTCTTGTCTTTTGGCAATAGCCATTCCAGTTTCTCTTTCAATATACATACTTGTTTATTTATATTTTGTTACCTTTCTTTGAGTGAAGGCTCACTTGCCTGAATTATTTTTTCATCGAGTTCTTGTCCTTGACAGATTGACAAGAGTACACCTACAATATCAGAGCTTTGTCTAATCTAAATTAAGAGTGGATTACCCCTTTTTCTTGATAAGATACAAGCATTTTAGAAGTTGCGGATTACCCTCTTCTAAACTGATATTGTCCTTAGTATTTTCTTTGTTCTCAAGTCCTCTCTTCTATTTGTCTTGAGCGATATTAGACATCTTCTCTCTTCTAAGTGTTATCATGGCAGAACTTGTTAAAATGAAGAGTGCAATGGCACAAATGCAAGAGCAATTGAGAGAGTTAATGCTTGCGATGTATCAACTCAATTTACCACCACAAGGAGCAACAAGATTGGCAAGAAGTGAAGATATAGAAATGGTTGGAGCTGCTTCAATATCTGCACCAAACCATGTCCTTTCTCCTATGGTGGAACGCCCTTCAAATGTTAGAGAACCAAGAATTACCCTATCCGAGAAGTTTGACGGAACCAGATCCAAGTTTCGAGGATTTATCAATCAAGTGAAATTGTGATTGAACTTCAACTCCAAAGCTATCCAATTCCAGGATCGCAAGTTAGATTCATTGATACGCTTCTTTCAGGTTCAGCACTATCGTGGTTTTCATCTTTTTTTTTATTGACGAGATTCAATATTGGATAATCTAGAGGCTTTTTTGGCGGAGTTTCGATCCATGTATGGAAAACATGATGCAATTCGTGTTGCAACTAATAAGATCCGTATTTTACGACAAGGCAATCGATTAGTAATGTTATATGTTTCATAATTTCGACAACTTGCAACTGATATCAAGGGGGATGATGCTGCACTTGTTAGTCAATTTTTCTACGGATTACAATATGAGGTAAAAAAATTAATGTTCAACTTACCTGATCCTCAAACATTGAGTCAAACAATTGACTTTGCTGTGAAGTGCGACAATCGCCTTTTTGAATTCCGATCTGAGAACCATACAAGTGGACCTCAATGTTACTATAATTCAATGGCAACACCAACACCTCTTCAACACATACATTCGGAAGTAGAGGATCTGCAAATTGATGTAGTACGTTTCAAACCTCTAACTGAGCAAGAAAAGACTCGTCATCGTCAAGAAGGATTATGTTTATATTGTGGAGAACCAAAGCACACTGCTCAACATTATCCAAAGAAACGACGCAATCACAAAATGAGGAGTATGGCTGTGAAAGAAGAGAATATGTCAGAAAACGAGTTTATCCAGCTACAATAGGGACCGTGTAGCTGGAACCTTGCACAACATCTAGTAAAGGTCCTATTCTCTCCTCAGAGCCCTCTCCTTATTTTACATTAAATGTTATTTTAAGACCTAAACATTATAAAGTCTTTGCCTAGTTAGATTCAGGAGCCTCAGCATGTTTTTTAGATGAAGAATTTACTAAAAGACATAGCATATCTTTAGTAAAGAAAACTAAACATGTTCATGTAGAAATCATAGATGGTCGTCCATTGTCTTCTGGAGATAATACTCACGAAATCCGTCCTATAGAAGTAATAATCAATGGTCATAATAGTTTTGTAGTATTTAATATCATTAGATCTCCCTCTAATCTAGTCATTTTAGGTTTATCGTGGTTAGAAAAATACAACCCTCAAATAGATTAGATTTCTCGAATTCTTACTTTCTCTAAAAGTATAACTAACAGTGTAGTTAATCAAGTAGAGAGTCATAAGTCCAGTTCAATTAAACCCGTATTTATAGGTGTAAAAGCTTTCTTACATGCTGCTATGAAAGAATCACCATATAATATTTATGCCACACCCGCTTCTACTGGTGAAAAGACTTCAAGTGGCATTCCAAGCCAATATCAAAAATTTCAAGATGTATTTGAAAAAAAGAATGCAGATATACTCCCGGAATATCGTCCCTATGATTGCTCAATTGACCTTCAAGAAGGAGCACAACCGCCATTCGGACCAATCTACAGTTTATCACAAAATGAGTTGGCTGAACTCAAGGAGTATATTAAAGAAAATCTAGCCAAGAATTTCATACGCCATTCTAAATCTCCGGCAGGAGCTCCAATTCTATTTGTGAAGATAAAAGATGGATCATTGTAGATGTGTGTTGATTATCGGGGACTCAATAAGATTACCATCAAAAACAGGTATCTACTACTTTTAATATCTGGACTTCTTGATCAGCTGAATCAAGTTAAGATCTATACAAAAATAGATCTTCAGAGAGCATACAATCTAGTATGCATCAAAGAAAGAGATGAATGGAAGACTGCATTTCGAACTAGGTATGAACATTTTGAATACAATATCATGCCTTTTGGACTTACAAATGCACCAGCAGCTATTCAACATCTAACGAATGATGTTTTTTGAGAGTTTTTGGATAATTTTGTCGTCTGTTATCTAGACGACATCTTGATCTATTCTAAGAATTCAGAAGAACATGAACTTCATGTTTGTCGTGTGTTACAAAAATTAAGAGATGCAGGACTCTATGCCAAGATAGAAAAGTGTGTATTCCACACGTTTGTTTCTGCACCAATCTTGTATCGTGTTGATTTTTTCAAAGCATTCTTTATGGAAACAGATGCATCGGACTTTGCTCTAGGTGTGGTTTTATCACAAATGGGAACAGATTACAAACTTCATCCAGTAGCCTTTCATTCAAGAAAATTCTCAGGAGTAGGAAACAATTATGAGATCTACGACAAAGAACTTCTTGTAATTATGGATTCTTTTCAAGAATGGCATCATTATCTAGAAGGCACTTCTAGTCTAGTCACCGTGTATATAGATCACAAGAACCTCGAATATTTTATGTCAGCACGCGTATTAAATCATCGCCAAGCTCGTTAAAGCATGTCTTTATCAAGATTCGAGTTCATCATCACTCATCGGTCAGAAAAACAACAAGGTTTGTCCGATGCCTTGTCTAGATGTTCTTATCTTATACCAAAAGAAGGAAATGCAGCTTTTGAGCAACAAAGAATGGTTCTATTGAAGCCGGAGCAATTTCATCTTCCAGGAATAAAATCAACATTGACTGTTGATTTAACTTTTCTTAAGCAAGTCCAGTTAAGTATGTCTTTAGAGCCTCTTGTTCATGATATCAAGAATAGTTCTTCTAAATCTCATGATCCTTCTAAATTTGAATTCAAAAACAACCTACTCTATTTAGAAGGATGCCTATATATTCCAGAAGGAGAAGCTCGTTTACGTGTTCTTCAAGCTCGTCACGACTTCCTAGTAGCAGCACATTCTGGATATAATAAGGCTTTGGAGCTGATATCTAGGGATTTTTGGTGGCCTCAAATGTGGAAGGCAGTTAAAGATTTTGTACAATCATGTGATGTTTGCTCAAGTTCGAAAACTCCTCGTCATTGACTTTTTGGACTTCTTCAGCCATTACCCATTCCAGAACAATCATGGTCTTCTATTTCTATGGACTTCATCACGGATCTTCCAATCTCAGGTTCTTATGACTCTATATTCATGATAGTAGATCGTTTTACCAAGATGGCACATTTTGTACTATGTACAAAATCTATCACAGGTGAAGAAACAGCTAAGCTCTTTCTTGACAATATCTATCGCTATCATGGATTATCCAAGGATATTATATCAGATAGGGGAATTCAATTTAAATCAAGATTTTGGCGGACTCTTTTCAAGATTCTTAAAGTAGATATAAAACTATCTTTGACATTCTATCCTCAAAGTGATGGACAAACGGAGCATGTTAATCAAGTTTTGGAGCAATGTTTAAGATGTACCATTAATTACCAACAAGATGATTGGACAACTCTTTTGCCATTGGCAGAGTTTGCTTACAATAACACGGTAGATTCTTCTACAAAACAAACACCTTTTTTTGCTAATTATGGTTATCATCCACGACTTGATACTTTTGACTTTTCAAAAGTTGATAATCCTGCTACGAAAGATTTAGCATTTCATTTATCAGAGCTACATGCAACGATGAAGGCGTAGTTAAAAGATGCTCAAGAACAACAAAAGATCAATGCGGATATCTATCGAAAGAAACAACCATCATTCGTCTTGGGTAATAAGGTACGGCTACTTCGTCGCAATATCAAGACCACTCGTCCTTGTGACAAGTTGGACTATCGAAGGCTAGGACCATTTTCTATTTCTATACAAATCAATCCAGTTGCATATTATTTACATCTACTAGAGTCAATGAAAATCCATCCAGTATTCCACATGTCTCTTCTTGAACCATACAAGACAGTGGACATACCAAGAAGACGATAAGCTCCACGTCCTCCTATAGAAGTAGACAATAATGAAGAGTTTGAAGTAGAAGAAGTCTTAGATTCAAGGCGGCGCCAAAATAAATTAGAATATCTTATCCATTGACGCGGATATGGTATTAGTGAACGCACATGGGAGCCAATAAAGATTCTTGCAAATGTAGCAAAGGCGGTGGAGGCTTTTCATCGATGACATCCATCAAAATCAAGATGAAAACCTTCTTTATAAAAGAAACAACATCTAAGCAAGATAACATTCTACTTTCAATTCTGGTTCGTAGCTTCTTTGTAGTACTGACGCTCAGGAGATGGAGAACCAATAACCAACAGATTCGACTCAACAGCCTTCATTTGCTGACCTGCCGGTGTCGTGTTGTAACACGAGTATACCGTAAAAATATAAAAAAATGGGACTTTTATCAATGTTCAATTACCTCGAATATTGGGAGCAACGACCAATTCTAGTGCAAATACTAGGAGGCCAGGTTCTGTCACTCCGTTACAGTTAGTCGGGGCATACTAAAATGCTCCGTTCGATTTCAATAACGGGAGTCAACAGAAAGCGAAAGGACCAATTCAACGATGGGTGAGCCTGATTCGAAGAGCCAATTGGATCCAATTTCAAGACATCCAATCCAGATCCTATTACGGGCCTCTTACCCAATATGAGACCTGAATTGGTCGTGCAACCCAATGCGGTCCAATTTCAAGACATCCAATCTAGGTCCTCTTACCCAGTATGAGACTTGAATTGGTCGGGCAATCTAATGCGGTCCAATTATGGGAACATTTAGATCTTACTACGGGCCTCTTAGCCAATATGAGACCTGAATTGGTCGGGCGACTCAATGTGGTCCCGATTATAGAGGTTCCGATTCCGTTTCAAGCTGTTGCATCCTTTGTGCTGTTCCGAGAATGTCCTTTTGGTAAAAAGATCTCTTAAAGGTAAAAACGGAGAAGAAATTCAAAGGTGACGGCGGAGCCAATTCCGGATCCAAGACAGAAGATTGAAGAAATTCAGAGGCTAGGGTTTGAAAGAGAGGAGAATTAGGGTTAAAGGGGAGGATAGGTTAAGAAATGAAGGGAGAGAATAGTTTTGGGGAGAAGGATCGGAGAGCTAGCTTCATGCTTCGGGCGGGAGAAAAAAAAAAAAAAAAAAACAAAACAAAACAAAACAAAGATTTGGGGGTTTTTTTTTTTTCTTCTTCTTCATAGGATTTTGGCAAGACAGAGGCAATCGTTACTGAATAGTCGATGTGTTGTACTGGTGAATAGGAATTTTAATGAAGTGGGTGTGATTACTCTTGACTGTTTTGTGAAATAGAAGTTACGTCTGTGATTGAAGAATTAAAAGGGTGTCTATAGGATTGAGTATGCGGAGTGAATGAAATTCATTGGGTTAATCTAACGAGACAGTCAGTGGATACAAGATTGTGAGTCTAAAGCGGTATCGAAGATTAGCAGTTTGAGTTGTTCGGGGTTCTCTGTAACGTCTAGAGACCTACCGACTGGAGCAAAAAGGACTTCGGCGAGCAGTCGAAAGGCATCCATATAGATTTACAGTGTATTCTTGCAGTCATTTATATTCCAACAGTCAAAAATTGATAGACTACTTAAATATTGGTGAATCTCCATACTACCTTCTACAGCTAGACGCCCGGTGCGTTCTCAAGCAAGAAAGCATGTAATACGACAAAAGTGGTGAAACCAACGTGAAAGCTTGAGGTGGAAGGTATTAGATTTCATTTGATTTTATTTTTATTTTTATTTTATGGAAAACAAAAATAAAAATTTTGAAGGAGTTTTGGGAGGAATTTCTGGTGGGGGTTCTTCTAAAGGACAAGGTATGCACATGGATCCATCTATTGCTAGTATGTTTCAAGCCTTCTCATTATCAATGCAGCAACAGCAAAGCAATGATCGAAATGAAGCTTTGGCAACTAAAGCATTGCAAGCAGTGGACAATAAAATTGATCAATTCGATGGAAGGAACATTTCAAGGTATTTAAGATGTTATGTTCGTGAAATGGAATTAAATCGGGTTTCTGAGAAGAAAATGGTTGAATTGTTTGGACTTGCCATGATACGGGAGATAAGAGACCATATTATATCGATTACGGATTGTTATGGGAATTCATGGGAGGTTTTTTCACATGCATTGAAAGACGAATATTTCTTGGAAGATGCTGATCGCGTTACTAAGAAGTGGTTTCTGGAATGGATTGAATGGCCTAATAAGAATTTGCAAGCAACAGAGCTACTAAAGGAATTTGAGAGGCAGTACTCTCAATTGTCGAAGGTAGAAAAATTGACATTGGAGCCGAACAAAGTTGATCTATTTCTTCAAGCTGCTGATGGAGAATTGCAAGGAAAATTAGAACTTCTTCTTCAAGACAAAGAAGAAGATGAAGGATTGACAACAAAGCGAAAGAACGTTGAAGATGCAGTGGGATTGCTTACAAAAAGGGAAAGGAGGAACGATAGGAGCAATATTCTGAAAATAGTACAAGCATCCAAAGCTATAGTACGTACAACTCCACCAACAATGCCTACAGTTCAACATCCTTAACAAAGAAAGCAGATATGGGGATGGAAGAAATTATACGAGGAATGCGAGATCTTCAAATCAAATTGGCAAGACTTGAAGAGAATACTTTTACAAATAATTCGAAGAATGTTTCAAAACAAAGATATGTACAAAGATGGATTTGGTGTAATGACGCTTTGCTCACTAAGAAAGATTGCAATGAATTTAATAATATGATACGGCAAGGAATTATTTGCTGGAAAGTTGAAAAGATAGCATTAAAAGATAGGGAGGATCTTCTTCAAACCAACTTTGGCAAGGGAAAAATGAGAGCATTGGTTCAAGATTACCTAAAAGAGCGCAAAACAGCAGCACGAGAAAGTGCAAGTTATGGTGCTAGAGTAGATGATGACCTTGGTGGAAGTACGAAAACTAGTGAGTTTTGGGCTTCTACCATTTCCATAATGGTAGAAGGGAAATTACCTCGAGAAGCGTTATTGAGGATTGCAGCTACAATACGAGGTGCAACACGTTGTTAGGATCGTGTTGAGTCTCTTTCAAGTCATGCATATATTGCTAAGAGCCTACATGAAGCTTTGATGGAAGAAAAGAGATGAGGAAATTTTGAAGATACGAGAGAAGGAAATTCTTCTAAGAGGCAAACTCGAGGAGACAAGGCTCAGGAGGCAGCTTCACAAGAATTGCTTGTAAAGGATACCTCAGCATCATTGGAAGAAAAAACAAAGGAGACAAAAGATAAGGACAAATGAATTGCTTATAAGCTACTTTGTGACATTGAAGCGGCAACAAATTTGAAATGGGTATTGGAAGAACGTATATTAAACGCGAAGGTAGAATTCACATTGAAAGAAGTCTGAAGAATTGGAAAGAAAGAATTTCATGATGTTATCATTAACAGCATTAAGTAAAAGAGGCAATTAATGGGCGAAATTGGAATGAGTCAGGCTATTGATGCAAGAATATATAAAGATGAAGAAGAGGTTGATATTGGTTACAAGCAACCAACAAACAAAAAGAATGGGTATAATCAACGAGTACGTTTCGAAGATTATAGTGATAAGGAAATGAAAACTTTGAATCATTATACTCGAAAGCATTCGGCAAGGGCAACTACTGAGGTATTGGTGAAGGTAGGAGATATAGAAGAACCAATTGTTGCTTTAATCAACCATGGTTTTAAAATAAATCTCATGTCTAAAAATCTTTATAAGAAGCAAAAATGGCCAATTGATATAGAACATGGATGGGCAATACGAGCAGTTAATAACACACGGGGCGAACTATATAGAGCTTGTCCAGATGTCAAAATTCGGATTGGAGATGTTGCGACGGAGCAAGATTTCTTTGTTCAAGATACAACGTCTTATTCGTTGATTTTGAACAACCTTATATTATGGCAACACGGATGGAAACAAAAGTACTTGACGATGGTTCTGCTTATGTAAGGGTACGTAGTGAAGATGAGAAGAAAGCTATAAAATTTCTAACAGTACCTCCTAACCATGAACGGAATCGAGATAAGTTGAGGGAGAAACCATTGCCAAAGATTGTTGAAGGATTTAAGGATTTTGGGGAGGTACCACTGTAAAGCGAGATTATGGAGGTACAAAAGAGGAGGTACTCTCGCGAGATAAAGGTGCCCTTGATGCGAGTTTTATTAGTATATTGGAGGATAGAAATATTATGCATAGGAAAGTTAATGATTTTAAAAGAAAAGAAAGAAAATTTTTATATGATATTGAAGGACAATTACGCAGGTTAGGTACATTGTAAGATGATGAGAGGATTTTAGGTGTTTATGAAGAAAATGGACTGGAAGATTCATTAGAATTGATTACATCTATTGGGTTAGGGGATAATGATAAGATTGTTGAGATTCATTCAAGAGAGGTTTATACCATGCTTGAATCTTTTCAAGCACCAGAAGTCACTTTAGAGACGAGATATAAAACGGCAGATAAGAAGATAAAGCCTGTTGCTGGACCATTACCAGGAGATTTTAAAGAACAAATGGGAGAAGCATCAAAAGAAGTAAGTTTAAGAGATCCAATGAGTATTGGACATCAATTTACTAAAGAGACTTTTGAAGAATTGAAGATTGGTTCTAATTGTTCTTTATTGCCAGAGGAAATTACTTGCTTCAAAAAGATGTTGGCTAATCAAGGTAGATCGTTTGCCTTCGAATCTCATGAAATTGGGTGTATGGATCCGAATATCATAACACCTATGGTTATCTTCACTGTACCGCATGTACCTTGGAATCTAAGACCGATTCCAGTACCGAGGGTACATTTATCTAAATTGGTGGAACTATTAAAAGAAAAGATAAAGATGAAAATATTGGAACCCTCATTTGTGCCGTATTCTAGTCGATGGTTTACGGTACCTAAGAAGAATGGGTTACTATGGTTTATTCAAGATATGCAACCAGTGAATGCAGTAACTGTCAAGAATGCAGGAATTGGACCTATTGTGGATGAATTTGCTGAGGCGTTTGTTAGAAGGGCGATCTATTTAATGGGTGACTTGTATTCAAGTTATGTTCAAATTCAACTTGCCAAAGGAAGTAGAGATATGACGACGATGAGGACACCACTTGGATTGGTTAGAATGTGCACTCTTCCTCAAAACGCGACCAACTCAGTTGCGCATATGATAAATGGGATGAATAAGGTATTGAGAGATTTTATTCCGGAGAAGACTATGCCTTTTCTGGATGATGTTCCTATAAAAGGGTGCAGAGAAGGAGACAAGGATGAAACTTTAGATACGAAGGAATGTCGCAAATATGTTGTTGATCATATACAAGATTGTGAAAAGATTTTAACTCAGCTTGGAGAAGTTCATCTTACATTATCGGATATGAAGTTCGTATTTGGAGTACGAGAGGTTGTGATTGTTGGACATTTATGTGGATCTTACGGAAGGAAACCAGATCCGACTAAAGTTGATGCAATTCGAAGGATGAAAGAGGATTGTGATTCTTTAATAGAGGTTTGCAGGTTTTTAGGTACATGTGTATTTTATCGAATCTGGATCCCTCATTTTGCTCACATAGCAGATCCATTATATGAACTGTTATGCAAGGGCTACCGATTTAAATGGGAAGAAAGGCATATTCAGGTAATGCAAAGATTGAAGAAATTATTGATGTCACCTCCAATATTGAGGAAGGTTGATTATAAGTGCAAAAGACCAGTGACTCTTATTGTGGACGCTAGCCTAATTGCCATTGGATGGGCTGTGGGTCAAGATGGTTCAAGTGGGAATAGATTTGCAGTTCGATTTAGAGCTAAAGTTTTAAGTATTCATCAGCGTGCATATTCGCAAGTCAAAAGAGAACTTTGGGGAGTCGTTTCGGCTATGAAAGCTGAAAAAGACTATTTGATTGGGGCAGTAGTAGTAATTGAAACAGATTGCTTGCCATTGCTTGGAATGATTACTAACTCTTCAATGCCAGATATTGCAATGTTGAGATGGATTGCTTATATTAAGTCACTAAATCCAGAATTTAAGCATGTTACTAGGAAGGACAATTTAGTAGCAGACATGCTATCTCAAGCAAGATACGCGAGGGAGGACGAAATGGTTGAAGACATTGATGACGTCGGATTGAAATTCTATTCAATATCAAATCTCAATAGAGAAGACAAGCTATTTCTTGAAGAATCTTATGAAGGAGAATTATTGGATATTGGTCATTACTTGAATACCTTGACTAAGCAAGGGAATTGGTCTACAGAAAAATTCAAACAAATAAGAAAAAAAGCATATGGATTTTTGCTTCGAGATGGATTCTTATGGAAGAAACCGAAGAAAGGAATTGGGATGCTTTAACAAGTGATAGGCAAAAAAGAAGAAAAACTAAAATTATTAAAGAAGTTCCATGATAGTTTATGGGCAGGGCATAGAGGAATCTGGGCTACTTTTGCTAAACTCAAGGAATGATATTGGTGGAAAAATATGTATCAAGATGTGCTCTCATTTGTAGAGTCATGTGAAATTTGTCAATCGTATTCTAATATCGGACATTGAGATGGTCTTCATCCTACGTATCCTCTGGCTATTCATTTTAAATGGGTTGTTGATTTGGTTATTATGCCAGTTGGGTTATAGAAGATGAGATATTTGATTTTAGCTCGTGAAGATTTATCAAATCAAGTAGAAGGAAAAGCATTGAGGACAAAATCTACAGAGGGGATTTGAAGGTTTTTGCTTGAAGATGTCATTTGCCGCTATGGATGCATAGGAAAAATCACTGCAGATCGTGGAGAATTAAATGCATAAGAAGCTCGTAAGTTCTTTGAAAGATATGGAGTTAAACTACATTGACTACTGCTTATAATCCGGAAGGGAATGCAAAAAGCGAACGTGGTCACTGACCGATTGTGAAAGCATTAGTTAAAGCTTCTAATGGGAAAGTTAAAGAGTGGCCACGGCTTTTGTCATTTGCATTATGGGCTGATCGAACAACACATAGTTCGGTGACAGGACATATGCCAGTAGAACTTATGACAGGTCGAAAACCAATTATGCCGATTGAAGAAAAGGTACTTACTTGAGGCATGCTACCATAGGAAGATGGATTGACAAGAGAAGAACTTCTGGCTATTAAGATTCGACAATTGGAGCAAAGATCGGAAGATGTGCAAATAGCATTGGAAAGGTTAAAAAGAGCAAGGTTACAAAACAAGGCACGATTTGATAAGCAACATCGATTGAGACCTAAAGCAATCGAGGAAGGTGATTGGGTACTTGTTTATGACAATAGTCTGGATAATCAACATAGTACTTTGCGGAAATTTTCAAAACGTTGGTTTGGACCATTGTCGTATTACGTGCTTTTCTGCTCGAGAACGCGCCGGGCGTCTGGCTGTAGAAGGTAGTATGGAGATTCGCCAATAGTCAAGCAGTCTATCAGTTTTTGACTGCTCGAATATAAACGACTGTAAGAATATACCGTAAATCTATACGGATGCCCTTCGACTGCTTGTCGAAGTCCTTTTTGTCCCAACTGATAGGTCTCTAGACGTTACAGAGAACCCTGAACAGCCCAAACTGTTAATCTTCAATACCGCTTTGTACTTACGATCTTGTATCCACTGATTGTCTTGTTAGATTAATCCAATAAATTTCATTCACTCCGCATACTCAATCCTATAGACACCCTTTTAATTCTTCAATCACGGACGTAACTCGATTTCACAAAACAGTCGAGAGTAATCAAACCCATTTCATTAAAAAAAATCCCGATTCACCATTACAACATTGACTTCAGCGACGATTGCCTCAGTCTTCCCAAAACCCTATGAAGAAAAAAAACCCAATTCTCCATCTTCTTTCCCCGCTCAAAGTATGAAGCTAGCTCTCTCCGATCCTTCAAAAAACTCCCTCTCTCTAAACCTTATCCTCTGAATTTCTTCAATCTTCCGTCTTGGATCCGAAATTGGCTCCCGCTGTCAGAGCTTAGATCCAAAATTGGCTCTCGCCGTCAGAGCTTTTTCCTCCGTTTTTACCTTTAAGAAATCCATTTACCGAAAACAACGTTCCCTAAAACGGCACAGAGAATATGACAGCCTGAAACAGAATCGAAACCTGGTACTCGGGTCCACATTGAGTTGCCCGACCAATTTAGGTCTCATATTGGGTAAGATAATCGTAGTTACCTAGATGTTCGCATAATTGGATCAAATTGGTCCTCGCGTCAGATTCGCTAAGACGCTCGTAGTAAGACCTAGATGTTCCCGTAATTGGATCAAATTGATCCTTCGCGTCAGACTAGCTGAGGCCTGTAGTAAGACCTGGATTTTCTCGTAATTAGACTGCATTGGGTTGCCCGGCCAATTCAGGTCTCATATTGGGTAAGAGGACCCAGATTGGATTCTTGAAATTGGATCCAATTGGCTCTTCGAACCAGGCTCACCCGTCATGTGAATTGGTCCTTTTTCTTCCTACTAACTTCCGTTAATGGAATCGAACGGAGCATTTCAGTATCCCCCGGCTGACTGTAACGGGGTGACTGAACCTAGCTACTCAGTATTTGCACTGGAGTTGGTCATTGCTCCCAATATTCGAGGTAACTGAACATTAATAAAAGTCCCCTTTGTTTATATTTTCATGGTATACTCGTGTTACAACACGACACCGTATGTTATAACAACTATTCATGATAATGCGACTTACTCATTACGGGAGTTAGATGGTACAAAATTGAAAATACCAATTGCAGGGAAGCGAGTAAAAATATTTAAACGAAGATACGTGGAGATGAATATGGAAGATCTTAATGAAGGTATAGAGATTCCGCAACAAGAGGATGAAAGTGATTTGGATAATGAAGGTGACGAAGATGAACTGGACAAAGACGTAGAGAATGTATTTTAAATCAAACAGTAATTAGATAAATTAGTGCATACCGGAGGATGCACAAGTTCAGAGGGGGTGGATGTCGTGTTGTAACATGGGTATACCGTAAAAATATAAAGAAAGGGGACTTTTATCAATGTTCAGTTACCTCGAATATTGGGAGCAACAACCAATTCTAGTTCAAATACTGGGAGGCCAAGTTCAGTCACTCCGTTACAGTCAGCCGGGGCATACTAAAATGCTCCATTCGATCCCAATAACGGGAGTCAGCAGAAAGGGAAAGGACCAATTCAACGACGGGTGAGCCTAGTTCAAAGAGCCAATTGGATCCAATTTCAAGACATCCAATCCAGATCCTATTACGGGCCTCTTACCCAATATGAGACCTGAATTGGTCGTGCAACCCAATGCGGTCCAATTTCAAGACATCCAATCTAAGTCCTCTTACCCAGTATGAGACCTGAATTGGTCGGGCAATCCAATGCGGTCCAATTATGGGAACATCTAGGTCTTACTACGGGCCTCTTAGCCAATATGAGACCTGAATTGGTCGGGCGACTCAATGTGGTCCCGATTATGGAGGTTTCGATTCCGTTTCAGGTTGTTGCGTCCTTTGTGCTGTTCTGGGAATGTCCTTTTGGTAAATGGATCTCTTAAAGGTAAAAACGGAGAAGAAATTCAGAGGTGACGGCAGAGCCAATTCCGGATCCAAGACAGAAGATTGAAGAAATTCAGAGGCTAGGGTTTGAAAGAGAGGAGAATTAGGGTTAAAGGGGAGGATAGGTTAAGAAATGAAGGGAGAGAATAGTTTTGGGGAGAAGGATCGGAGAGCTAGCTTCATGCTTCGAGCAGGAGAAAAAAAAAAAAAAAAAAAAAAAAAAAAACATAGATTTGGGGTTTTTTTTTTTTCTTCTTCTTCATAGGATTTTAGAAAGACTGAGGCAATCGTTGCTGAATAGTCGATGTGTTGTACTGGTGAATAGGAATTTTAATGAAGTAGGTGTGATTACTCTTGATTGTTTTGTGAAATCGAAGTTACGTCTATGATTGGAGAATTAAAAGGGTGTCTATAGGATTGAGTATGCGGAGTGAATGAAATTTATTGGGTTAATCTAACGAGACAGTCAGTGGATACAAGATTGTGAGTATAAAGCGATATCGAAGATTAGCAGTTTGGATTGTTCGGGGTTCTCTGTAACGTCTAGAGACCTACCGACTGGGACAGAAAGGACTTTGGCGAGCAGTCAAAAGGCATCTGTATAGATTTACGATATATTCTTGCAGTCATTTATATTCCAACAGTCAAAAACTGATAGACTGCTCGAATATTGACGAATCTCCATACTACCTTCTACAGCCAGACGCCCGGTGCATTCTTGAGGAAGAAAGCACGTAATACGACACCGGATGAGACATTACGATTGTCACAACCTTTAAGACGATGCAATCGAGATGAAGATCTTCAAGAACGACATGTTATTCTTCGAATAGATGGCGAGATACAATGCGTTTGGTATCACAATTTGGGAAGGGACTCCCGATGTTTGGTGATTATGCTAGAGGTAGGAACAACTCCTGATGGTGTTCCAAATATTCTATTCGAAAGAAGTTACGAAGGCCTCAACAATGATCAAATAAGTGGGTGGTCTTCCCGCCTTGGTATGGGACACTACCGATGGTTGAGAGGCCCTATTAATCATCTTCGAAGAGAACAAAGATCAAAGTATGTGGCGAATACAATTCGTCGCATCATAGATTTCTTCAACATATGATGACCACTCGTCGTGGAACTCGTTCCTAGAAGGGGGGGTAATGTCAAGGACATAATCATATAAGCTAGTAATTACATATACAAATAGGTAGAAGTAAGTAAAAGTAGATAAAAGTAAGTTAATTCTATAGTATTTAATATAGAAGCTTCATAGACGCTGCTTTGACTTCATAGGTGTCTTTAATTGACTTTTTGGATTAGAAACGTAGTCAACAAGTTGGCCATGTGCCAGACATGTTATTAGCTTGAAGATCAAGCTAACTATGTGGCCCACAGTAGAAAAACTTGCCTTGTAAGTCAAGGCATGTGTTCTACAAAGTCAACACATATTGGAGGTCCTATAGAATGTCGCCACGTAGCCCCTAGTTAGATAGTATATATAGAGACAAGAGTGAAGGCTTCTTCACTCTTGTCAACTCTTTTCTTGCTTTTAGTCTAGTTTCAAGGTTCTCTAGTTTTCTTGTCTTTTGGCAATAGCCATTCTAGTTTCTCTTTCAATATACATACTTGTTTATTTATATTTTGTTATCTTTCTTTGAGTGAAGGCTCACTTGTCTGAATTGTTTTTTCATCGAGTTCTTGTCCTTGATAGGTATTGGGTTTTATTCATTTATTTTAAAATATTCATCATTTTTTTTGCAACTTGACATTAATACAAATTTAAAATAAAAAATATTATATATTATATTCTATAATTGTCATTAAACCTATAATTCCATATGTACATATGCTCATGTTGATTATTTAATCTAAAAGATATCATACATCATTGAGGTTATTATTAGAAATTTTATATGCTTTAAGAACTACATTAAAAAATTTATGAAATATGTATTTATATACACTAACTATGCATTCTACTTACAAACATGTGCTTGTATTTGACCTTCTACTCAAAGACCTTAAAAATAGGACAAAATTATAAGAAGAAAAGAAGAAGTAATATTAGACAGTAGTATATATATGTATAAAATTATTCCCTTGATCAAATTAAAGTCTCAGTTTCAAGCCGAAATATCCATTTCTCACGCGAAAGCTCTTAATCACCTTCGGTAATTCAAACTTTAAGGAAAAAGTAATAGCCCACAAAAGTAATTGTACGTAAGAAATATCTGACGAGTTTCTGTTTGCATGTCGTATCAGATTGGGCCTCCCTGACGGTGAGGTGTTGCTTTCGAAGCGCCACCCCAGCTGCTCATTCAGCGGTCGGCCACGATGCGGCCGACCTAGACGAGTGGGTAACGCAACGGTTTGGATCCCACATGACGCGCCCTTCAGACGTGAGCAACAAGCTCCAGATCTACGGACAGTATCCAACTGCCCTTCAACCGTGGATCAATATTGGACGGCTGGGATCTGGAGGCGGGGTAATAGGAGTCTCTCTCACACTATTTCACGCTCACCGCTCTTATCGTAGGAGCCTACTTATATAAGTTGCTTCGCCTGACTTCTTTGTCTTTTGGCTTGGCCCGCGCGTCGGGGGTGTCGAGGAGGAATCTTTGTCCCTCCATCGGTGCTTCTGCGAGCCTATTTCTTCGGCGTGGAGGGCTCTATGGAAACGATGGTGCGAACAGCGGCATCTCTGCCAGGCTGTTTTTAGCGTGTAGTGGAGTGAGGTTGATGTCGATTCGGTTGTGATGGCCTGTGTCTTTTCGGATGCCTGGACGCGGTTACGTTTCTCCTTGTTGATGTAGTTCAGTGTTTTGGTGCGGTGCTGGTGGCGGCGAAGAGGCGTTGGTTAAGATGGAGCGGTTTCGTGGAGTTTTTCCTTTCTCTCAGCGGTTTTTGTTTTGGTTTTTTTTCTTGATGCAAGCGTGTTTCAGAATACCTTTGAGATGCTTG
The DNA here is from genome assembly GCF_059467195.1 of Physcomitrium patens. Taxonomy (NCBI): domain Eukaryota; kingdom Viridiplantae; phylum Streptophyta; class Bryopsida; order Funariales; family Funariaceae; genus Physcomitrium; species Physcomitrium patens. The sequence continues at coordinate 2,717,958 of NC_143412.1, read as the reverse complement.
TTCATGCTACGGTGCGTTTGGCGTTCGGCGTGAGATGCATGCAGTTGTACCTTATTGGTAAGTTCTATTCTGTCTTCTATCGAAGATGAGCTTTTGAACCTTCTTGATGTTATGTTTTCCATTCTTGTGTCCTCGTTACATCTGTCTTCCTTCTTAGATCTCTAGGACTGTTCTGGTTTTCATCCAGTTCATATTTATTTATCCATTGATATGGAGCTTTATCTCCCAGGTACCAATCAAAGGCAGGCACAGTAACTTACCAGAAGATTATGCCCCACTCAAATAGTGACGGTTCCGCAATGACTTTGACGATATTTTGCGTCGAGGTCAAAGGCTTAAAGAGTTGACGGCCGCAGTCTAGCCATGGTTGAACTGAAAGTTGCCAGGCTGATTGGTGTGTCGCAAGACCTTACCCTTATGGGTGCGCTTACGGGGTGGGTCTACTCTTAATAAAATGATGTTTCGTGGGGTCGGGAGGTTTGATCCTCTCGCTGGTGTGTGTTGGTCGCGTATCATGTTTGTCTTGCTAACCTCTGGCATATGTTAATCTGGCCATGTCTCCTGTGAAACTGCTCTTTGGAGATGATTTTGGGAACATCATGGCATGAAGGAGTTGCCTAAGTGAGTCAACTTCCGTTCGTGAAGTTTTGCGCGTGTCTCCGAGATCGTGGATGTGGCGAGTACGTGTGATTCTTTGCTCATTCTGTGGACAAGCTCAGAGTTCAATCACCCGGATGACCCTAACCAATTTGTGTTTTCAATACTCACAATTCTGAAGGCAAATGAAGACCGGGTCAAATTTTAAGGCCAATTCAAACCCTCTGCCCGACGATATCGGTGTACCGCAACTCATGGCCGGAACTCACCATTCGATGCAACTTATGAATACGCACAGATAACTGTCTCCCTCCGAACCCAGTACCTCAACACAATCTCCTCCTCATTTGGCAATTGATGGTACATCGCAACGACCACTTACTGCTCAACAACCCTCATCTTCACTGAGGTAGAAGTGTCTTTGTAACTTCCTGCACCCTTTCTATACTTAACACTAAAGCGTCTAACGCAGACAAAGAATTGATTGGGTATCAACGTCCAGGTATATCTCTATATGCACAATCCTCATTTGCGACAATTCTTCATATCGTTTTATTAAGCATAAGATTCCTCCTGTATCTTTCAACATACCCTCATCATATCTGATCTGGTTTTCTACCATTATTCGTGTGGTCTTTTATCTGCCTTTGCATCTCGTTATCTAGGTTCGTATCTGAATTATCCTTTTCATCCTGTGTTTCTGCCAGTGTTTTCTACCAGTAATGTAGGTTTCAACTCTGACCTCATGTGCAGTCCCTATTCTATTCGCATGTCACGTTGAACAATTTTTAGTACCTTAAACTATCTGATTCATATCATGATAAGTGAAGCAGTACAATAGTCTCTAGTTGCATATACTTACAGTTTTATGAGATAGATGAAGCTATATGTTCAGGTTAGCTGTTACATGTACATGTTGAAGTATGTGGGATGTCTGTACAATTAGTTCAGAAAATACAGTTAGGAAGTTTGAAGGTTATTGCGATTGTATAGATGGGGAAGTTACTTCACGTGAGCTGGAGGCGGGTTTATACATTCTTGCCTCAAGCAAATGCGAATGATAATGCGCAGATCGGAATTTTGGTAGATGTGTACTGCTTCGAGGATCTATCCATTGCAGTCACCGACGTTCAAATGCCGTCGTGATATCGCGAGAGGGAGGTTATCATTGGCAATCATTTAAATTCTGGACATGGTTGACAGAAATTTTGACACTATCTCTGTACACTGTTTCTGTTCGCTCACATGTTGTATGTCTAACAGCATGTCACTTGTACAAGAACTGACATGCGTCCATTCAGTGAAAGAGTACCAAGTAGTTTTGAGACCTTAGCTCAATTTCATACACAGTGCATCCTAGATTCAAGTACAACAGACGTTAGAATTTCTTTTGCGCAGGTTCTGAAATGAAGAGAAATGACGATAAATGTTTCTTGTTTCATTATTTCCGTTTAACTGGTTGTAGAGTAAGTCGTCAGCGTTTTTTTATTTTCATGTCAGTCTTGTGCATGATGCAATCGACGTGTTGTAATGGCTATTTCACACTCTTGTCCTATTGTATTTATGTGCACAGGCTCATTTGATTCTGTCATGAATTTGAAGATTTAACTAATTTATTATTGTAGGATCGGTTTGATTTTATGTTCGCAGCATCTGCTCTGATTGGAGGTGAAAAATCTACATCCTTCACATAGACGAGACCTGTAACATGCAAATTGTAAGGAAATGGGCTATTTCCACCTGCAACATCCTTGTTGATAGGTAACACCAATTGCTTCATTCACGATGTGATTGGAAGGGTTCAACTCCCTTGGGCTGTATATGTTGAAGTTTCGATTTCGTAGAGCGGAGGCATTCTCAACCGTGACTTAAAGCCTCAAGAAGCTGAAGAATGTTAACTATTCGATATAAGTATCATTCAGACGTTAATTAGCATACAAGACGGTAATGTTACAAAAACAGATTATGCACATAGCAAACTTGCATCTAGTGCTGACTGAAAGTTATCCAGATTTAGCAAATCGCAGTGCTACGAAGAGGAAGAAGACTATACATATACCTTTCTACTTCATTGTTTAGAATCACCTGTTCTCGACACTGGTTCACCGATAGTCTAGTGCCGAAGATTGTGCAATATGAGTTGCTTGCTTGAATTAAACCTGGTTAAGGGATTGCTCAGTTTTCTGGACGGAAGAAAACATTTCGCGACATCGATCTTAAACTGCCTGATGATATGTATCACAACTTACCGTACACTTACCGTGGATGTTCTACTAGAGGGTATGGATTAGAATGTTTTCGTCTGTCATGTGGACATTACCGTAGAAGTTCTACTATTCTACTGTTTTAAGACAATTACAAGAATCCAACACAACAATTTGTGCATCGCATGTACATGTAACAGCACATGCGATGCTCAAAATGTTGTGTTGGATTCCAACTTCAAAGAATTTCAACTACAAAACTGCAAGAAATTATATAACGTCTTAACCACTGATAATTTCATTAATCTTTACTCATGAAAGTTTATTCTATATTCTAGAGTTTTTGCCTCGTCTAATTTCAATACCTTTCAGCACTAGTTATTATATTAATATTACATAACATTTTTATTTGTTTTCGTTTTCTTTAGATTTAAATGTAATAAGGAAGACTTAATAATTCAATATACTATCACACTGATTTAATTGTGTCTACACACAAACTCTTATTAAATCAATCACAGAAACTCATGATTGTTGATTATCAACTGACAAATTAAGCCGAAAGGAAAAAAATCGTTGGAACTGATCCCAGCAGGGAAGGTGATATACCGGGACCGGCATCTTAGTGCCGCTCTCCGGTGGGAGCAATTTCCACCTCTAAAAGCCACTGCAAATCTGTGCAAACGGTTTCTGGGGGGGAGGGTTTTTGCCCCTTCCTTTTGGTTGCAGTGGCATCATCAATGGCGCAATTTCATCGAAAGCATCACTCATAGAGCTGTGTCCACCTCCATCTGTTGCAGGGATAGAGCGCTCATTCAAACCCTAGCTCTCAGCGTGGGCACCATAGATTGCAAAATGGTACAATGAGTGTCGATTCTGTTTCAACCGTCTTCCGGCAACGACTCTTTCTCCGAGATGATAGCAAAGATCTCACAGGCGACAAAGAAAAAATCAGGCAGAAAGGCAAAATTTATATGAACCGAAAATGGGTTGATGGGAGTGTTTAGATTCCTATAGTATATCTTCGAAGAAAGCCCATAGCGATGAGAACCCGTTTTCACAGTCGTGGACACACCGATCGGTTTTCTGAGGGTCGCTGGCCTTGTTTTAAGTTTTTTCACTTCCCAGAATCTGCGTTTTGAGATACTGTTCCGTGTCCAGGTACATTGAGCTTCCATCACCCCGAGTCTTCAAACCCAGCGTCTTCGAATTCCAGCATAAGGTTCGAGTTTTTACGAGCGCTGGAACCGTTTCGTGGGAATTAGTGGGTTTGGTGGGAGGGGAATCTGTCTCTTCTACGTATTGTTCGCGATTTCACCCCTCCCTGTTTGGTGTTTTTGCATTCTCCGCTTATTTTTATGGCGGAATTTGGAGTTCGTTTTGTCGTGGTAGCTTCTGGGGTGAGCTGAATCGCGGGGCGGCGGGTGGCAGGGGCGTGTGTGAGAGGATTGGGAAGTGGGTTTGGTTTGATTGGTGAAGTGGGGTAGAGATGGGGTTGGATAAGGATGGCATCAGCAATATTGCAAAGGAGAGGATCGCCTCTTCGTTAGTGGAGGACACCAAGGACTTGGCTGCGGAGTTGTGCAAGCATTTCTACAACCAGGGGTGGGTGTCGGGCACAGGAGGAAGCATTACATTGAAGGTGCTTGAGTCCGATGTCGATGTGCAGGAGCGACTTATTGTCATGGCGCCCTCTGGTGAGATAGCTGTCCTTACATGAGTTAGTCGTTATATCACTTGCCAATTTCCTCGCATTACATTGCCGATGATTCTTCACACACACTCCCTTCTAGTTAGTCCTCCGTGCCATGCTACTGTGGGCATAGTAAGCAGCGCAGGGTTCTTGTGAGATTCCCACATAATTCTTAATTGGAGTGATGTGAGGAGTGGGTTCAGTTTTCATATCCTCTAGTCTAGATTCTCTGTCACAAATTACACATACCTCTGAGTTGAATTAAACGAAGATGGAATCATTTTATGCTTTAGTGGATTGTTGCTTCAAATTCGTTTGGTCCAATTCGATCAGCATGTATCCAAAATGATTGAACATGACGTGATGAAAATATCTTTCGTCTTCACATGTGTTCCTTGACATCGGCGATTAAATGCATTCTTCTTGACAAGGCAACGAATCTCGAAAACTTGGTGTTGCACAGGTGTGCAGAAGGAAAGGATGTTGCCCGTAGACATGTATGTGCTTAGTTCAGATGGCACTGTACTGTCAGCACCTCCTGCTAAGGGTGCACCACACAAACCTCCCAAGTGTTCAGAGTGCTGCCCTCTCTTCCTCAAGGTCGTACCTCCCTCCAATATGCGGAATCAGAGCTTCTTAGGTTCTTGCTGTGAGTGTTTGCATGGATTGAATTTGAAGCCGTAGCAATTAAGACTTTGTGGGTTCTTTCTCTGTGTGCAGGCTTACAAAATGCGAAATGCTGGGGCAGTTATTCATAGTCATGGTTTAGAGTCTTGCCTTGCCACTATGATCAATCCCACGGCCAAAGAGTTTCGGGTGTGTTTTGTATATCTCGCCTTCAGAATCTCCCTATTCCCATCTTGATTCGCAATTTCTGCAGTGATTCATGGCTTGAAGTTACTGAAGTGGATTGGATGGTTGGGTTATGAGATGGTTTTTTACGATACATCGTTCTCGTTTTTAACACGATACCTGCTCGTGAGGAATATTGCGGCTAGATGTACCTATGTGATGTTATTCTTGGACCTCTAATTGGCTATTATCCTATTTAGGGTTTTAAGCATAAATCAAAATTTTGGGTTACAGATTACACACATGGAAATGATCAAGGGCATTGCTGGGCACGGATACTATGACGAACTTGTTGTTCCTATTATTGAGAACTCAGCCCGTGAATATGAGCTCACCGATGCTCTAGCAGCGGCTGTAAGTCCTTAAACCCAACATTTCCAGCTTGTGTTTTGTTTTCCCTGGGATCGAATTTTTTCTATTGGTGATGTTTGTGGATCCAACATTTACAATAGTACTAGTAATCTTCAGAGTTTGAATGCTAGTGTATTAATATGGATATTATGCATGCTTTTCTTGTATTGTTCTTACAGTCCCGACGGATAATCCTTCTTCCAAGGAGATGGTTGATTTTCACTTGAAAACAGTAGTGTTCTTCTTAGCTAATCAGTTATTTAGATTCTCTAATTGTGTGTTATGCCTCAGATGGAAGCGTATCCTAAGGCAACTGCTGTCCTCGTGAGGAACCACGGCATATATATCTGGGGTGATTCTTGGATCAGCGCGAAAACCCAGGTGCCATGAAGAATTTGGTCCCATTATGGTTTATTTTTGAATTGAAACATAAGGTGTTTGATTACTTCTAAGATTGCCTATCAATAGTAGAAGGATTTGGATAGCTAAAGATGTGAATGCGATATTGCTTTCTTAGGGGATACAATTTAAGTAACAAGTTCGTCATAGATAACGTTATCTGTCAGGAATACAATTTAAGTAGAAACGTTTATCCATTTGTGGAAGTAAAACCATTTACACTGTGGTGGGTGTGAAGGCCGAGTGCTACCACTATCTTTTCAATGCCGCTTTGAAGCTTCACCAACTGGGTCTTGATCCAGCAGATGCTAAACATGGCCCTCTTACAAGACCACAGACTCTTCCTGATTTTGCAAACAAGAGAGCTACTTCAAAGGTGATTCATGTAACATTTGGGTTTCTATTAGCATACTTCTGTGAGTTGGTGGAAATGAATTTATATTTTAAGATAATGTCTATGTTCTGTACTTGCTGTATTGCTTGTCTTGATGATTTTCTCCTGCTACTTGAGAGCTGGATGGTTGGATTTAAACTGTTTCTCAAAGTCTTCTAAACTTTCGCATGTTTAATGGAACCAATATGCAGAACGTGTTTGTTCTGGATATCGAGGGCACTACAACACCTATCTCGTTCGTGACCGAAGTGTTATTTCCGTATGCTAGAGAAAATGTTTCAAGTTTCTTTAAATCCACTTACAACAGTCCTGAAACTCTTAACGACATTCGATTGCTTCGTGACCAGGTTTAGTGATCATTTTCTCATTACACCATGCGTATGTTTCTTGTTTAGAAACTGTCTCTAAAAACTCACATTCTGACTCTCTATTTTCTCATCGAAGGTGCACGAGGATTTAAGAAACAATGTGCCTGGAGCCACAGAAATACCCGTTGAGAGTGCAGGCATAGATGCTGTTGTTGCAGCCATTGAGAAGAACGTGCAGGCAATGATTAAAGCTGACCGAAAAGTAACTGCTCTGAAGGAACTACAGGTGTGGGTTTAGGGTTTTCGCTTCAAAGTATCATTTATGAACGCTTCTAGTCTTTGTTGTGCTCGGGGTAGCGCTCCTGGTGGCAATCAGATCTGGTTAACTCATTAGTTGTATTAATGCTGCAGGGCCACATTTGGAGAATTGGGTATGAAAATGGCGAGTTGAAAGGTTCGGTCTTTGAGGATGTCCCTGAGGCACTAGCAAAGTGGGATGCAAGGGGTATCAAAACATACATATACTCTAGTGGCAGCCGAGAAGCTCAAAAGCTCATTTTTGGAAACACTAACTTTGGTGACCTTCGGGTATACTTGTCTGGATTCTTTGACACGACTATTGGGTATGTTCAACCTTGGAACTTTAGCAACAGCTCTCCCTTGGGTGCCTTCTGATTCCTGTTCATTGGCTGATGTGTGGTTTCGTTTTTCGTTTTCCTCCCAATCATCCAGACCTGGGAACTCACAATCTCCTTGTGTGGCTAATGAAATAGTTTAAGGATAGGAACAATTCTGTGTATTCAGATCTGGGTGGTTTTGTAGCTCTCTAAATTATTTTTATTTGTATTTCGCAGACACAAGAGAGAGGCAAGAAGCTACAAAGAAATTTTCCTTACACTTGGAGTTGATCACCCTAGTTGTATAACATTTGCTACCGATGTGCTTGCTGAAGCCGTTGCTGCCAAGGAAGCAGGTTCATTTCCATATCCTCCGATAATTCAACTCCGTGATCCTTGTCGCATTTTCTGCGATGCAAAAGTAGAAAATACATTGAATTCCAACTTCTCTTTGTTATTTGGTCCAACGGGTTCGACATCCCCTTTTTCGTTCATCACATTAACGTCAACCCGTTTTGCTGTTTCAGGTCTGCAAGCGGTACTCTTGCTGCGTCCTGGAAATGCGCCATTGCCTTCAGATCATGGCTTCCGGACAGCCAAGTCTCTCCTTGAACTGTGAGATAAGATGCTTACTTGCAGTGGCGATCATGCAACAGCTTGAAATGTAGCGGTTTGTTTACAGTTTCAAGCTGTAACTGAGTGTCAAGGTTGCAGTATTGTAGATGAAGTGCTTCCGTTATCAATTGTATTTCACTTGAAAGATGTACTTGAGATTTTGGAATCTCTTTTAGGAATCCCCAGTGACAAGTTTGTTATTGTTTACATGAAAATCCACAATACACTACAAAGAGGTGCATCGAATTAAGATTGATCTTGGACTTCTTGAAAAATTTAAATCAAATTCTTGATCCTTGAAATAATCGGCCTAATGAATTGATTAAAAGACTAGCAGCAAAGGTCAAAGGTTTTTTGAAGGCAGGCAAATTAGAGTGGAAAATAGCGAAGATATTGTAGATGAGTACAATGTTATTGCAATTGAAACATAGCAGCAAAAGTAAACAAATTCAAGAGAAAATAATGCCAAATATGTGTATGTATATACTAGTGGAAACCAGGGCCATTGGCCACAAAAAAAATTGTAAAGGTTCAATTTGTGGCTGCTTTAGTCAAAAATTGACCACTCCTAAAGAAGCCGTGTTGAAGCCCTGTTAAAGCTTAATTCCAAAGAAGGATTATTTCAAATATAGAAGTACATAGATTTTAAACCCATTTTTAGCAATTACTTTAATAAATCAAAAAAATAAATCTTATTAAACTTACCAATAATCAATATTGAGTATTGGGACATTTATATTTAATTCAATTTAAGTAGATCAACAAAGTGTGCATTAACAAAAATAAATTGTAGTTTATGTATTATTAATGAGATATATGCAAAAATATCATTATGTATATGTGTATATAAACTGTCATCTTGCATAATGCATACTCAGAAGTTATTCTTTATTTTACGATTTTGCATATTAATCCATCGAAATGACTTTCTTTCTATTCATAAGTTTAATCATTGACTTGAATCATTGACTTGAATTCTTCACCTAAATATTATCTTTGAATCCATGCCCTTGTATGTCATTCACTCAAGAAACTTTGAGGAATTTAAAATCTCACTGTAAATCCAAACTTAAAGAAAACATAAACCTCAAAAAAAAAAAATTCTAAAACAGAATTGAAACAAAAATATTAAAAAAACTGTACAACATGTGCAATTAATGTAGGATTTACACATGTTCTAAGAAAACAATAAAATAGATCTTAATGCAGTCGTACACCCTAAACGGTCTTTTGCTCTAAAACATTTATTGGCAAGAACCTAATATCCATATATATTTACATGTGCATATAAACATATAGTTATACGATGTGTTCCAAAGGCACAAACGATCATTATCTGCTTTCAAGACAGGTGATTTCTCATGCGATGGTCACAGCAACACCGAAACGGTGTCGAAGTTCATCAAAATACTACGTAATTGCAATGCAATTTAGAGCTTTGGATGCTACACATGTTCATAGCTCATGCTCCCACATGCAAAACCCAGTAGAAGGATGAGTGATCCGCCAGAACCACGCTGATGGACCTTTTCTGGTTTCCTATGTTGCCGCAACTAAATTGTGGCGAAATCTTGAGCAGAAACGGTCACTCTCATACTGATGCAGCTCACCGAACCAGCAGTCTGCACCTCCACAGTGCGTCGGAGACCATCTGGGGCGACGTGGGTTATCCGAGATCTACGTGCACGGTCACAAAATCCTCGTTGTAACGACCTGGTGAAATTCCATCTGCCTCTAAGTGGCGCTCCGGACCACGGAAGACGTGGAGCATCACCGCATTGTCACCAAGTCAATCGGAGGCATAATTTTGCAGGAATTAAATGGCCATCGACTCCAAACATCGCTGTAACTCATAAGCTTGATCTCTACTCGTCCCTCCTAATTGCTTCGACATCGGACATCGGACAACCCGCGTGCCTCACTCACTCCAAATACTTGCACATCTTATGTGAAAACCACCCACAATCCCGCAGCCTACATTGCAGTCCCTGGAGTTGGTTTGTTTGAAATTGTGAAAGAATCAGTAATGCGCAAGAATTCTTTGCATCAGAATCGTAATTACCTGCTCCCTCATTCAAGGGTATGCTTCCCATGACTTGATGACCCTCCTCTCGAAGTCTGCTTCCGTGTGAGTGGACCCTTTGAAACGTAGTTCTGTAACTGCCAATCCCACACTCACGTTGGCCCAGCTTCCCACAACGGCTGGCATCTCAAGGTTTTGGGCATTTCCATGACCAACAGCTTCATTCACACTATTGAATTATCAGCTTCAGGGGAGTGCTCATGTTTCACATGTTTCAGAGTTAGGACTACTGTGAGTTATTTTGAATTTGTGAACCAGAGAGTGTTGTGTCGCTTAAAGCTTATTCCAGCACAAAGAACCAGAGACTAAGCACACATTGATTCCTGTCTGTATAATGTAGCTGGTCATCAAAAAGGTCAGTGATCATTGTGAGGAGCTCAACCGTCTTCAATTTAATACTTCAGCAGCTGAACTGAACCATTGCCATTTTCACCATTTCTGATATTGTAACGGGCCTGCATCGTAACGGGCCTGCATGTATAATAGCCATTTTGAAGCCAATCTGCCGTAGCAGTTCACAATTTGGCTTGTGGAAGAAGGCAACCTGGTCCATCCTAGCACCAAGTTATTTAATAATGCTGGATTCAATAGCACATGGTGTGTCTCAAGCAACAATCTCCTCACAAAGAGTAACATCATAATTGTCGTTCTCACGCAAGTTTTTAGAGTTGAGAAGGCATCCACTACTTGTGTCAAATGTAGCAAATCAGAGCAAAAATGTCTTCATAGAGAGTGAGAAAGATCCCAATCCAATTTAACGAATTCTATTGATATACATGAGATGTTCAAACGATCACAATAACTACAGATCCTAAACAAATTTATGTGAAGATAAGAAGAAAAAATTCTACTTAATCCTGAAAGATTCATGTGCAACGAAGAAAGACCTCATTCCATAGTAACAAACAAACTGGAAAAAATTGTAGTCAAATAAGAGGTCCACCAGATAAACATGATGTGATAAACATACCCCCGTTTTTCTACATCCCATTCAGCTACTACCACAGAAGAAGATACTCATAAATAAGTCTCAACTTTGTTCTTACAACATTATAATACAAATACTCTCTACTTGGTCTGACTCCCGTGGATTCCCATGCTTCTCCTCCCACACATTCATGCTATTGTTGTTGACTAACTCAAAGAGAATTAATAGTTAACAAAGTTAAGGGCCCTATGAATTGCTGCATAGAAACTACTTTTGTTTCATTTTTGATAAAAACAATAAGACATGCAACAAATTAAAATGTCATTTTGTCTCTTCTTGTTTATCCTCCTAAGCTATTATATATATATATATATATATATATATATATATAAAACACTCTCTAAATAAAATATTTTTAATGATTGGAATTTTTATTTGAAGAAATTTTATAAAAAAAGAAAAAAAAAACTTGGAAATATTGCCATAGAAAATACTTCAAACTTTGGTATATCTATTTAAACATAATTTAGATTAAAAAAAAACAAAAAAAAAAAAAACATATATATATATATATATATATATATATATCTTTGCATTTTCATATACTATACAATACAATAGAATTTAATTTATGTAACTTGCTTCTAAAAATTTTATGGTATTTATAATGTGGTGACAACATGTTTACAATTTGTTTACACTAATTATTATACCTCTCTTACTTTGACTCCAATCTAAGTTGCATTTGCACTTGCAAGGTCACATTTACACTCCTCTCTTTCATAGCCGTTCTATTGCAGCACCCATATACAAAGCTTTAAATTGAGTTAAATGTGGATATAACTCCTCCAACTTACAAGTAATATTTGTTAATGAACTTTTCAAATATCACTTGAAAAATGAAACTTCAATAAAGGCATCAACTACATTTTTGTGGAAATATTTCTCTAAAAACTAACTAGTATTTAAATGCTAGCAAATATTATACTTTGATTCACAAATCTAGGCATTATGCTAAAGACTAATGATAATATATATATATATATATATATAGTAGAAGTAGTTTGAAATATGCAAAGTAATTATTGATTATTTATTTTAATTTTTAATTTTTAATTATATATATATATATTTATTTATTTAAATATACTTATTGAGTCAATACTAATTTTTTTATAGCATATTTTTTGATAATTTTTTTTAATATATAAATTATTATACAATAAAAATAATTAAACTAAATTAAATCTAATTATAAAAATCTAAGAAACTAAAAAATAGTTTTTATATTAATAGTAATGATAATAATAATATCATTATTCTAAGCATTTAGAATCTATCTAAATATTTTTTTTATATATCTTACTAGAAGGTGTAGATGGAAATAGATTTTTTATCACAATAAAGAATTATTTTATATTTGGTAGTTTAAAAAAGTATTTTTTAGTGAAAACTTACATATTTATAGTTTAAGATTATTACTTCATAAGTATGTTGATTTAATGTGTATAATTCAACAATTTATTTGGTTATTTTAGGACCAAAATAATACAATAATATTTTTATAAGTATAAGATCTAATAAATAAGATATTATTGTATTTGGATATAATTAGATATAACATTTAAGGATATAATAAGAATAGAAAATTATAAAAATTTAAGTGAAAAGTCCAAATATGGACAAGCCATCATATATTCTAGAGGCAAGAAAAAAATCATTATAAAGATGCTACACATATGCATAAGAAAATAAAATAGCAATAAAGTATAATTATATTTATTCTAATCAAGATTTGAAAACAAATATGTAAAGCAAAAAAACCGATTTTCCAAAGAGCACTTTTGAAGAACTACTTCTATCTAGATATTTTACTTACATTGGATTAATTTTCAAGTTTTAAATAAAGTTATCAAAGTAGACAAAAACATTTATAATAGCACAAACTAAATAAATAACATTTTTAGTAATTAAAATATCTAAAAAAAATTAACAAATAAAATTACTTCATATTGGTAGAATGTTTATTTTATAAAGTGTTAAAATAAAGATACTTTTTGAGAATATAATCTTCTATTAAAAAATAAATTTTTATTTTGTTTTGATTATGCACTACTACTATTTACCTTATTTTGTAAGAATATAGTGATCTTTAATTGTTTGAAAAAATACCATGATTTTTTTATCTTCAATTAGAAAAATCTAATGTGCTTTATAAAATGTATATGTACATATGTATATGGTTGAAAATAGAATTTAGACATTACAACTTAAAATAAGCATATTAGTATACATGTTAAAAACATTAATGTAATTAATCTTACTTTTTGAAAATTATTTATACATAAGTATAAGAAAAATACATACATTGCAAACATTTTTTTTTCTTTATCGAACAAGTTTTTCACTTATCAAGACCAGTTGAAGGAGCACATACTTTTGTGCATGTATGCAATCAAATTTTAATGTAAAGTCCTTTCTTATTGTTTAAACTCATTCGGATTAAAGGTTTGTTTTTCCTATGCACGTCAACCTGAAAATCTTTACCAGATTCAAAACCCAGAAATTCTTGATTACGTTTCTAATTTTAAAATTTTAAAATTTTGTGGCAAACTCCCAGATTTCAAACGAGAAAAGAAAAGTTCATCATCCATTAACCCACAAACTCCATTCAATTCACAATAAATGTGCTGATACAATACCGCACGCTCATTACTAAAGAATCAAATCACCGAACATACATTCAAAACAAAAGAAAATTTGATCACCACAAGTATAAAAAAACTACAAAAATCAGAACCTAAAACACACAAACAAAAATAGAGTTCCCGTGAGCACACATCGAAAAATCATGTACGAACAGAAAGCAACCACACTATAACATCACCCACCCACCCTTGAACAGCTAGCGAGAGGTCGATTCCCGCGCGATCCGCCACCTCAGCTCTCGCCACAGCTGAAATCCAGACCCGAGCCCAACTTCTAGCCGCGCCGTCGACTAGCACACAATAGCAAAACCTGCAAGCGCACTCCGAAGCGCACTCGGCATTGGTGTAAATGTCACAGCAGCGGGGATTCATCGTGCGCGGTCGCAGTGTGCGACCCGTAGAGCACCAGCAGCAGCAGTAGACGACGACGACGCATCTGACTCACTCACTGAACTCACTCACTGTAGCTCGTCGTCGCTGGCTGTTACTGACCTCGTGATCGGGTCTGGGTCTCTCCATCGATCGACGCCATTCAAACTCGGCAACTGGGGACTGACAACTCGATTGACGATATTACTGTTTTCTCATTGTGTAAAAGTTTGCTGTGGTCGGATGGGGTACGTCATCGGTGGGGTCACACCGTGATGGCCATGATCATGGCAACAGAGGAAACGAATAAAAATAAAACAATAATACTAGCAACAACAACAACAACAACAGCAACGAAGTAAAACAAAGCAAAGGAAAAAGTTCCACACCACCGACCTTTCACACGGTTATAGGATCCCGGCGCGGCGACCGACTCTCTCCCATTTCTCCTGGTCGGTACTTAATGATTCCCTCCACGTGGCACACTCTTCTAATTTACCCCACCCACAGAATGCCACGTGGCGAAGACCTTATTTCTAAAGTTTATTATTAGTATTTATTTATACTATTAATATGTGGTACGGTATGCAAAAATCAACAATGGATTTGGATGCAATTGATTGGAGGACTCGTTCATTGTCTATATTTGGAGTGCAAAATTAGTGCCAGTTGTGGGGGTATGGATTTCGTGACAGCTTGGTATTGCAGGAAATATTAATGAGAAAGTTGAAATATCTATATATAGTATGTGAGAATAGGAATCGGGAAAAGTTGTTCACTTTTTTGCGGTTTTTATTGAGGGGTTTGTGTTTGTTTTGCTATGATGTTTTGAACTTGGATGGATTGGATTGTGGGGTGTATCTTCTAATGTTATAATTTGGCTTTTTGGGTAGAAAAAGTACACATCAAATGTGTTGCAATTTATTTTATTTCATAGGTTTGAATAATTAGGATGAGCATGAAGAAAAGAATAAATAAATTCTACTTGTATACTTCTAATAGACAAAACATCACCTCATTAATGAGTATAAATTAAAACTTCTAAATTCTCAAAGTACTTCAAAGAGAAATGAATAAATCCAATACAAACTTATGATACTATATGTATCACTTGTAATTGAAATATTGCAAGTCATGAGTCTAATAATATTCATATAATATATATATATATATATACACACATATTTAACTTGTTTGAATTACAATTATATTATCGAAGTGTATAATCCAAAGATGGTTGTAGACTATCAAAAATTAAAGCAAAAAGGAAATAAAAAGAGAGAGGGAAGAGATAAAAAGAGAAAGTATTGCCACATGATATTGCATCCAAATGATGTATTGCCACATCCTCATACTTCATGAAAGTAAGGTAAAGTGGACTTATGAAGTTACAATATACAAGTTAAAACCACTACTTTTATTATATTGGTTATGCAAGCAATAACAAATTTTAATAGCTATTTTTTCAAATTTGAACTCTATGAGGCGATTTTGTATGTATTTAATATACATATTTTTTAACATATTGAGAATATAAATGAATTTATATATTTTGAAGTAAAATTTCTTTTGCACATCATCCATCTATTAATTTTTGCAACCTATGTTGGATATCAAACATCATTGTGTTTGTTCTCAAATAATAGAATTGGTATTTTAAAAATCAAAAGCTTTATCTTAAACATTCAAAACTAAGAATAAAACATAACATTAATAAAAGATGACACTTCTTATATCTAATATTACCATATTCATTAAGTTTTTCATCAAATATCAACTTTATAATATTTAGATTGTTATTCTTAATCTTGTATAATATTTTTTTAGTTTTATTTTATTTTTTTATATTCTACTTATATAAAAGTTAGAATAATCATACACAACTACAATTAGAGAGATAATAAATCAATATATATTATTTAAATGTACTCATAATATGAACTTGATATAAATCTTTATTATCACAATTTATTTTAATATTATATCATAAATTAATATAATTTAGATTGTAGCTTTTTACTCATGTGTGAAGACTTCACAAATCTACTCTACTTTACTTTCACCATATGTTAATAAAAAAGGGAGGCTATAACTAGACTAAAAATTACCAAATGAGTAGAACTTAAGCTTAAATGTTTGTAAGGAATTAGAAATTCTTCATAAATTAGAATAGGTTCAAGAAGTAAAGTGAGAGTAATGAAAAGATGTCATGTAAGTAAATATATACATATTATATTAATTAAGCCTAAAAGAGTGAAAAGATATGAACAACTAAGACTGTAGATAAATTAGTGATTGTATAAAAAAGAGAAGATAAGATGAAAAGAAGATGCACATATAAATAATAATAAAGATGAAGTGGCCAAGAGCAGTAGAGAATCCTCAAAATAAATTTTAAAAAATAAAAATAAAAATATCATTGATATATATAATTATACATATTTTTTCATGAAACAAAAAATAAATATATTTTCTCTTTTTAGAATATTTCTATAAAAATATAAAATTTAGTTTTTTCTTCTACTAAAAAGTTACATTTTTAAAAAAAAAAAATAGATGATGAATTTTATTGGTTCTCATGTTTTCCAAACTATTCTACTATCTTAGATTTCCTAAAAATTAAATCCAAGCTCTTTCTATATCTATAGAACTATCTAAGGTAGTGTCACGAATATACATACATATTCTAGTAAATATCTATATCATTAGGTAAAAGTAGGTAAAATAAATAAAAGTAGATAAATTTCTTAATACCTTCTAGAGAAGCTTTCTAGAAGTTTCATAGACACTACTTTGACTTTACATGTATTTATAGTTGATTAATAGGTTAGAAACTTAATCAATAAGTTAACCACATGTTGATAGCTTGCGGAATAAGCTAACTATGTGGCATACATATAAAAAACTTATCTTGCAAGTTAAGATATGTGTCTTGTAAAGTCAACATGTTTTGGAGGCCCTATAGAACATTACCATATAGCACCTAGTTAAGAGTATATATAGAGGTAAGAATGAACCCTTCTTAACTCTTATCAATGCTTTTATAGTTCTTAGTCTTGTTTTAAGACTTTCTAATCTTCTTTTTTTTGGCAATAGCCATTCTAGTTCAATATTATATCATCTTTGAGTGACATTCTAATTCTTTTCAGTGATACAAGAGAATATTGAGGATTTCTTTCTTTAAGATTCATATCCTTGACAATTTGATAAAAGTGTTAATTTATTGTTTCTATCTTGTTTTAGAAGTGAGTGGATTACCTCTCTTCTATTGTTGTATTTTGAAGATTGTGGACTACCTACCTTTAAACAAACAATCTTGTTTTCTAACATTGATTTTTATTAAAAGAGAGCGGATTACCCCACTTAATAGAAATTTTTATTTGATATTAGAATAGGTAGATTATCTTCATCTAATTTAATTTTTTGAATTTTTTTGAATTATCTATGGAAGCAAAAAATTATTGATGCTACTTTCAATAGAAGTGAAAATAAATTTATAATTATTATAGATCTTCATGAGCTTGTCAATACTCTAAGAATAGAAATCTCATGTATTTCTAATATGAATTATAGAAGTATTATTTCTATGCATATAAGAGAAGTTCAGAGTATGCATCAAGAAGTTGTGCAATTAAAAAAAATAAGTAGATTGACCTCACAACCAAATCTAAGGAGTTTTGTTTCTGTAAGTATGATGGAGATAAGAATTAGTATGCTTAAAAATTTTAATAGATTAAGATCAAAATTTTGAGGATTTTTGCAACAAGTCACGCTCTATTTAAGATTACATGCCTTCTAATATCTTGATGGATTTATTCAAGTTAGATTCATAGATGCACTTCTATCAAGAAGTGTTGTTTATTGATTTACACCTTTATTAGAAAAAAAATTCAAGACTCTTTTATAATTTGAATTTATTCCTAGAAGTGATTGTGGCCACATTTGAAGAAAGTAATTAAGAAAGAATAGCAAAGATCAAGCTCTTATCTTTATGATAAGGATCACAATCAACCACCATATATGTTGCTGAATTCCAAAACCTCACTTGCAAGACCAATTGGAATAACAAAGCCCTTATCAATCAATTTCAATATGAGTTGAAGAATAATGTCAAAGATTTCTTATTGACAATGTCAATAGAAAAATCTTTAGAGTAATTTATTACTCAAGCCATTGCATACAATAATTAATTATTTAAAAGACATCAAGAAAAAAGACTTGATTGGAGAGAAATAAGTCAAATAATGATGATAGCTCCCAAGTTTTTAGAAACTTATTTATTTAGGCTAAAACTAATGCAAATTGATACAATATGTTTTAATTTCCTCACAAAGCAAGTAAATACTTAACAATGTGAAGAGAGCTTATGCTTATATTGAAGAGAAACTAAATACATTACTCAATATTATCCAAAGAAACAACGCAACTATAAAATGAAAAGCATGGTTGCCAAAGAAGATAATATATTAAAAAATAAATATCTCCAACTACAATAGAGACAATGCAACTAGAATCTTATTAATTCATAATAAAGGTCATATTCTCTCCTTAGATTCTCTACCTTATTTTACAATAGAAGTTTATCTAATACCAAACAAACACAAAGTCTTAGTTTTGTTAGAGTCAAAAGCCTCAGCTTATTTTATAGACAAAGTGTCATAGATTGTGATTGCCGTTTTACTTTTTTTGCAACTAACTATGTGGAATAAATCCATATAGGTGGGTTTGAACACAAGAAAGACTAATTTATATGAGATTCATACGTTAGGATTATTCAATTAACTAAACAGTGATTGATTGAAATCCATTCTTTTATAATTACAAATATCCATAGAATGTTATATTATAATCCACATTTTATTGATTTCTTTTGAATACAATGAAATATTGAAACCAATAATCCTATCTCTTCTAATTTCTTTTTTCATTCATTCTTCTTTTATATTACATTATGATAATAATATGTAAATTATTGCATATTCTAAACAATCAACATACATTGATTCAACAATCCAAATACTGAAAATTTTCATTGTCTCAGATTTTAAAACTAATTTCCTCTTTTGATATTCTAAAACTCATTTGCTAATCTTCAATTCTTCTACAAATAAAAACAATGAGGATAGTACCAAGCATATCTTGACTCATGACTTTGATAATCTGGCCTACTATACTTCCATTCTAACCATTTTATACCCAAAATAGAGATTCCAATCAATATTTCTTACTTAACTCCTTTTCTTGATTAAATCATCTATTCTACTTCTGTTAGGGACATAGTCCTTAGACCTTTCTAGAGACAAGTTTCTAGAACCTTCTAGAAAGAAGTCTCTAGAAACTTCTAGAATATTCTTTAAAGATTCCCTAAAGATTCTTTAAAGATTCCCTAAAGATTCTCTTAGAAGGCTCTGGAAGATTCTTAGAATATTCTAGTAGATTCTAGGAAGTTACTTGAGAAGCTTCCTAACTCTTGGGTAGTTGCTCGAGAAGCTTCATAGTTCTTGGGAAGCTTCTTGATGCGCTTTCTTAGAACCATAGGCCAGTAGTATATATAAGAGTCGAGGCTGAAGAGTTCTTCAATCTCGACAACACATCTCTTGAAGCTCTAGCTCAATTCTCTTGGCGTTGCTCTTGTACTCATCTGATAATCTAGTTCTTGTCATTTCTTCTTGAACTTCTTGTTTAGATTTCTTGTTTGTATTTTTGGTCCGTGACAGTTTGTCGAGACTACCTTTATCTTAATATCAGAGCTGAATCCTTCTTGTTTGAGAGCGGATTACCCCTCTTCTTGAAGGTATTCTAGCGCTTTAGGGGTTGCGGATTACCTTCCTCTAAACTGATATTTTCTCAATCACAATATCAGAGCTTAGTTCTTTGAGGCAGAGAGTGGACTACCCCTTTCCTTGGAGATACTTGAGCGTTCTAAGGGTTGCGGATTACCCTCTCTTGGACTGATATTAATTCCTTCTTTTTGTTTAGCATAGCTAGTAAAAAAGACTGTTAACATCGATTTCAGAGCTTTGCCTTCTTGATAGAGTGCTGATTACCCCTCTTCTTGAAAGCATTGAGGCATTTTTAGAGGTTGCGGATTACCCTCCTCTAAAACTGAAATCGTTTAGTGTTTTTTTTCCTTTTCTCCGAGTAGGTTTTAGTGACAGGTAGTGCTACAATTTTCTCCAAGAGACTTAGGAATTTCTTCTTCTCTCAAAATTTTAATCCATCTATTCTCTAAATATGGAAGTAGACCAGGTCATAGACAGTGCATCTCCACAAGTAGACAATAGAGTGGCAACTCTTGCAGATCTTCAAGCTCTTATGAATAGTGTACGAAAGGAGATTGCATTTCTTTGCAATCCAAGTAAAGAACCTCAAATTGATCTAGTGACCGAAGAAGCTAGACGCGAAATTCATAGCCTACAACAAGAGATTATTCGACTGAGAGAAGCAAGACATGTGTCACATACGACCCCTATGGATACTTCAAGGATTAGTACGAAAGAACCAAAAGCGAGTATGCCAGACAAGTTTGACGGAACAAGAGCCAACTTTCGAGGTTTTGTGCAACAAGTACGGCTTTACCTACGCCTATACCCTTCTCGTTATCCGAATGGATTTACCCAGGTTGCTTTCATAGGTACTCTTCTATCAGGAAATGCTCGCTCTTGGTTTGCTCCACTATTGGAGAAGGATTCTCTAATATTGTACGACCTAGAGGCTTTCATAGAGAGACTTACTGCTGCGTTTGGAGATAGCGATTGAGAAAGAGTGGCTGAAAGAAAGATACAAAATCTGCGACAAGGATCATGTTCTGCTGCAATCTATACTGCAGAATTTCAACAGCTTACATGTGATCTTGATTGGAATGATAAGGCGTTTATGACACGATTTCGATATGGACTGAGAGATGATGTCAAGAACTTATTGATCACCATGCCTAAGGCGGATACTTTAGAAGAACTTATATCTCAGGCAATTATTTGTGACAACCGCCTCTTTGAATTACGACAAGAAAGACGATCAGGCTGGAGAAATGATGGAGCATTTGCTACATTTTCAAAAGGTCCAGAGAATCACTCCACAGATCCTGAATCCATGCAAATTGATGCGGTACGTTTCAAACCCCTCACAGCTGAGGAAAAGAAGCGACGGTTTGAACAAAATTTGTGTTTATATTGCGGAGAAGTGGGCCATAAAGCTGTAGATTGTCGGAAGAAACAGAAGCCTCAAACAACAAGACTCACGAGTATAAGCATGCAGGAAAACAAGGACGCTCAGCCACAATAGGGACCGTGCGGCTAGACATCTCAACATCCAAAATTAATCAAGGTCCCTTTCTCTCAGCTCAACCTTCAGATTGTTTTATGGTACCTTTACATCTGGGTATTCAAGAACTACAAGTCGATGCTTTATTAGACTCGGGTGCATCCGCTTGCTTTATAGATGAAGAGTTTGCCAAGCTTCACAATATTTCTCTTGTAAAGAAACTTAAGCCTGTCCATGTAGAAGTCATAGACGGACGACCATTGTCTTCGGGCAATGTTATCCATGAAACTAAACCATTGAAGGTACGTCTTGAAAATCATGAGAGCAATATTGTGTTTAATGTTATCAAGACCCCTTCATATCCTATCATTTTGGGACTATCTTGGCTTGATAGATATAATCCATTGATAGATTGGAAGTTGCGGAAAGTGACATTTCCAACAAACTCCTTGAAGGTGGAATCTGCCAAGACAATGTCTAGAAACAAATCCTTGTTTATAGGTGCAAGGGCTTTCATGAAAGAAGCCAAGCAAAATACACCTCTTGTCATCTTCGCAACTCCGACTCGAGAAGATGCAACTCCGATTTTGGTTATTCCAAAGCAGTATGAAGAATTCAAAGATGTCTTTGAAAAGAAAAATGCTGATATGCTGCCAGAGCATCGACCCTATGACTGTGCCATTGAATTGCAAGAAGGAGCACAACCACCTTTTGGACCAATCTACAATTTGTCGCAGACGGAGTTGACTGAGTTGCGGAAGTACATTGATGAGAATCTAGCCATGAACTTCATCCGTCATTCGAAGTCGCCAGCTTGGGCACCAATCTTATTTGTGAAGAAGAAGGATGGCTCACTACGGATGTGCGTGGACTATCGAGGTCTCAACAAGGTGACAAAAAAGAATCGCTACCCACTGCCTTTGATCTCTGGTCTTCTAGAACAACTTGGGCGTGCAAGGATCTTTACAAAGATTGACCTAAGGGGAGCTTACAACCTTGTGCGAATTAAGGAAGGAGATGAATGGAAGACAGCGTTCCGAACAAGGTATGGCCATTTTGAATACAATGTCATGCCATTTGGTCTTACTAATGCTCCAGCGGTCTTTCAACACATGATGAATGACATCTTTCGAGAGCATCTAGACGATTTTGTTGTCATCTATTTAGATGATATTTTGATATTTTCTAAGAACGAGGAAGAACATGAGAAGCACGTTCGTCTGGTACTAAAAAACTACGGAAGCGAGGACTCTATGCCAAATTGGAGAAGTGCTTATTTCACCAAACTGAGATGGAGTTTTTGGGATTCATCGCGACTATGGAAGGCTTGAAGATGGATCCAAAGAAGGTGGAAGCAATCATGTCTTGGGAAGTTCCGAAGACGGTTAGGGACGTACAATATTTTCTTGGATTTGCTAACTACTATCGAATCTTCATCAAGAATTATTCTCAAGTTGCTGCCCCCCTCACTCGGTTAACGTGTAAGGACAAGCTCGAATGGGGACCTATCGCAGAAAAAGCATTTCAAGATTTAAAGATGGTATTTACTACAGCCCCAAACTTGGTACATCCAGACTTTACAAAGGCCTTTTATTTGGAGACAGATGCTTCGGATTTTGCTTTGGGAGCTGTACTTTCACAGATGGGCGTAGATGAGAAGCTCCATCCAGTTGCGTTCTATTCTCGAAAATTCTCTGCTGCTGAGATCAACTATGAGATCCACGATAAGGAACTCCTTGCTATAGTAGATTCTTTCTTAGAGTGGCACCACTTTCTCGAAGGAACTGCACATCCAGTGACCGTATATACGGATCACAAGAATTTGGAGTATTTTATGTCGGCTCGGATTTTGAATCGGCGTCATCTTGGTGGAGTATGTCGCTATCCAGGTTTGACTTTGTTATTACTTATCGGCCTGGGAAGCAACAAGGGTTGTCCGATGCATTATCAAAGAGATCATATCTCGCGCCTAAGGCTGGAGATGCAGCATTTGATCAACAGTGCACGACATTGTTGAAGCCAGAGAAATTTCGGCTCAACGCAGCTATTGTACCAATTGATGCTGACTTCCTCGACCAGGTACATGCCGCAACCATTGAAGATTCTCTAGCCCTTGATATCAAGCAACATGCTAGTGATGATAAATTCAAGATGGAAGGAGATCTAGTATATTTCGAAGAACGGTTGTATATCCCAAAAGGGCCAACACGACTCCGAGTTCTTCAATCTCGTCATGACTTTCCAGCTGCGGGACATTTTGGATTCAATAAGACCTTGGAACTTATTTCCCGCGATTTCTGGTGGCCTCAAATGTAGAAGGATGTGAAAGATTTTGTTGTATCTTGTGACATTTGTTCAAGATCCAAAAACCCTCGACATCGGCCTTATGGACTTCTACAGCCATTGCCTATTCCGCGCCGACCATGGTCTTCGGTTTCCATGGACTTTATTATGGATCTACCACCATCGAATTCATTTGACAGCATTTTTGTTGTCGTAGACCGGCTTACAAAGATGGCACATTTTGTCCCTTGCAAGAAGACATCGTCAAGCAAAGACACAACAAGACTCTTTCTTGATAATGTGTATCGATATCATGGTCTACCAGATGATATCGTATCGGATCGAGGAACCCAGTTTGTGTCAAAGTTTTGGAAATCTCTTTTTGAAATATTGAAGGTGGATATCAAGCTTTCTTCGGCATTTCATCCTCAAACGGACGGCCAAACAGAACGGGTGAATCAAATTTTAGAGCAATATTTACGTTGCACCATCAACTATCAACAAGATGATTGGGTCGCATATCTACCGCTAGCCGAGTTCGCATATAACAACACCCTTCATGCGTCAACTCAACAAACGCCATTCTTTTCCAATTATGGATACCATCCGAAGCTTGACTTATGGAGTTTGTCAACGATTAATAATCCGGCAGCTGAAGGATTGGTGAAGGAGCTTTCGCAGCTTCAAACTACATTGAAGCTTCAATTGCAAACTGCCCAAGAATCTTACAAGGCGTCCGTAGACAAATTTCGGAATCAGGCACCTAAATTCACGATTGGAGACAAAGTTTGGCTGCTTCGACGAAATATTAAGACCAAGCGGCCATGTGACAAATTGGACTATCGGAGATTGGGACCATTTGTTATCCAGAAGCAGATCAATCCTGTAGCGTATCGTCTGGAGTTACCAGCTACTATGAAGGTACATCCTGTCTTTCATGTTTCTTTGTTGGAGCCTTATCGAGAATCGTCTTTTCCTAGAAGAGTACAATGTCCACCACCTAGCATAGAAATAGAGAACCACGAAGAATACGAGGTGAAAAAGGTCTTGGATTCACGGCAAAGACGGGATTAATTAGAATACTTTGTGCATTGGAGCGGTTACGATATTAATGAACGAACATGGGATCCGGCTGAAAATCTCGCGAATGCGCCGCAAAAGGTACAAAAGTTTCATCGACGATATCCTGAGAAACCCAAGCCGGTTCGACGATAGCTTCTTACTGAAGCTTGCTCATCTTGAAAACAAAAAAGAGGAGAGAGCACCACCAAAATCCATAGTTGATGTAGTCATTCTCTCCAAGATAGCATAAAACTTTGTTAGTAGCCCAAGTTTGTTCTTATTGTTTTAGCCTTTGAATATAGATAGGCAAGATACTACACTTGTCATGTCATCTCAAGCAACTAGCTCACGAAGACGACCGCGAGATGAAGAACCGCTTGCACCACGACGACGTCGAAGGATTCCGAGCAACAGATCGCTGGTGATTGTATTTGAGGTCGAGCCTGCCTACAATGGTCAGCGAGAAGGAGTGTTTGCAGGACAATTTCAGAATGAAGACATGGAGGTTCATGCTTGGTCAGAAGTTGAAGGCGTGGGCCACTACCAGTGGCTTCAAGGACCATTGAATCACTTGCCTCGTGAACAACAATTGGAGTTCATAGCAGAGGTTATGCGACAGATCTTCATTTTCTTACGTTGGTATTGACTGACGATAACATTGCTTCTCGGAGACCTCGAAGCTAAAGGAGGAGGTGATGTTAGGAACATAGTCCTTAGACCTTTCTAGAGACAAGTTTCTAGAACCTTCTAGAAAGAAGTCTCTAGAAACTTCCAGAAGATTCTTTGAATATTCTCTTAGAATATTCTTTAAAGATTTTCTAAAGATTCTTTGAAGATTCTCTAAAGATTCTCTTAGAAGGCTCTGGAAGATTCTTAGAATATTCTAGTAGATTCTAGGAAGTTACTTGAGAAGCTTCCTAGCTCTTGGGTAGTTGCTCGAGAAGCTTCATAGTTCTTGGGAAGCTTCTTGATGCGCTTCCTTAGAACCATAGGCCAGTAGTATATATAGGAGTCGAGGCTGAAGAGTTCTTCAGTCTCGAAAACACATCTCTTGAAGCTCTAGCTCAATTCTCTTGGCGTTGCTCTTGTACTCATCTGATAATCTAGTTCTTGTCATTTCTTCTTGAACTTCTTGTTTAGATTTCTTGTTTGTATTTTTGGTCCGTGACAACTTCTTGAATTGACTGTCCAATAGATGATTAATCTATTTTACCTATATCTAGTCAATGCCATATAAAAACCAATTTCTATCTATTTTATATGAATATATATAGATATTCTAGTAATATCAATATAAATAGATAGAAATAAGTAAAAGTAGATACAAGTACATAAATTTCATGATATCTTTTAGAAAAGCTTTTTAAAAGCCTCATAGATGTTATTTTGACTTTAGATGTATTTGAAATTGATTGATAGGTTAGAAACTTGATCAACAAGTTAACCACATGTTAGTAGCTTGCGGAATATGCTAACTATGTGGCATTCATATAAAAAACTTGCGTTGCAAGTTAAAATACATGTTTTGCAAAGTCAACTCGTTTTAGAGGTTCTATAGGATATTGCCACATAGCTCCTAGTTAAGAGTATATATGGAGGCAAGAAAGAAGCCTTCTTCACTCTTATTAACACCTTTCTAATCTTTAATCTTATTTCAAGGCTTTCTAATCTTCTTATTTTTAAAAATAGACATTCTAGTTCAATATTATATCATCTTTAAGTGATTTTTTAGTTCTTTTTAGTGACACAAGAGTAAATTGAGGATTTTCTTTCTTCAAGATTCATGTCCTCGATAATTTGATAAGATTGTTAATTTATTATTTTTATCTTAATTTAAAAATAAGTAAATTATTCCACTTCTATTGTTGTATTTTGAAGATTATAAACTATCCACCTTTATATGTATATATATATATATAGATATATATATTAATACTAATATTTTTCTTAAAGAAAGTAGATTATCTTTTTTTTGGAAATTTTTATTAGATGTTACAGATTACCTTCTTTTAATTTAATTTTTTAAATTTGTTTGAGTTGTTTATAGAAGGAAAGATTATGGATGCTACTCTCAGTAAAAGTGAGAATAGATTTGTAACTATTATAGATCTTCATGAGCTTATCAACATTCTAAGAGTGAAAATTTCATGTATTTCTAATATGAATCATGGAGGTATTATACCTATGCCTATAGAAGAAGTTCAGAGTATGAAAGAAGAAGTTATACAACTAAAAGAAGCAAGTAGATCAACCTTGCAATCAAATCCATGGAATTTCTCTTCTATAGTACGATAGAGATAAGAATTAGTATGCTTCAGAAGTTTAATAGAACAAGATCAAAATTTTGAAGATTTTTGCAAGAAGTCAAGCTCTATCTAAGTTTGCATCTCTTTCAATATCTTCATAGATTTACTTAAGTCAGATTTGTAGGTGCGCTTCTATTAAATAGTGCTCTCTTTTGATTTACACCTTTAATAAAAAATGATTCATAATTCTTTTATAATTTGAATTCATTCCTAAAAGTGTTTATGGCCACATTTGAAAAAAGTGATTAAAAAAGAGTAGCAAAGACTAAGCTCTTATTTTTACAGTAAGAATTACAGTCAACTACCATATATGCTACTGAATTTCAAATCTTTATTTGTGATGTGGACTGAAATAACAAAGCTTTTATCAATCAATTTTGATATGAATTGAAGGATGATGTCAAAGATTTGTCATTGAAAATGTCAAAGTCAAAATCTTTAGATTAATTTATTACTTAAGCCATTACATGTGACAATCAATTATTTGAAAGACATCAAGATTTTTTTTTTGGCTACACATGAACAAATCAAATAATGATGACAACTCCTAAGTTTTTAGAAACTAATTCATGAAGATTGGAATCAATGCAAATTAATACAATATATTTTAAATCCCTTACAAAGTAGAAAAAGACTTGACAACATCAAGTGGGCTTATGCTTATATTAAAGAGAAGTTAAATACACTATTCAAAATTATCCAAAGAAACAAAATAATTATAAAATGAGAAGCATGGTTGCCAAAGATGACAAGGTGTCAAAAAATAAGTTTTTCCAACTATAATAGGACCCATGTGGCTGAAATATTGCATAACTCCTTATAAAGGTCCTATTCACTCCATAGATCCTTCACTTTATTTTATAATAGAAGCTTATCTAGGATCAAAAAATCACAAAGACTTAGCTTTGTTAGATTTAGGAGCCTCAGTCTATGTTATAAACAAAGATTTTGTCAAAAAATAAAAAATATTGTTAGTCAAAAAACTAAACATGTACATATAGTAATCATAGATGGTCATTTGTTATCTTTTAGAGATGTTATACATAAGACTATTTATTTAGATATAATAATTAAAGATCATAATAATATAATAATATTTAATATAAAAAGATCTTTATTTAATTCAATTATTTTAAGATTATCTTGATTAAAAAAGTATAATTCTTGGATAGATTGGTTTTCTCATAACTTTAATTTTTTTCATAGTTCAATCCAAAATCTTGTTAGTTAAATAGAAATATATAAGTCTAATACATCCAAATCCTTATTGATACGTGCAAGAGCTTTTATGCATGCTGCAAAAGAAGAGTTATCTTTTGTTTTATATGCCATGTCCATTTTTGATGGTGAAAAGACGTCAAGTGGTATTCTTAGTTAGTATTAAGATTTCCAAGATTTTTTTTGAAAATAAGAATGCAGATATTCTTCTAATGCATTGCCCTGATGATTGTTCTATTGATCTTCACAAAGAAACTTAACCACTATTTGGATTAATTAATAGTTTATCACAAAAAAAGTTGGCTACACTCAAAGAATATATTTATAAAAACTTGATTAAAAATTTTATATGCCATTCTAAATCTCCAATTAGAGCACATATCTTATTTGTAAAGAAAAAAGATGGATCTTTGCGGATGTATGTGGACTATCAAAGACTCAACAAGTTGATCATCAAAAATAGATATCTTCTACCTTTGATTTTAAAACTTCTTAATTAACTCAATCAAGTAAAGATCTATATAAAAATTAGATCTATAAGAAACATATAATCAAATATGCATTAAAAAAGGAGATGATTGAAAAATTGCATTTGAACTTGATATGGGCATTTTGAGTATAATGTCATGCCTTTTTGATTCATTAATGAACTACTTACTTTTCAACATCTAATGAATGATGTCTTTGATAAGTTTCTTAAGAACTTTATTATCTATTATTAAGATGACATCTTAATCTATTTAAGAATACAAAAGAGTATAAAATTTATATTTTTCATGTATTACAAAAACTTAAATATATAAAATTATATACTAAGTTAGAAAAGTGGATATTTCACACTACTGAAGTTGATTTTCTAAAATACATTATTTCTATTAAAGGGCTAATGATGGATTTAAAAAAAGTCCAAACTATTATAAATTAGAAGATTTCAATAATAATAAGTACGATGCTTTTGAATATACAATTGAAGAAGGTTTGAGAAAGTTTTAGGAGGTTCTAGAAGGTTCTAAAAATATTCTTGTAGATCTTAAAAGGTTCCACAAGGTTCCATAAGGTTCTAGTAGGTTCTAAGAAGGTTCCAATAGATTTTAAGAAAGTTCTAGAAGGTTTTCTCAAAAGTACAATAGCATTCTAGATGTTGCAGATTACCTTTCCTTAGAATAATATTGTTATTTTCTTAATATTCTTTTGATTTTTTTACATTATAGATTAGGTTTTTTTTTCCTTTGAATGTATTTGTTTCTTTGATTTTTTATGGCAGAAGGTAGAAAAATCAATATGACAGACTTCAAAGAAATCAAATTAGATTCTATTATTAATGTTCTTGAAGCATTGAGGATCAAGATAGAGACTTTGTTGAAGCAAAATGAAGAACTATATATAATCATATATAATGATCAAGGAGCGAGAGTGCCTCAACCTTGATATCAAATGGCAATAGAGATTCTAACTCTCAAATGACTATATCTGTTTCACCAAATATGGGAGGTGCATCTACTCAAGGCAATGATTTGACAACAATAATAGCAAAAGAACCAAAGATTAGCCTTCTAAAAAAGTTCAATGGCACCCGTTCAAAATTTCGTGGCTTTATAAACCAAGTACGACTAATCACCTTAATTCAATCTCAATAATATTCTATTAAAGCATCTCATGTTGATTTGGTTGGATCCTTGCTCTCAAATCAAGCTTTATCTTAGTTTTCTCCATTATTTGAAAAAAAATCTCCTATATTGCATAATTTTGAAGCATTTTTTGTAGCATTT
Organism: Physcomitrium patens; assembly: GCF_059467195.1. Classification (NCBI taxonomy): domain Eukaryota; kingdom Viridiplantae; phylum Streptophyta; class Bryopsida; order Funariales; family Funariaceae; genus Physcomitrium; species Physcomitrium patens. The sequence goes on along the minus strand of NC_143412.1, from coordinate 2,687,939 downwards.
GTAGAAGCAATTCGTGAATATGATAAGCTTTATTCTTCAATAACTAAAATTTGAAGCCTTCAATAAGACACACATTCTATATCAATATATGCCTCTAATTTTTGATAATTAGCATATGATATAAATTGGAGAGAAGATGCGTTGATGAGTTAATTTCATGGGAGATTAAGAAACAATATTAAGGACTTATTGCTATCTATGTCAGATCCTCAAACACTCAATGAAGCCATTAGTCAAGTTGTAAAGTACGATAACTATTTATTTTAATGATGATAAGATAAATGTTCTTCAATTACGTCATATGTATACACCAATTATTCTACAGCTTTTTCACCATTCAATTCTAATGAGTATTTGAAAATAGAAGATATGTAGATTGATATAGTTTGCTTCAAACCTCTTTTTGAGCAAGAAAAAAAGCATCAAAGAGAAATTAGCCTATAATTATATTGTAAAAAATTTGGCCACAAGGTTAATAATTATTTAGAGAAATACCAGCATACATATCAAATGAGGAGTACAGCCACATCATCAAAAGCTTCGCAAAAAATTGAAGGCATCTAACCACAATAAAGACCATATGGCTGGATTCTTCACTATCACAAACCAAAAAAGGTCATGTACTCTCTCCCAACCATTCTAGTTGTTTTATTATACATCTACAGTTAGGACTCACAAACTAGAGTGTCATGCATTACTTGACTCGGGAGCCTCTGCATATTTTATTGATGAAGAATTTTTTAGATCATACAAAATCTAAATGGTCAAAAAATCCAAAGCCATATATGTAAAAGTAATAGATAGTCGACTTTTATCTTCTACAGACATCACTTATGAAATGATTCCATTAGCCCCGAAGCAGAGAAAGCTTTTCAAAGATTAAAAGATACTTTCTTAATAGTTCCAATTTTGATACATCCATATTTCAACACGCTCTATTTTATGGAGACCGATGTCTTAGACTTTGTATTAGAAGTAGTCTTGTTGCAATATGGAGAAGATAGAAAACTTCTTTCAATTGTATTCTATTGTAGAAAATTCTTAGAAATAGAAATCAACTATAAAATCCATGAAAAAGAGCTACTTGCTATCATGGATTCTTTCTAAGAACAGCACTACTTTCTTGAAGGTGCCTCTTATCAAATGACTGTATATATAAATCACAAGAATCTTAAATATTTCATATCAACTCGAATCTAAAACTATTACTAAGTACATTAGAATATATCTTTATCACAATTTGACTGTTGTACCACATATCGACTAGGTAGTCAACAAAAGTTATCAGATGTATTATCAAGTTTTTGTCGGGATAGAGAGAGTTTGCCTTGAGAAAGGGCTGGACTTCTAGTTGTCAGTACATGCTCAATCAAGTCTAAGATATAAAAGTACCAAGTTTATATATATATATATATATATATATATATATATAAATATAATATATTCTCTTTTAGGGCAATTACATCAATACATAAGCCCACGTACCAAGAAAACATCCAAATGTATGATAAAGTATCTTAAAACCTTATATATCCTTTTGAGAAATGTTTCTCATACTTCAACAGCTTATATCTCACGATTGAACTACTTAAACAATCTAAAATTCTACTTCAAGTATTAATATAATTTCAAAAACTATCTCAATAAAATTCAACTGGAAATTCATTACGGATCTTGAGATATCACCAAAGCCCTAACAGTAGCTTTAAACCCTAGTTTACATACACCTGCATGAAATTTTCTTCATATCTCACAAAATAAGCAATCAAATACCATGAAACTTTGATCTATAGCTTTTTAACTTAATAACTCACACTTATGAAAATTTTGAGCCAAAAATTCATTCAAAAACTCAAGATATGGCTCCAACCATTACTATCAACAAAATGACTCACTTACTGCTTTTGAATTACATGTGCTCTCTTCATTGTCCTATAACTCCTTTATTTAGACTTGAAATTCATCAAAAAATATATATAAAGTATAGTCAAAAAAGTGCTCTCTTCAACTCTAGTCGCCGAACTTTCATTGCTCTCCGTACGCATATGTTATGCTTCAACAAATGACAATAGGTACAAATTTGACACCTTAACTTTGAACACTTATATCTCCTTCACAAAAACTTGAAATCACACAAATTCTTCATCTAAATTATACCCAAAACCCCAAACTTACTGATCTTAGCCTCCAAAGTTCAAATGCCTTCAAAAAAAAAATCCTAATCCCTAATAAGGCGTCAAGCAGCGTCCTTGAAGCCCATTAGGCATGGCCTTCGACCAATAGGAATGAAGATCTCCATTCCTTGCCTTCATCCAACCATGCCTTGCTTTCATCCCTCCCAATAAGCCTCCTACTAGTTAAAAATTTCTTCTTTAGGCTCTAATCTCCTCTCAAGGCTTCATATTAATATTTAGGTTCTATAATTTTTTTGAAATGCTATAATTAAAAGGATAAAACTCAAAATAAAGTTTTTTAAATCTAATCTCTTTAAATTAATCTATTAACCATTCTAACATACACCAAGACTTATGAACATATTGTATGTTATAACTAATTTTTACATACTATAAGCATTTACAGTATTATAACATTTCTACCTTGAACCAAAAAAAGGCGAGGCAACTTATGATCAACAATAAAAAACCTTGTTAAAGCTTGAGCAATTTCATGTTCAAACAATCAATGTATCAATACCTATGGGTTTAATATTTCTTGATCAAGTTTGTAAAGCCTCAAATATGGATCTTCTTATTCTTAATATCAAGCATCTTAGCAAAACCTTCTTGAAGAGTATTTTAAATTCAAGTATAAAGATAACCTCTTGTTCTTTGAAGAACGTTTATTCATTCTTCAAGGACCAACTCGCCTACTTGTTCTTCAAACATGCCATAGTTTCCTTGCAACCAAATATTTTGAATTCAACAAGACCTTGGAACTTTTGTCTAGAGGCTTTTGATAGCCTAAAATGTGGAAGGACATTAAAGAATTTTTACTATCATGTGATACTTATTCAAGGTCAAAGAATCCTCGACATTGGCTGTATGGACTTCTTCAATTCCTTTCTATTCCAAGATAACCATGGTCATCTATCTCCAATGATTTCATTATAAGTCTTCTACCATCAAACTTGTTTGACACTATCTTTATAGTTGTTCATCGATTGACAAAGATGGCATACTTTATACCTTGCAAGATGTCAATTATTAGTGAAGAGATGGCAAGATTCTTTATTGACAATGTCTATTGTTACCTCAGGTTACTAAATGACATTATATCGGATTGTGGGCCACAATTTATATCAAGGTTTTAGAAGATACTCTTAAAGATTCTTATGATTGACATCAATTTTTATTATGCCTTCCATCCTCAATCTCATAGCTAAAAAAATCTAATCAACTAAATTCTTGAGCAATATTTGACATGCACCATCAACTATCAAGAAGACAATTAGACTTCCTACTTGTTGTTGGGAGAATTTGCATATAACAACACAAGCCATGCATCTATGCAACAAACACCATTCTACTCAAACTACGGTCATCATTCAAAGTTGGATATGATAGAACCTTCAAAGTTGAAAAATCCAACAATAGAGGAGTTTGCTACAAAGATGGCCAAACTTCAAGCAACCATGAAGACTCACCTAAAAAAGGGTCAAGAGCATTATAAGCTATTAGCGAATGAATTGAAGAAGAAGCATCTTCCATTCTAATTTGGTGACAAAGTATAGCTTCTTCAGTGCAATATAAAAACCAATAGGCTATGTGATAAGTTTGACTATCAGGGGTTGAGACCATTTGTGATTCAAAAAAAAATCAATAACATAACTTATTGCTTGGAGTTACCTTCATCTATGAATATTCATCCAGTCTTTCATATTTCACTTTTGAAAAGATATAAAATATCGAACATACCAAGTTGAAGACAACCACCACATCTTATGGTTGAAATCAATGATCATGTTGAATTTGAAGTAGAAGAAGTATTAAATTCAAGAATAAGACATAAAAGGCTTAAATATCTAGTCTATTGGCACGAATATGATATCAATGATCGTATGCGGGAACTAGTTGACAACCTTGTAAATGCCTCAATGAAGATTCAAAAGTTCCATCAACGACATCCATCTAAACCAAAAGTGGCAAAATGAAGAAGAATAGCTTGATAAAATAGCTTTACTATGAAGATTCTTAGTTTTTGGCCTCATAAAAAAACAAAAATGATGCAGCCTTTAAAGAGGAAGTTTTTTCAAATGTTTAAAACAGTATAAGTCAATAGTTCAAGCTCATGACTATAGTTTGTTTATATTCTTTTGGTCTTGTCTACTTTATGTGATATAGATAGTCAAGAAATAGATACCTTATTAGTCATACAATCTCAACCAAATAGCTTGTAGAGATGACCCTGAGATGAAGAATCACTTGAACTACAAAGACGTCAAAAGATACTCAATAATAGGTCACTAGTAATTATATTTGAGGTAGAATTTGTTTATGAAGGATGTCCAAAATGAGTGTTTGCATGACAATTTTGTAACGAAGATATCAAAGTTAATGCTTGGTCACAAGTAAAAGGCTTAGGATATTATCGATGGCTACAAGGGCCTATAAACCATTTGCCTTATAAAAAACAATTGAAATATATACCAAAAATCATACAACACATCTTTAACTTCTTACTCATATAGCGACTTGCAGCAATATTATTTTTTCTCAAAGACTTCAAAGCTAGAAGAGGAGGTGATGTCATAGACATACAACTAAAGAAGATTTGAGAAGTTTCTAGGATATTTTAGAATATTCTAAAAAGATTCTTATTGATCCTAAAAGATTCTAAGAGATTCCAAAAGGTTCTAGTAGATTCTAAGAAAGTTTTAGATGGTCACAGGAAAACTTGAAAGGTTCTAGGAGGCTTTAGATGATATAAGAAGTTGCCAAAGAAGGATCTTAGGCTTAGTTTTTTCTCAAGCCTTATGAAAACTTCTGAAGAAGCTTCTTAGGATCTAGTATATATAGGAGTTGAGGCTGAGAGAATCCTCAATCTTGACAACTTACTTCTTATGGGCTAGCCAGGACCTTCTTGCCTTGTATCTAGTTGTTGTTTCCAAAGAATAGAATTAGCTCGATATTAATGTTATCGTAATCATGATGTAATGTAGGAACCTACACAAAACCTCACCTATTGTCAAGAAACAATTTGGAGATACCATTGAGAGCAGAACAAAGACATTCTGCATTAATAGAGGAAGATTAACTATACTAGAGTGTAAATAAGATATTTGTGTAGGAATAGGTAGTTAGAACTATAGAAGTTTTTAGAATTGAGGTTAGGTTAGTAAAAAATGTAAGATCTACTGTAAAACAATCTAAAAAGAGTTTAGGGCGGTTATTTAGATAGGGCCTATTATATAACCTTCTAGAAAAGGCTTGTGGCAGTTATCTAGGTAGAACCTATTATAGAACGTCCTAAAAGAAATTTAAGGCAATTATTCAAGTAGGATCTACTACCTAAGAACATTCTAAAAAGTCGAGGGTGATAGATCAAAATATAAATAGTACTAGACATGGCTTTTTGGGACATCTAGTCAAAAATAGCTTCGAACCTTCTTTCTTAATGAAGTTTGGTTTTGCATCTTCCTGTTTAATTTTGTATTGTTGTATTTCTATTTGCTCAATTTTGTCTTTTTTGTTTCATTTTTTTTAGTTCTATATAGTTTTATCATTATATCATGTATAAAATCTATCATAGGTGAAGAAATATCTAAGTTTTTTTTTGACAATATCTATCACTATTTTGAATTGTCTCAAGATATTACATCACATAGAAGGAGTCAATTTATATTAAAATTTTGGAGAATCCTTTCAAACATTCTAAAGTTAGATATAAAGCTTTCTTTGGCTTTTTAGCTTCAATTTGATGGACAAATGAAAGAAGTGAATCAAATTTTAGAGTAGTACTTGAAGTGTACCATCAACTATCATTTATATGATTAGACAATTCTTTATGCCATTGATAGAGTTTACATAAAATAATTTGATACATTCTTTTATTCAACAAACACCTTTTTTTATTAATTATGGTTATTATCTACAATTTGATACTTTTAATTTTTTAAAAGTTAATAATCTTATGGCACAAGATTTGACAAATCATTTAAGAGAGTTACATGGAACAATGAAGGTATAGTTAAAGAGAGTTCAAGAATGGAAAAAGATTGATTTAGATGTCTATTACATAGAACAATTATAATTCAATCTAGGTCATAAGGTGTGATTATTTCATCACAATATCAAGACTACTTATCATTGTGATAAGTTGAATTATTATAGGCTTAGATTTTTTTTTTATTAGTGATTAAGTTAATCATATTGCTTATAGATTATATCTACCGAAGTATATAAAGATCCATTCCATAGTTCATGCATCTCTTTTTGAGCCATATAAGATAGTGAATATCTTAAAAAGAAGACAAATACTATCTCTTTTTATAGAAGTGGATAATAATCAAGAGTTTGAGGTAGAAGAAGTCTTAGATTCAAGGCGGCACCAAAATATGTTAGAATATCTTATTCATTGGTATAGAAATGATATTAATAAATGCATATAGAAGCCAACAAAAAATCTTACAAATGCAACAAAGAGAATTAAAGCTTTTTATCAACTACATCCATCAAAACCAAGATAAAGAATAACAAATCTTTGCTATAAAGAAACAAGATCTAAAGAAGGAAGTTACAAAGGCCTCAACAACAATCAAATAATAAGATGGTCTTTTTGCCCTAGTATGGGTCACTATCAATGGCTAAGAAGACCTATCAATTATCTTCAAAGAGAACAAAGATCAGAGTATGTGGCAAATACAATTTACTGCAGTTTAGATTTTATCAGTACATAATGATCTCTCTTCATAGAACTCATCTCTAAAAGAAGAGATAATGTCATGGATATATATGTATATTCAAGAAAATATCTATATAATTAAATAGAAATAAATAGAAATAAATAAAAATAAATAAAAATATATTAATTTCATAATAACTTTTATAGAAACTTCTTAGAAGTTTCATAGATGCTACTTCGACTTTACATGTGTTTATAATTAATTGATAGGTTAGAAACTTTGTCAATAAGTTAACCATGTGTTGATAGCTTTCGGAAGAAGCTAACTATGTGGCACATACATAGAAAATTTGTCTTGCGAGTTAAGATATGTGTCTTGCAAAGTCAACATGTTTAAGAAGTCCTATAGGACATTGTTGTGTAGCTCATAGTTAAGAGTAGATATGGAGGCAAGAATAAAGTCTTCTTCACTCTTATCAATGCCTTTCTTGTCCTTAGTCTTGTTTCAAGACTTTCTAATATTTTTGTTTTTGACAATAGTCATTCTAGTTTAATATTGTATCATCTTTGAGTGACTTTTTAGTCTTTTTCAATGACACAAGAATATATTGAGGATTTCTTTCTTCAAGATTCTTATCTTTGATAGATAGATAATCTATTTTTGATAATTTAAGTATTTTAGCATATTTACAATAATTACAAAAATAAAATAAAAAATACCTCCACATAGGAAAATAGAAATGATGAAGATTTCTAGTATTTTCATATAATTTGGCCTTAAAACAAAAAATATATAAATTTTTTAGCTGAAGATTTTCTTTGACCCATTTTTGATATATAAGCCAACTTAATTATGACTAATAGTGGGTTACAAATTCAAGAATGTAACTTTTACAAAACTGAAAAGTATTGTATTTTATCATGTTATATTTTTCTACTCCGACCAATCAACAATTGCTACTTATATTAATAGTTAACACAAATTCATTCCAAATACAATAAATTTTATTTATTCTTTACAACTTAACATCATTTTTATCAAGTTTTGACTTTTTTTTTAATCATATTTTAATCAATCTCCAACTTATTTATAATCACAACTAAACATCATTATAATCAACCTCCGACCTATTTATGATCACAACTTAACATTATTTTAACCAACCCTGACCTATTTCTAATGAATGGATGTCAAACCTAATCAACAATAAGTCGTTGTACTTATGGAAACACCCCTGACTAGGTTGGATGTGGGGGTTGGTCAACAAAGGATCTGCTACATTGTAGATTGAAAACCGTGCATGGTTTTGAGTTTGTCGAATTTGTGACATGATCAGTGGACATGGAATCCTTTGTGGGTATGAGCTGCAGATGGGATTGCCGTGGATGATGCATTCCTCGCATTTGTCGCATTGCACATCTTTGAACAGCAAAACTTGTCGGAGTGACGGCTGCGACAGAGGCAGTGTGGTTCAAAGTTGGGATGAGATGCCGGCGCCTGCTGCAACAGCAGCACTGTTCGTCAGGGCCGGCTGCATGGTGCCACTGCCATTCTTGGAGATTACCCAGATGGTCACCTCGCGTTCTGGTGAGAATGGCTGGGGAGCGCTAAGCTTCAAAGGAATTTGTCATGACAGATTCGCTGCACTAGTTTTGGTGACACCTCGAGTAAGCCCGGGCAGTCCAGCGCGCGTTTTGCGTTCCAGTTTTTACCCCCGTGACTTCGTTAACACGTCTGCAGATGCTGCTGCGTCGCTGACGGAGATGCTGCAAAAAGAGAGTGGGGATCTTGTGAAAGCAAATCTCTTCCTGTCTCCCTCTCCGCGTGGGCTCCCTACTTGCGTCTCCATGTGGCGCAGTGGAGATCCAAGACGCGGTGTCGGTGAGTGTCGTACGCGGCCAGTTCACCACGTTGCGTTCCTGCCCTCAACGTCGTCCCTTCACCCTTTCTCTGCACTCGAGCTCAATCAACGGGTCCCTGGATCGTGAATGTCGATTGTGCGGATGGTTGGGAAGAATTTCTCTCACCCCCCCCCCCCCCCCCCCCCCGTAATCAAGCATGGATACCTCGTGCCTAATTCACATCCACCTATTTGTAGCAATTAGAGCTCGGCACTGAGATCGGCTGGACTGTAGGAAACGTGCTGTGCAGTAGGGGCAAGATCGACATGGGAATGTGATGGGCTCGGTACCTGCCACGTACATCCAGGTAACATCCTGCAGTAGCAAACTGACGCCCAACTGAAAAATGAATGCTAGTTACGGATATAAAACGGAAAGCCGAAAGTGGTTGTTCTGCTCTTGTTGCAGAGTGCAGCCACTTATTCCCGGGCATCACAGCACACATCATGCCCTCGTATCCGGGCGTCCACCACAAACTAGAGTTCCAAATACTCAATCTGTCCTTGGATGGTGAGCCAGCACACAAACAGTTTCTAATCAAAACTCTAGTCAGAGTACACCACAATAGCCATTTCGGAATGGTTTTGATAGTATATATAGACATTCCGATCGTCGATTTTGATTCATTTCAAGCTCCTTTATCTTACTGTTTCCTGTATGGGTTCGCATACTAAAATCCATTAAAAACCTGTCTTGGGAACAACGAGTAATTAGATGAATAGGGACCCTGTCCCGGCCTGTTCCTCGGGGAGGGGGTAGGCAGTAGTCAGGGCGCAGAGTCTGCTTTATGGATGTCCAGCCTGGATGAGGGGTGTTTATAAACAGATCACTCCCTTGCAAAGTAGAACAGGGGGGATGTCTTGCCAAAATGGATACCTCTCCCTTCTTCTACATGATGTGCAGCCACCTCAGACAAGGTATACTCAGCTTGGATCCTTTCCAAACATGGAACCTCATTGAAATTCACACCTCCAGCTCACAGGCCCTATCCCAAAAATTGGAAAGAAAATTTACCTAACCATGAACAATCATTCTCTGTTTGAGCAATTTCCATTACTCCCTGGGATGTGCAATCTATTTGTACACCCATTGGTGTGCGAATCTTGCAAGTACTGCACACTTCTGAGGGTCTCTTTCCTGGTGGGAAATAGGAAACGCATGTCTTTTGCTTGTGTCTGCCTGTGTGTACTTCCTAATCCAGGGTAGAGTTTAGGAAACCATAGAGATTGTATTAGAAGAGTGCAATGAATAGGAAAGAAAAAAAGGTCCATGTACATCAGTGTTTCTAGGCCAGTTTGTTTCAAGTACAACATACTCAAGGGTCCTGTCCATACCCTTGCCATTTTCCTTAGAAACCACCGTCGATCCTGCGATACAGTAGCCCCATGTCTCAGTTGAAAACAATACACAAATATGTTTCAGTTATTCATGACACCTTCTAAAAATAATATACTAGAGAAAAGAGAAAAGAAGAAAGTTGTCCTTTCTTTGTTTCATCAACAAGATAAATCAACAACACAAGTACATATGTGTACACACAGGGTACATGTACGAAGTAGAAAGTTCAGTAACAAACATTGTCACCACAGACAAAAATAAAATTGGTTACAGAATCATGTTAAACGATTCAGAAAAAAAAACACCTACCGTGAAACTGCACTCTGTCTCAAAAACAAAGTCGATAATTACCATAGAATAGAAAAAAAGTCTGATTAAAAAAAATCCATCTACGGTGTGAAAACGTCAGTTTGAACACCAACAGTGATAAGAATGATGAAACACTTTTTTCAATGAATCTAGCCAAGAGAAGCAACTGAAAAAAGTTCACATTATCCGCAACCCACCTGTGTGAACACTTCGGACTCTAGTAAGGCGAGGAGGTCACGCGGTGGCGAAAGCCGCGATCTCATTGGCACCCAGCAGGTGGATGTCATGCTTGACACCTGGGGGCATTCGGCATATCTAGATTGGGTCAAATCTGTACCGTCAGCTGGCAATCGATATAGCACCGAGCCGATTCTTTACAGAAAAATTGGAGAGTGCCGTTGATTTGCCGACCCAGTTGACCTCCTTCCTTCATATAAGGTGGGGGAGTGGGGGATAGGCAGAGGGAGAGGGGTCCAGGGCGGTATGAATAAATCAATTTCCACTATTCTCTCCAGTTCCTCCGCCGACGCTGCGGCTACGCATTCAGTGGCACCGTTTCCTGTGCCTGCTACCCGATCCTTAAGTTGCAACGGCAACGATACGGAAGGGCCTGTTGGTTTCTCTCCTGATCTGCACAGGGAGGGGTGGAAGAAGCGGAGGGAGTGACGAGAAGCACGATGATGTCGAGAGGGTGGCATGTATTAGCCGCAAGCGTGTCAGTGCTCGCGGTGCTTCTGTTTCTGCAATCCAGAAGCGTGCGAGCAGATGAAGTTTCAGCCATGGATACCGTCCACGGGCATGATGTATGGAAGATCAAGTCGGTTTTGCAGAAGAATGAGGAAGAGAAGCCATGGGTAACTCTCGGGCGGCTCTTCGGCAAGTGGGGGACTGCCGAGGGGGGCGTGTGCGAGGAGCACTACGGGATTTTGCCCTGCTCCGTGAGCTTGGGCGGAAACGCTGCCCTTCTCGTGATCTATGGGTACATGTTGCTCCAGGCCGCGCAGCTGCTGTCTGACGGGAGTGAGCTTCTTTTGACGGTGATGAGCCCTGGGATCATTGGGGGCCTGGTTTTGCCCATCCTCGGCGCCTTCCCTGATGCGTTGCTCATTACGGGTAAGTGCCCTCTGGTTTGGAACCACCAGGGTGTTGGTTTTTTCCGCCGGTTGCGTGGGTTTTGCAGCGTTGTGGTGCTGGTGATTTGTTGCAGTGAGATTAGGTTCAGGACTTTTCCTGGCCAAGTACCTGCACGACCCACATTAGAGCTTGGAAAGCTGCTGAGATGTTGTCGATGTGAGAAGTTTTTAGCTACTGGCAGATGAGAGTGTTCCTGTGCTTGAATTCTTTTAAGATTAAATTTCATCACGTGGCATTCCTTGTCCTTGGTCATTTTTGCTCTTCCGTGCCCTACTGCAGAGTTGCAGCTAGAACTCGAAATTGACCGATACTTAGTGAGTCTGTTCAGTTTTAGCTCTTTTTATGAACTTTTACTAACGAATGATGGGTGTTCTGTAATGCAGTTTCCGGATTGGGTGCGAGCCAAGCGGAAGCCCAGCAGGAAGTGCTTGTGGGCATGGGCCTGGTCGCCGGGTCATCTGTTATGTTGCTCACGGCACTGTGGGGAGCATGCCTTATTTTCGGCCGATGTGATCTTATCCCGCACCCAGCCAATGGCAAACTTGTGGCCAAGGATCGGACGTTAACAAAAGGGTTTAGTCTGACAGGTACCCATTTTATATTCGCATGAAGTTTCCCATCTATGTAAATGTATCTTCAATCTACATCAACCGGCATGTGGCCAGATTATTCTCCTGTCTATGTTGAAAAAAATCAGCAAACATAATTGGACTTTCTTGTTGACTCGGCGAAGCCGATCAATCGCTTGCGGAAGTTTGATTCCGTTGATGGCATTTGATTGAAGTCGATTTTCTGGGTTTTCTGAAAAATAGAAACGGGAGTAACCAGCGACGAACAAACAAAATGGGCGTCTTGGATTATGATGGCCACGCTTTTGCCCTATATCGTGGCACAATTGCCCCGCTTGATCGGATTGAACACAGAAGGGAATTTTTTCATCGCCTTGGCAGCTATTATCTCAGGACTAAGCCTCATCGGCTACTGCACCTACCAGGTAGAGCGAATTCCGTCGAAGATGGTGATGGGTTTGTGATGGATCGTTTGTGCTGGTAATCTCTATTTGCTTCTCCGAGTACATTTCTCTGAAGAGTTTGTTGTCTATGTTGGATGTAGCTTGTTGCTCCCTGGATTCAGGAAAGGAGAATCATGTGGGCCCAGCATAGGTACAGGAGAAGTCATGCTCTTCACAAAGTGTCCCACCTTACGCACCAACAGAACTGGGGCAATCTATTCACGGCCTCTGGCGAACCAAACGAGGAGGTGCTGCTGAAGTAAGTTTGTAGTTTCGAGTGCGAGTATTCTATTTCTTTTCGTGTCACTCATGCAATCATGACGTTGATAGGTAATGAAAATTTGATTGTTTTACTTTAAACAACCACCGCTCTCACAGCAGGAGTGTTCTGAAAGCATTCTTGAAATTGACCCGCTTCTAACATGCTTGTAACGCTTTGATAGGTTATTTGGTCACTTTGACCCCGACAACGACAAACACCTCACCAAGACGGAGCTGAAGGGTTTGATATTGGGATTAGGAATCGAGCGCCATAACGGTCAAGTCCCTGATGAAGATGAACTCCAGCATTGGATGTCGGAGTTCGATGTCTCCAGGGACAACCGAATTTCAGTAGATGAGTTCCTGCAAGGTATTAAGAGGTGGATGAAGTCCTCCTCAACCGCCACCAAGAAAAAGAATGGCGCTGTCGCAATTGATTCCCAGTCCTCTGATCACCACGGCTGGGACTTTGAGGCTCAGGTGTGGAATCAATTTCGTGGTCGTTAACTGTGTCGCAGCTTCAAGCAACAAAATATCGTTGTTCTATCTTAAGATGTATCTTCATCATGCCCCCGGCATGTGAATCATTTGGGGCTACACCTGTTGCTAAACAATAGCACGCGTATGGAAGAGTTACAGCTTGAACCTGCCCTAATCAAAATTCAGTTACTGGTTGTGGGAGTACCCCTTCTTGTAACGTGGAGTTATACTCACCCAGCTAAAAATTGATTTGTGGATGCAGAACGCCAAATTCGACCTGGCTTCATTAGAGGAAGACTCTATTGAAGATGAGGAGGATGATGAGAGCAAAGGGACCCCCACCAGGGGCCAGGTCATCGCCAAAGCGATTTGCTATTTGATCGCTGGAGCTGCAGTCGCTGCCATCTTTGCTGATCCCTTAGTTGACGCAATCGGTGGCTTTTCCAAAGCCTCTGGGATTTCGCCATTCTTCATCTCCTTCATTGCTACACCTTTAGCAACTAACTCCAGCGAAGCAATCTCTTCTCTCATCTTTGCCAAGAGGAAACGCAAGAAAAACATCTCCATGACCTACTCTCAGGTACGTTGCTCCTACCTCTTCATTATCGAGATGGGCAGGTTATCTGGTTAGCTTAGACTGCGGCACCTATTGCTTCATTCTTGCTCGAGAGAATGCGCCACTCAGAATGACGTATTGAACTGTCAAGGTTTCCTTTTCATGCGGAAGCTTACGTTTTCCGATGTCAGTTGTGGACGAACATTTCCATTTTCTGGCCGTGAAAATTTAATTTGAGTGTTATCCTTGTCATTTTGTGTACGATTTTGTCATGCTGCAAGGTGCAGAGTCTGATTTTTGCCTTCGTTGCAGATCTACGGTGCCGTCACCATGAACAACACCTTATGCTTGGGAATTTTCTTGACTATTGTGTACTTCCGAGGCCTATTGTGGGACTTTTCGGCTGAGATATCCGTGATTTTCTTTGCGACTTTTATCATGGGTACAGTGGCAGCATTTAGGACAACCTTCCCTCTTTGGATGGCATTCATTGGCTTGGCTCTCTACCCTCTGTCAGTTGGACTGGTAGTATTCTTAGATTTCGTTTGTGGATGGCACTAAGTCTTCTCAAGTGAAGACATGCTCAATGTAACTGAGTTACCTGGAACGAACAAACAACCACAGAGGTTAGCATCTTTGAAGATGGGTTTGCTGTCAGCACGCTTGCTCCGCCAACGGAAGAATGTCGCCGACCAATTTTCTGAAATTAGCGGTGGCCGCACCCTTCAGTCTGCTGCTTGACTGACGGCGTGGTGAGTGTTGTGAATGACCACTAAACACCAGCGTACATTTTCGAATCCTACCAGCTTAGCCTTGAATGTAAATGTTGTGAAGAAATTGTACTCTTTTAAAACAAAAAGACTCAATTGGCTTTACCATCTCCAATATGTAGCTCAATGGCTCTACACTTTGTGCCTGTTGCGAAAGATTTAGAGTTATTGCCGTTGCTTTTCGATGCTTTTTCCCCAGTGATCTTCAATATTCTAGACTGTGTCGGCAGTCAGCAGTTCCATTCATGGTTGACGGTATTATTCAATACAGGAGCATCTGTTTGTAACTCCCTGGTGCGCAGTATATGGGTTCCAACATAGATCATACCAATCCTAGAAATGAATGGGAACAAAAACCGCAGGACTTTACTTCTAGTGAAGCTGAACAATTGTATGAGTTAACATATATTTCTATATCCAGACTCATCAGAACTTAAATTACACTACTGATAACGGCTTGAAAACGAGGTTAATCTGTGCAATAATAGTCTGCAACGAAGCAGCCGACGCGGAATGCAACATAGCGTAGTGCCCAATTCACAAACGACGAATTGAGGCCTGAAAAACAAACAATGGACCGAAGCTTGCTTGCAAACTAAGTCCTGTGTACTGAGAGTTCCCTGATCAGAGTTGCACTTTTTAATTATGGTTTTTGGATGCAACAGATGTGACTGAAGAACATGAAGAAACCTGTGAATGAATCACTGAAAACGTTGAAATTCCTTTTCTCCTAGGAAGTGGATGCTGTACAGTGTGCTTATGTTGCAATAAACATGTTTCTTGTCTGCAACGAAATGATTTCAAGCTTAGTAATAGCATATTGTATTGTATAGCAATGGTAGTAGAGTTAGTTGTTTAGCATATTCAAAATAATCATGATTGTAAAGTTTTGAATGTTAAGAATTGATTCTTTGCTTCTTAATTGATTCATTACTGCTTCAGAAGCAGACAAGTTTATTGATCGATAGGGAATATTTCGAGGAAAGAAAACAAATGTAAGAAATAGTATAGCCATATAAACTCATTAGATTTTTATTGTATTTTAATTATATCTCTTAATATTTATTACATCACGTATAAAATATTTCAAATTTATATATTTGTATTTTATAACAAAGCATGTATTCTGTTTAATCAAACAACAGAAGAGAGGGGTTTTAAAAATTGATGGAATCCTAATTGGTGAAGTAGAACAAAGAGCACTCTTTTAAAGACTATTGCACCTTTCAATATACATGTAGTAGTAAGTGTGCATAAAAATGCAGCTTATTCACTTTAAAAATTAAATGGAACAATATTAAAAATTTTAATAGCAAAAATATAGATAAAATGATTTGAAAGAAGAAATGGATGGTTTAGTAATAAAGAGTTTAAAGCTTCTTAGTCCAAATAATTCAATCAAAAAATAAAAATTGATGATGTAGTGATTAATTTTATTTTAATATTTGTAGGTTTGGAAAGATTATTATGTGTTAAGATTTTGGCACATATCAAAATATTTGTAGGTTTGGAAAGAGTGGATGTTAGAGTATAAATATTTTTTTTAAAAAAAATAAGGATATTTAGTTGAAGATGATAAGTTATATTATCTAAAAAAAATTAAAAACGTTATTAGAATTTTATATTTAAAACAAATTAGTTAAAAGAAAAGTCTTTGTTGATAGTTCAATATTCTAAGAAGAAGATTGAATAAACTCATTTAGAAAGCAATAGTGTAAAAAATAAAAAAATGAAAAAAAAAATAGAATATATATATTGTAAAAAATGTCTAATCAAGATATCACCTAAAAGATTCTAAGACATTAATTTAAATATTTTCTAATATCAACTAAAATATTCTAGCATATCAATAGCTTATGTTTGATTTAAAAAGATGATGGTTGCAATAGACATTATTGACATCTTTGAAGAAAAGTTTTAGATTTTTTTTTTCTTCTTTTATAGATTTTATTTTTAGAATGCATATTTTTTGGATATATATATATATATATATATATCTATATATTGCGTGTACTTAAAATATAAAAAAAAAATTGATGTATATGTGTAAGTGAGTGTATTGGTGTATAATGTAAGTAAATAAATTCTTGATAAAATAGAGATACAAAGAATAGATTATTTAGTGATAGATATCTAGGTGCTAGTAGGAGACTTATTGATGATATTGTAATTTTGGATAAATAAATTTATCAAATGCATAAAATGCAGGAGATTAGGAACAACAATTTTGTAGAGAATGTACAAAAAAGCAATTATTAATAATAAAAGTTAATAGAGTAGAAAAGACAAAAGATTTACAAAGGACAAGGATATTGTTGTTATAGATAACAATTGGAGTTATCTTTGGTAGATTAATGTGCAAGAAATTTCTTTATAATTGAAATAATTATTGTGATGGTAGAATAGAAGAATCAAAAGATAAATGAACTAAAAGTGCTTTCATACCCTACAAAAATCATTAATCATTTATCCTTGTTTGTTACTTGTGTATTTAGTATTTAGTAACAACTTTCTATAGATTCTTATTAAAATTATAGTATTTAATCTGAGTGAATTAAGAATTTATAAGAATAATGGCATTGGTTCATTATAATTGTGTTAAGTCAGGTAGGAAATAAAACTAGTTGATAATTGATTAAGTAGCTTGGAAGTAGTTTATTTATAATTACAAAAACTTTTTATGGGATTCAAAAATAGAAATTATAAAAGACTGATAATTTTTAATGTTCTTTATAAAATATTCAAGTTCTCAATTATCTCAAAATTTCTTGATTAGAAATTGAATTAATGAGCATGTAGAGTAGTATCAACTTTTAGATTACTATTAGCAAAATCAATTCTTGCATTTTTTTTATCTAGATTTTAAGGCATCCTAATTCATTGTAATTTAAATATATTAATATTAATATTAATATTAATAAAATAAAATTCAAGCTTCTAGTGCTTGAAGTGCTGATAAAGAATTGAAAATTTATACAACTTGATGCAAAGTCATGTTGTAAAAAGATTACAATATCCATAAAAAAAAATGGGATTAGAACTTGTAATTAATATAATTATAAGATAAAAAAATGTAGAAACTCCTAAAATATAAGATGATAATATAATAGAAATTCTTGCATTTTAACATGGAAAATAAAAAGAAAAAAAATAGAATGATACAACAAGATAGCTGTAACGGATAAAAACAAATTTTTAGTTGCTTCATATGAGAATCAAGGAGACTAAAGAATATAATTTTAAAAAATAATTCAAAGCTTCCAACTTGACAATAATAGAAATAATAATGGAATAAAGAAGATAAGAAAAAATAATTCTTTTTATATAAGAAATTGAAAATATAATATAGAATATAGAAGGTGATTAAGATTTGAATAAAGGTCAAGAAGGTAACAAAATTGTAGACAAGTTGAGTGTTGGTTGGAAATCAAAAGTGTAGGTGAGTAGTGAAGGTTGATTTTAAATAAATAAATAATAGTGATTAGCTGACCTATAGACTTTAATAAAAATAATTATTTAAGATTTATTAATTTTATATTTGCAATATTATTCACAAAGTAATTTTTATTTTAAAAAAATAATTTAAAAAGAAAAAAATTGATTTTATAAGAGTATATAGGGTTAAAATGACTTTATGCAAAAGAAAATAAGTAAAAGGATTAATATAAGAAATTCTTAGATATGATTTATATTATGTTTATCTTATAAGTAATATATATATATATATATATATATATATATATTGATTTTATAATTTTTTTTAAATAAATTAATTTTTAAAAATTAATTAAGTATTACTTAAAGAATAAAATTTTTTTAATTTATTTTATTAACTTTGTCACATAAAATATACAAAAAATGATAATATAAAGAAATAAATGGATTATAATTCTTTTTGTTTTAAGATCCATTGCATTATTGCAAAATTGATAAAATAAATAAAATATCAATTATAATTTCTTAATTCAAGAATCTATATATTAACTCAATAATTATTCAAAACTTACTATTTAAAGGCCAATATTGTATCTATAATTTTACTCTCTATACAAAAATTTACCTAACTCAATCCTACAGTTTGTTTGTTTGTTTTTTTTTTTTTTGATATGTAATATGTTTTTATTAGATGTAAAAGTAAGATTATAATCTATTATATCTTTAGATCATTTTAATTTCAATTGAGATTATATTATATTAATAAACTTAAGACATAGAAAGTATAAACCATAAACCATCAAAACAAATTCTGTTCATTAATAGAAATAAATTCAAATATGACTTATTTAGAGGTTTTATATGGGCTCTGATATAGAAAAAATTAAAAACCAAAATATTTTATATACACAAAAGATGTAAGATTAAGATTAGAATTGCAACAGAGTATAGATTTTTATCAATTTGGTTTATTATTTCAACCACAAATATATTTATATGTTATTAATAAATTTAATACTATTCAATTTCTTTTTACTTAATTCTATAAATAAATTATTATTTTATTATTTTTTAAAATTCTACTCTAGTAGATACTATTATATTGTAATCTTATAATTTTTTATAATATATATATATTTTAAACGTGAATGATAAAAAAATTCTAAAAATAACTATATACTTTTTAATCACCTAAAGATATAAAATAGACAAGTAAAAGATAGATGTAAAATTGAAACTAGAATGGATATTGCCAAATTCAAAAGGATTAAGAAGTCTTGAACTAAGATAGAATAAAAGAAAGACGTTGATAGTAATAAGGAAGGCCTCATTCTTTCCTCTATATATACTATTTACTAAAAGAACTATGTAGAATTGTTATATATGCCATATGACATGTGTCCAATTTGTAAGACATATGTCTAATTTTTAGGATAAGTTTTTGACATGTGCGCCACATGGCCAATTTGTATTATAAGTTGTTAAATATGTGGCATGTGACCAACTTGTTAGCCAAGTTTTCAACTTACCTATCACTTATAAACATGTGTAAAGTCTATGAAGATTTTTAATAAGATATCAATAATTTAACCTACTTCTATTTATTTCTAATTATTTTTATTTATCTAAATAAATATACTACTAAATATACCTATCTATTACAAAAATCACCAACTAACTTGAGAACTACTAATTTCAATGCAATAGTTCAATATTTTCAATCTAAAGATTTGGTTAATTTTATTTACAGCTTTTAATTCATCTAATTCTTATAAAAATATATTTACGATTAAAACAAAAAACCTTCAAAACTTCAAAGATATAAAAAAGTTTTTATATATTTTTAAGGACTTTATAAAATCTCCAAATATTTTTTATTTTGTAAATTATCTGATAATAAATAAAAGACTAATTTGTTTGATTTTTTTCTTATTCAACTTATATGAGTGTGTAATGCTTCTTTGATTTTAATTAATAGTAGTATCTTATAATAATTTTTATAAAAAATATCAAATAAGGTTTTATAAAAATAAATAAAAAATCTTAGTATTTCTTCTATATGTACTTTCAACATCTCTAAGAAAGATACGAATTTTTACACATCTTTTTACATAAGTCCTTATAAACCATATATAAGTAATTATAAGAAATCTTATAGATGAGCATTCATAAAAGAAGAGTCTAAGGTGTAACGACTCACAAAACCACAAGATTGTAGGTATATGGTGAATACAGGTCGATCCCACGAGGAAAATGGTCAAAGATCTCAAATAGCTTGCAAATATGCCACATCTTCTTCATTCAGTCACTTCACTCTTAGTTTAGACTCTTGGGTGATAGACATAACCCAACGAGTTGAAGGCCAGTTCTAAACAGGTCTTCAGATACACAATCTTCTAGTTTCTCTACTCAAATCCTCTCTTATTTGGAATGAAACAAAGTCTCTTGAGATGGATGATTACTTTATTCCGAGCTCAGAAACTCAATCTGAAGGCAGGTCCTCTCGATTTGGCAGTCTACTGCAAGGGAATAACACCTTCCTCGAAGTGTGCTACCTTCAATGCTACTATGGATGCCACACAACTACTCTTGCCTCCAAGACAAGGATCTTCACTGTGTACAGGGACTTACTCCCACAAAGCTTCAACTACCAAAAGAGATGAGCACCAAGCTGCTTGAGTCTCAGAGTATCGACGAGGAAATCTGAATTCAACCTTCAATAGCTACAGCCACCGGAACAAAGGATCCTGATTTCCTCAGATCCCTCTCTATTTATACTACTCCAGTTCGGAAAGGTCTAACTACCTACCTCTAACTAACTAACTGAAATCTGTTATAACTGTGGATACACTAATCTCGAAGGTCGAAGGTCTGTTTGAAGGTCATCTTCCAAATGTAAATTTCTGAAGATCTTCAAGATAACCATCTTCGAGATTTTGACCTTCTCTTCAGTCTTCTAACACTATATTCCTAATTCACTGTTTATCTCCTATCTTCTTACTTAACAGCTTCTTCTTCAGATCTTTCCTAATCTATTTCTATAAAATTTAAAATAAATGATTTTCTTAGGCACCACATGCCCCCTTTCTCAAATGTTTGTGACCCCGCAAACAATATTCATGGAATCTTCTGTTTATCTTTCTTTGTCTCGTTTCTCTTCCCTTACATGTTCTTGCAATCATTCACATCTTCGAGACTCAGAAATTGTGCAAGTCCTGCTGCCTTCAGAATAGAGCTTCTAGCGGCAACTATCTCCTGAATCTTCTTTTGCTCGTTCGCCTTCTAAGGTTTCGTTCTTGCGAGGGTCGAAGGTACCCTCCCCATCCCGAAGATAGTCTTGGTAATACCCTTCCGAAAAGGGATCTTCGCGAATTTGTTGCCACCTCTTGATGACAGTCTTCGTTACCCGTGGTACTTTTTCACCCTCCAGCCATTCACTCGATTGGCGAAGGGATTTCTTGCGAGATCTTCAAGCTGCAGTGATCCATTCTCATAGATCTTGGTTACCTTGTACGGGCCTATTCATCGAAGATGTAGCTTGCCTGGGAATTTGAAATGTCTACTGTCATAGAAAAGGACTAAATCTCCGTCCTTCAAATCTATCTTCCGTATCTTGTTATCGTGGTTCTTCTTCCTTCTCTCCTGAATGTCCAGGGTGAAATCTCTCGCTTCGTCTCTGTTTTCTTCTAATTGTGTCAGCTGTAAGAACCTCACTTCTTGACTCTCTTCTACTGACAAGCAATCTCGGTCACTAACCAATTCCAACGGACACCCATAACGGGAAATGACGTTTCAGAAGAAGAACTCCGCAACGGTCGCAGCATCGTCCTTCCGAGTTGCTTCCGCTTCAACCATCTTTGTTGAGTAGTCTGTTGCAACCAGAATATACCGCTTCCGAGTATATTAAGTAACGGGTTGAATGGGGCCTACAAAGTCAATTCCCCATTTCTCAAAGGGGGCTAAAGGTAGTATAGGACACAATGGCCATTGAGTGGAAGGTGTCGGCCTTCCAACTCGTTGACATGCATCACACCTTTGGATATAGTCATGGGTGTCCTTATACATGGTCGGCCACCAATATCCTGCAGCCAGGATCTTCTTAACTGTATTCTTTAGTGCGTAGTGTCTCCCAGCTGCTTCCGAGTGTAATGCTTCGATGACACCTCCCACTTCACAGCTTTCTAGGCATCTTCGAAGCTCTTCGTCTGCTCCCATCTTGAATAGAATATCCTTCTTGAGTTCATATGGGCTCATTTTGTGAATGAACACAGATCTCTGTACAGGGTCCTATCCTTCAAGGCACTGTATTGTTTGAAGATACCTGTATTCGTCCATGTATCGTGTAGTCTGCAACAGATCTTCATTTGGGAAATCATCCAGGATTTCTTTCTTTTGCTCTTCTGTTTGAAGACGAGACAGATAGTTCGCATTCGCTTGTGTACTCCCCTTCTTAACCTGTACTGTATAATCAAATTCTTGAAGGAGTAACACCCATCTGGCTATTCTTCCAGATAAGTCCGCCTTCTTCACTAAATACTGAAGAAGAGAATGATCAACATGAAACACGAATGTGTACCCAAGAAGGTATGTCCGAAATTTTCTGCACGAGTACACCATTCCCAACGCTTTCCATTCTGTGGTGGTGTAATTCTTCTCAGCAGCGTTAAGCTGTCGACTTGCATAGTAAACCGGATGGTCCTTCCCGTCTTCGTCTTTCTGACTGAGAATTGTGCCTATTGTGAAAGAGGACGTATCCACGTACACATGGAAAGGTCTCTTCCAGACTGGTGCTTGAAGGACTGGTGCCTTCCATCAGTGCTTCCTTCAGGACTAAGTAGGCTCTCTCCTATTTCGCAGTCCAGTCATAATATTGATCTTTCTCTAATAACTTGGTCAAAGGCGCAGCCAAAGTGGCATAGCTTTGTACAAACCTTCGATAGTAACCAATATGACCTAGAAATCCTCTTAACTCACGAATATTCTTGGGTGGTTCTAAGTCTTTTATGACCTTGATCTTCGTCTGGTCCACCTCTATTCCTCTCTCTGACACCCTGTGGCCAAGAAGGATACCTTCTTTCATGAAGAAGAAACACTTCTCCGGATGTAAGGCTAGATACATCTGCCTACATCTTTCGAAGGTGATTCCTAGGTGTTTCAGATGATCTTCTCTCTTCCCAAAAATACAGAAATCATCTATGAAGACCTCCACAAACTTTCATAGGAAGTCCTTGAAGATGGTATTCATTAATCGCTGGAAGGTTGCAGGTGCGTTGCACAGTCCGAAGAGCATTCGGTTGTATGCAAAGGTACCCCAATCGGTTGTGAAGGTGGTTTTATCCTTATCTTCTTCTCGAATGGAAACTTGATTATAACCTGAGAATCCATCTAAGAAGGAATAGCATTCATGTCTTGCCACCTGGTCCAAAACCTGATCTATGAAAGGAAGAGGGTGATGGTCCTTCTTAGTTACCGAATTTAGCTTTCGAAAATCTTGACATACCCGAATTTTCCCATTCTTCTTGAGAACTACCACAATGGGTGATACCCATTCACTGGATAGTACTGGGAAAATTATCCCAGCCTTCAAGTATTTCTCAATCTCATCCTTCACCAACAGGGAGTATTTTGGGTTTTCTCTTCGCTGTCTCTGGCGTACAGGGATTGCTCCCTCGACTAAATCGATTCGGTGTTCCCCATACTCCTTCGAAATCCCTGGCATCTGCTCAATGCTCCAGGCGAAGATGTCATGATATTTTAAGAATATTTCTCCACATGATTGAAGTTCTTCTAGGATTATATATTTGAAAACCTTCAAGGTCTTCCCTTTGCCCAAATCAATGTCGAGACAATCATCTGGGTTGACGATGCCTTCGACATGACTGGTCGAACTTATTCCCAGTCGAGCTAAGTCCAGATTTTTCTCAGACTCGGGATCTTCGTTTCCTGAGTCTTCCTCATCCTCATCAACTAGGTAACATGTCAGATAACTTACATCATAAGGGTCCTTCAAATCAGTCAAGGAAGTTTCGAAAGTCTCCGACGTGTCACCTTGGTCAGTCGGAGGGGTCTTTCCTAGGTGTTGAACCTTCTTCCAACTTACGATTATTGGCTTCTGTGCTGGACCTCGAAGGTCCTTGAACTTCAGTTCGTGATGGTACTAGTTCGTCTTTACTTTCGCTCCATATAACCACGGTCTTCTGATCAAAACCTTGTATCCCTTTTTCACTATTGGGCGAATGATAATATAAGTTAGTTTGAAGGGCACTCCTCCTATTAGAGTTTCTACATTTCGAAGAATACCTGCTGGCTTTCTACATTTCGAAGAATACCTGCTGGCTTTCTCCTTGTTTCATCTGCTAGTCTCAGTATTCTAGGAGTGGTTTCGAAATCATGGTAGCCCAGATCATGAGCTGTCTCCTCTGTCATGATATTGACTCCAGATCCTGAATCTACTCGCACTTCCTTCAAAATGCACCCTGCAATTTCCACGTCAATCTCTGGTGATCCCAGGTCTTCTTGTTCCACATGAAATATCGTAGGGAGTATTCTCTTCCGTTTAGCATTCGTATGACGAAGAGAAGATGCAACCAACTTCCTGTATGGTTTGCTGTCTGCTAGAAGTTGTCCGAAGGTCACATTCGCCTTCTGGCCTTTCAGATCCTCCACTACGTCGTAATTTGGCACAACTTGTTTCTTTTGAATGGTCTTCGTAGAAGGTACTTCTACTTTCTTTTCCGGAACTACGGGTGCCAATTCATCTTGTACTTCCTTCTGGATGAGCTCCTGGACTTCCTCTCGGATGTCCGCGGGGAAAGCAGTCGGCTGCTTATCTTCATGCGGACTAGCGATGGCTTGCTTCGGTGTCTCCTTCTTCGAAGGAGTGGAAATTTTGATATTCTTCCGTTCGCTCTTCTTCTTTGGTGGGGGTGATTCAGAAGATGAAGATGAAGTGCCCTTCTTCTTTTGTTTCTTAGTATTTCGTGTCTCTACCTTCAAGACCTCTATCGGAAGATCATCTCTAAATTCCTCAGGCCATTCCATTTCCAGATCTTCCGATGGTTTAGTATGGTCCCATGAGACCAAATTTACTGGAGTATCCACCTTCGGAATTGTGACTAGAGGTGCAGTACTGAAACGTACCGCAGGTTTCTGCTGTGCTGGACGTTGATCACAGTTTGCCACTGTATGTTCCGGTTTCCCACAGTTCCCACACAATGGTACATAACCGAGCTGTCTTCGAGGTTCTGGGCAGCTCCTTGCCCAGTGTCCATATTTTCCACAGTTCAAGCACGCACCTGGGGGTGAGTTGTGTGGTACCATCATTCTGGGTTGCAAGTTTTGCGCGTATTCTCTTGGCACATACCTCGGAATCATGATCGGTGGTATTGGTGTGTGTATAGGAACTTCTTTCGCTACGTATACCTGGTCTTCTTGCTGGTAGCCTTCGTAGTAATCCCATGCAGGGACCCACTCCATTTTTTGTACAGGATACGAAGGTCGATTGGAATAACATTCACTCGCTGTATGACCTGGTTTCTGACAGATGGTACACCAAACGTTAGGCCGCTGATAGGAAGGTTTTGGTCTAGGGGATTGAGTACCAACCACCTGTATCTTCAACTCAGCCATTTCTTTTTGAGGAGTATCCATAGGATCTTCTTTCTTTGGAATGCTAGGTCTGGGTGTCGTTTCTTCTTTCTTCCTATCTTTCTTTCTCTTTTCTTTCCTCTTGTGTGAGGCCCTTCTAGTGTCTTCTTCGGAAGATGACAAGGAAGAGCTCGATGAGTCTGAAGATGCCGACGAGCTTGAAGAAGAGCTTGACCTTCTCTTCTTCTTCTTCGAACGATTCTTCTCCCTTCCGCACGATTCCTTCTTGTAATGTGCCGTTTCATATATCTCGACACTACTGATGGCATTGTCCAAAGTAGGAGGGGTGTTCTGTCTTTCTCTGCAGAACAATCGAATCGGGTCTTTCAACCCGCTTATGAAGTGATCTGTGGCTTGGGCTTTAGAAATTTGACCCGTATTGGTCCCAGATCGAAGTCCTCCAGCTCTGTCAATGAGTACTTGAAATCGTTCTACGTAATTCTGAAGTTTCTCCTTTTTCCTTCGTCTTATGTGACTAAGACGGGTCCATACGTTTCGCTCATAGCCCACCTCCCTAAATCGCTTTAAAAAAGCGTCTTTAATTTTATCCCAGGTGTTGATGTTTGTTACATCTTTACTGACGTGTGTCCACCAATTCCTCGCATGATCTCGAAGAAGACCAGGGAAGATTCGTATCCGATCATCTTCTGCATGCTCCTTGTTAGCAAACGAGATAGATTCGAATTTCTTGATGAAGTTATCTGCATCTTGGTAATCGTCATCTTCTTCATCGGACCCTCCTCGGAATTTTATGTATGTCTGCTTGGTGATTGGGTTGGACGCCATTGAAGTCTTTGGGTTATGACGAGCTAACGCCAGTGGATAAGGTGGAGATGGAGGTGGTGGCGCCGGTATTGAAACTGGGATCGCCACACTGGGTGGTTGCTTCCCTTTTGTCGAAGGTGGAAGAGCTGTTAGGGAAGATGAAGGGAGTAAATTCGAAAGTACTGGATTGGTCTGCTCTTCCCTTTCTTCTTCTTCTGGCTCTTCTTCTTGTTGACCTTCCTCCTGTGGGTTGTCTTCTGCTTCTTCTTCGAGTGTTGATCCTCGGATGATGTCCTCTTCTTGTTGATCAAGTCTAAGGTTCTGTTTGAGTACCACTGGTTCTAGTTGATCGATGATGGTTCTCGGATCAATGTTTCTGAAGACATCTTCGACTTGTTTCTCAGTTATCTCTGGAACAGGGAAAGTCTGTGGTTCCGTGGATTCAGAAGGTCCAGCACCTTCCGTACCTTTGGTCTTGGTATTCCACCTTGACTTCTTTGTCCACGAGGAGATTGTTGAAGTCGTATGTCTTCTTGTCCTCGGGGAAGATGGGGATCTTCCTGAATCCGATGAACATGGACTTAAAGGCGTATCTTCAACGTTCTTGCTTTCCGACGGTTCGTCACCTTCTTCTCTGTATAAGTTTACAGCTAATCTCTCTCTTTGTGGGAACAGAGCGATACCAGAAGGAGAAGGAGGATATCGGCTTCGAGCTCTTCTTGACTGTCTTGGAGGAATCCAATTACTCTCCTTCTGCTTCAATTCTAGCTCTTGCTTCCTTCGAATCTCGTCCCTTCGTCTTCTGCGTTCGGCACGTTCATCCACATGTTGTTCTTCTTTGTCCTCTGACCTCATTCATAGTGGTGAGATTCCGATCAGAGGAAGTTGCAACTCGTCTGAGTTCTTTGGCACACAGTTCCCCAGCAGTGGAGCCAAAAATGTAACTGTATGTAACGACTCACAAAACCACAAGATTGTAGGTATATGGTGAATACAGGTCGATCCCACGAGGAAAATGGTCAAAGATCTCAAATAGCTTACAAATATGCCACATCTTCTTCATTCAGTCACTTCACTCTTAGTTTAGACTCTTGGGTGATAGACATAACCCAACGAGTTGAAGGCCAGTTCTAAACAGGTCTTCAGATACACAATCTTCTAGTTTCTCTACTCAAATCCTCTCTTATCTGGAATGAAACAAAGTCTCTTGAGATGGATGATCACTTTATTCCGAGCTCAGAAACTCAATCTGAAGGCAGGTCCTCTCGATTTGGTAGTCTACTGCAAGGGAATAACACCTTCCTCGAAGTGTGCTACCTTCAATGCTACTATGGATGCCACACAACTACTCTTGCCTCCAAGACAAGGATCTTCACTGTGTACAGGGACTTACTCCCACAAAGCTTCAACTACCAAAAGAGATGAGCACCAAGCTGCTTGAGTCTCAGAGTATCGACGAGGAAATCTGAATTCAACCTTCAATAGCTACAGCCACCGGAACAAAGGATCCTGATTTCCTCAGATCCCTCTCTATTTATACTACTCCAGTTCGGAAAGGTCTAACTACCTACCTCTAACTAACTAACTGAAATCTGTTATAACTGTGGATACACTAATCTCGAAGGTCGAAGGTCTGTTTGAAGGTCATCTTCCAAATGTAAATTTCCGAAGATCTTCAAGATAACCATCTTCGGGATTTTGACCTTCTCTTCAGTCTTCTAACACTATATTCCTAATTCACTGTTTATCTTCTATCTTCTTACTTAACAGCTTCTTCTTCAGATCTTTCCTAATCTATTTCTACAAAATTTAAAATAAATGATTTTCCTAGGCACCACATAAGGTTAGAAAGAATATTTTTCATCTTTAAAAGATTTTTATATATATTTAAAAAAATATTAATTTTATAAATATTAAACTATAAAAATTATAAGCTATAGAGTTCTATATTATAGAAAAAAATATAAAAAATAAATAGTATAAAGAACTTAAAAAATTATTTAAAATATATTTATTATATTTTTAATAGATCATTATTTTTAAAAAATATGATTTTCTATGATATTTGGAGGTATTTTTTTGTTTTTGATTTTATTTCTATAAACCTTAAAAAAATTGACTACTTAATAAATATAAAAAATAAATCCAAATTAATTTAACAAAATCAACGTCGATACAAGATTTAAATAAATTTTAAAAATAAAATAAATATTTTTAATTAAAAAATATTTTTAAAATTAATTTCTTTTATAAATAATCATATAAAATTTCTAATATCGATGCAAAAAATATAAGATTTTATATCATAATATCTTATATAAGATAATAAAATTAAAATTAAAAATTTAAAGTAAAAATCTATATATATATATATATATATATATATGTTTATAAAAATATTTCATTTTTTTTATTAAATAAATTCAATAAAAATTTATATTTTTAAAAAGATGAAAATTTAAGAATAAACATAAAAATTTAAGTAAAAATTTAAAGAAGATTATTTATTTTAAGAATCATTTTAATAGATATACTTTGTAATATTTTAATTAATTATAAAATTAATGAATCTATTGAGATATTTTCTTTAAAATGAATTAAATCAAAAATTATATTTTTTATTTAGGTATTTTAAAAATTTTAATTATAAAATTATTTATAATTAAAATTTATCTCTTTTTTATAGATATAATATTTGATAAAAAATAGAATCTTTAATAATTTTTCATATATATAAGAAATTCAAAATCATGTATAAAAATATAAGAAATTATATTGTTAAAATAGATTCATAATGATGTAAATAAAAATTAGTTCATCACCTAACCAAAGATAATTCAAGAGAACTAACCACATAAAGTGAGTCTTTGCTTTGGGCTCTTATAATACAAGTTCATACTCTAATTAGAAGGACTTTCTAGTACAAATATATTAATAAACAGCTTATCATTAAGATCTATTTGATTTAGGGATAATTATCTTTTTAGACCATTTATGACTATATGGTAGTACCACCAATTTATAGCAACCTCAAATTATCAACCAATAGTAATCAAATGTTAACCATTTACATATTAGTCAAATATATGATATCTAAGTAGAATTATACATGTATCCAAACACTCTTTTAAAACTCTTATTTAATAAAAAATTAGACTAATTTAATTTGATGATTTCCATCATCCTCATAAATTTATAATGCTTTTTATAAGTTAAACCTTTAGTCAAAAATTTTGCAATAATGTCATAAGTCTTGCAAAAAATTAATTTAATCATACTATTTTTAATCCTCTCACAAACAAAATAATATTCAATATCAACAAACTTAGTACAAGTATAAAATGTAGGATCTTTTGAAAGAAGAATGTGACTTTGATTATTATTGAAAATAGTCACAAGATTGTCTTGTAAAAATCCATTATCTTATAATAATTTGTGAATCCAAATTATTTCTTTTGTTGCATAAATAAATGCCATATAATTTGCTTTGATGGTTGACAATACAACCATTGGTTATTTCTTGCTATTTTAATTAATATTATAATTAATTAATAAAAATTTATATTTAATGGTTGAACATTGAGTATCAATATCTCTTCCATAATTTGCATTACAATAATCAATGATTTAAAAATTAAAGAGCTTCAACTCTGATATAGCATATGATTTAATGTGCCTTATAGACATCAAAAAAATTACTTAGTTGTTATACAATATAAAAGGTTAAGTTTTTTTATGTATTGACAAACAACTCTTAATGCATATGGAATATCAACTCAAGTGACTATCATTGCATAAACTAAGTTGCCAATTACACTTTATTACAAAAAAATCCTTCATAAATTTATGGATTCATGTTACTTGATAATTTGTTATTAGAATATAGAGGTAGAGTTAAAGATTTACAATCTTCTATGCCAAATCTTTCAAGAATATTTTCTAAATATTTGGCCAATTAAAATAAATTGTATGACTCTCTTGATTTCTTCTAACATGCATGCCTACGATGTAATAAATTTCTCTCAAAATTTTTATTTCAAATCTTACCATTAAGTAATATTTTATTTTTAAAAGAAGTTCTTTGTTGTTGCAGAATATAATTAAGTCATCTATATATAATGTAACAATAATAAATCCATTAGAAGTCCTTAATACTTAAATATTATGATCTATATGAATCTTCCTTAAAAATTATAAGACAAAGTACTTATCTAATATTTTATATCATAATTTTGGAATTTTTTTGAAGCTACATAGAGTTTTAGAGAGCTTATGGATGAAAGTCTCTTTGTCTTTTAATGTATAGCCTTGATATTTTTTTGTGTATATTTCTTCTTCAAGATCTCTATTTAAAAATATTATCTTTACATCCATTTGATAAACTTTCTGTCATAGACATACTCATATAAGTTAGTAATTACATATATAAATATATAGAAGTAAGTAAAAGTAGATAAAAGTAAGTTAATTCTATAGTATTTGATATGGAAGCTTCTTGGAAGCTTTATAGATGATGCTTTGACTTTATAGGTATCTTTAATTGACTTTTTGGGATTAAAAATGTGGTCAACAAGTTGGCCATGTGTTACACATGTTGTTAGCTTGAAGACTAAGCTAACAATGTGATCCACACGTAGAAAAACTTGCCTTGTAAGTCAAGGCATGTGTCCTATAAAGTCAACACATATTACAAGTCCTATAGAACGTCGCCACATAGCCTCTAGTTAGATAGTATATATAGAGACAAGAGTGAAGCCTTCTTCACTCTTGTCAACTTCTTTCTTGTTTCGAGTCTAGTTTCAAGAGTCTTCATGTTTTCTAGTCTTTGGCAATAGCCATTCCAATTTCTCTTTGAATATACATACTTGTTTATTTATATTTTGTTACTTTCCTTTGAGTAAAGGCTCACTTGTCTGAATTACTTTTTCATCGAGTTCTTGTCCTTGACAGATTGACAAGAGTACACTTACAATATCACAGCTTTATCTTATCTTGATTAAGAGTAGATTACTCCTTTTTCTTGATAAGATACAAGCATATTAGAAGTTGCGGATTACCCTCTTCTAAACTGATATTGTCTTTAGTATTTTTTTTGTTCTCAAGTCCTCTCTTCTATTTGTCTTGAGTGATATTAGACATCTTTGCTTTTCTAAGTATTATCATGGTATAACTTGCTGAAATGAAGAGTGCAATGGCACAAATATAAGAGCAATTGAGGGAATTAATGCTTGCGATGCATCAACTCAATTTACCACCACAAAAAGCAATAAGATTGGCAGGAAGTGAAGATATAGAAATGATTGGAGCTGCTTCAAAATCTGCACCAAATCATGTCTCTTCTTCTATAATGGAACGCCCTTCCAGTATTAGAGAACCAAGAACTGTCCTATCCGAGAAGTTTGATGGCACCAAATCCAAGTTTTGAGGATTTATTAATCAAGTGCAACTTGTGATTGAACTTCAATCCCAAAGCTATCCAACTCCTGGATCGCAAGTTAGATTCATTAGTACGCTTCTTTCATGTTCAACACTATCATGGTTTTCATCTTTTTTTGAATGATAAGTTCCAATATTGGATAATTTAGAAGTTTTTCTAATAGAGTTTCGATCCATGTATGGAGAACATGATATAATTCGTGTTGCAACCAATAAAATTTGTATTTTATAACAAGGCAATCAATCAGTAATGATGTATGCTTCACAATTTCCATAACTTGCAACTGATATCAAGTGGAATGATGCTTCACTTATTAGCCAATTTCTCTACGGATTACAATATGAGGTAAAACAATTAATGCTCAACTTACTTATAGAAGTAATAATCAATGGTCATAATAGCTTTGTAGTATTTAATATCATTAGATCTCTTTCTAATCCAGTCATTTTAGGTTTATCGTGGTTAGAAAAATACAACCCTCAAATAGATTAGATTTCTCAAAGTCTTACTTTTTCTAAAAGTATAACTACTAATATAGTTAATCAAGTAGACAGTCATAAGTCCAGTTCAATTAAATCCATGTTTATAGGTGCAAAAGCTTTCTTGCATGTTGCTATGAAAGAATCACCATATTTTATTTATGCCACAGTCGTTTCTAATGGTACAAAGACTTCACGTGGTATTCCAAGCCAGTATCAAGAATTTCAAGATGTATTTAAAAAAAAGAATGTGGATACACTCCTAGAACATCGTTCCTATGATTGCTCAATTGACCTTCAAGAAGGAGCACAACCGCCATTCGGACCAATCTACAGTTTATCAAAAAATGAGTTGACTAAATTCAAGGAGTATATTGAAGAAAATCTAGTCAAAAATTTCATACACTATTCTAAATTTCCGATAGGAGCTCAAATTCTATTTGTGAAGA
Source organism: Physcomitrium patens (assembly GCF_059467195.1). Lineage (NCBI taxonomy): Eukaryota > Viridiplantae > Streptophyta > Bryopsida > Funariales > Funariaceae > Physcomitrium > Physcomitrium patens. The sequence goes on along the minus strand of NC_143412.1, from coordinate 2,655,125 downwards.
AAAAAGATGGATCATTGTGGATATATATTGATTATCAAGGACTCAACAAGATTACCATCAAAAACAAGTATCCACTACCTTTAATATCTAGACTTCTTGATCAGTTGAATCAAGCTAAGAGCTATACAAAAATAGATCTCCGGGGAGCATACAATCTAGAATACATCAAAGAAGGAGATGAATAGAAGACTGCGTTTCGAACTAGGTATGAACATTTTGAATACAATGTCATACCTTTTGGACTTACAAATGTACCAATAGCTTTTTAACATTTAATGAATGATGTTTTTTGAGAGTTTTTGGATGATTTTGTGGTCTATTATCTAGATGATATCTTGATCTATTCTAAGAATCCAGAAGAACATGAATTTCATGTTCATCGTGTGTTATAAAAATTAAGAGATGCGGGACTCTATGCCAAGATAGAAAAGTGTATATTCCACACTACTCAAGTCGAATTTTTAGCTTACATCATTTCAAATGATGGACTTATGATGGATCCTAAGAAAGTTCAAACTATTATAGATTAGAAGATCCCAAAAATGGTAAGAGATGTCTAATGCTTTTTGGGATTTGCCAACTACTATTGGATCTTCATCAAAAACTTCTCTCGAGTTGCAGCTCCACTTACACGTTTGACTTGTAAAGACAAACTCCAATGGAATCAAGAAGCAGAAGTTGCTTTTGAATCTTTGAAGACAACGTTTGTTTCTGCACCAATCTTATATTGTGTTGATTTTTCCGAAGCATTCTTTATTTTAACAGATGCATCAGACTTTGCTTTGGGTGCAATTTTGTCGCAAATGGGAACAGATGACAAACTTCATTTAGTAGCCTTTCATTCAAGAAAATTTTCAATAGAAAAAATCAATTATGAGATCCATAATAAAGAACTTCTTGCAATTGTGGATTCTTTTCAAGAATAGCATCATTATTTAGAAGGCTCTCTCAGTGGAAGCACCAATATGTCGGGGTAGAGAGAGTTTGCCTTAAGAAAACGCTGGACTTCTGGTTGTCACTGTCACGGCCATAATCATGTAAGCTAATAATTACATATAGAAATAAGTAGAAGTAAGTAAAAGTAGATAAAAGTAAGTTAATTCTATAATATTTAATATAAAAGCTTCCTAGAAACTTCCTAGACGCTGCTTTGACTTCATAGGTGTCTTTAATTGACTTTTTGGATTAGAAACGTGGTCAACAAGTTGGCCATGTGCCACACATGTTGTTAGCTTGAAGATCAAGCTAACTATGTGGCCCACACGTAGAAAAACTTGCCTTGTAAGTCAAGGCATGTGTCCTACAAAGTCAACACATATTGGAGGTCCTATATAACGTCGCCACGTAGCCCCTAGTTAGATAGTATATATAGAGACAAGAGTGAAGGCTTCTTCACTCTTGTCAACTCCTTTCTTGCTTCTAGTCCAGGTTCAAGAGTCTTTAGTTTCTTGTCTTGTGGCAATAGCCATTCCAGTTTCCTTTTAATATATCTACTTGTTTATATTTTGACTTATTATATCGAGATAGCATTTTTGTATATTTTCCCTCATCGAGTCTTTGTCCTTGACAGTCACTAATTATTCAATCAAGCTTGAAAATAAGGGAATCCCTAAGTTTATATATAATTTTTTCCTTTTTGAGTAATTACACCAAATACACAATCCTCAAGAAACCCACAACTTCTAAAATATGATAAAATCTTCTAAAACCTTGTTTATTCTTATGTGGAGATTTTTTTGAAATTCAACACCTCATATCTCCTAATCCGACCGTCCAAATAAACTCAAATTTTACATGAGGTACTGATGTATTCTTATTAACTTCTACAACAATTTTCAACTACAAACTCATTGCAGATCTTGAGATATCTTGAAAACCCTAACAATCACTTCAAACCCTTATCTTTATATACCTGCATATAATTTTCTTTATATCTCACAAATTATAAGCTCAAATTCCACGAAATTTATATGTATAGCTTTTTAACACAAAATTTTACATTTTTCAAATAGTTTGAGCCAAAAATTCATCCGAACACTTAAGTTATGGCTCCAACCATTACTACAAACAAAACCGCTTACTTACTGCCTTTGATTTGGAAGTATCGCCTTCAAATCCTTATAACTTCTTCATTTGAATTACAAAAATAATAATTCTCTTATGAAAGATGTTGGCCTTAAAATTGCTGTTCTAGTCGCACCTTTCGATCTTCAAAATCTGCTTTAAAACTCCGATCTTCAAATCTGCTATAAAACTCCTCATATCTTCAAAAGAGTAACAGTGTGTTTTAAATTAACACCTTAACTTCAAACGGCTATAACTTCTTCACCCTAACTCCAAATCCCCTAGTTTTTGCACACAAATTGTATCCCAAATCCTAAACTTTGCAACCCTATCTTGTATTCTCCAAATGCTTTCTTTGAAGTCACCGAAACCCTTCCTAAGGTCACGGGCAGCCTCCTCAAAGTCCATTGGACATGGTATTCGACCAATAGGGATGAAGTTTCCCATTCCTTGCCTTCATCCGACCATGCTTTGCTTTCATCCCTCCCAATTAGCCTCCTACTAGTTTAGATTTTCATCCTTAAGTTTCCACCTTCTCCTAAGGCTTCATACTAAACATTTAGGTCCTATATATATATATATATATATATATATTTTAATGTCAAAATCAAAAGAAGTAAAGAAAAAAAGTAAAGTTTCTTATACCAATTCCTTTTAATTTAATCTATTAGCCACTCTAACATACATCTAGATTTATCAACATATAATATGTTTTAACTAATTTTTACATATTGTAAACATCTACAGTACGACATCATATATACGGATCACAAGAACCTCAAGTATTTTATATCAGCATGCATATTAAATGGTTGTCAAGCTCGTTGGAGCATGTCTTTATCAAGATTCGAGTTCATCATCACTTATTGGCTAAGAAAATAACAAGGTTTGTCTGATGCCTTGTCTAGACGTTCTTATCTTGTACTAAAAGAAGGAGATGCAGCTTTTGAGCAACAAAGAATGGTTCTCTTGAAGTCAGAGCAATTTCATCTTTGAGCAATAAAGTCAACATTAACTGTTGATTTAACTTTTCTTAAACAAGTCCAGTTAAGTATGTCTTTAGATCCTCTTGCTCATGGTATTAAGAATAATTCTTCTAGATCTTATGATCCCTCTAAATTCGAGTTCAAGAACAACCTATTCTATTTCAAATAATGCCTATTTGTTCCAGAAGGAGAAACACTTTACGTTGTCATATGGCATGATTTGCTATCTGGGAATACACTGGGTATCTAGTTGTAAAGAGTGTAGCTTAAACCTTTATATTATTCTTGTCTTAGCTTCCAAAACTCCTTCATTTTTGTTTAAAACTCCAAATATAACAAAATCCTTTCAAAACATATTTTTTCTACAAAAGGTTTTCATGTCCCAAACTTTAGAAAATCATAACTATTAATCTAACCATTTAGTTTGATTCAAATTTATAGGATAGGTAGAATTCACCCTTAACTTTTATCACAAAAAAAAACCAACTGCAAATTCATACCTAATCTTTTGGCATCTAAGAAATCCTAGCAGACACTCTAAACCCTAATTTACAAGCACACAAAAAACTATTTTCCTTATATCTCAAAAACAAAAACTTCAAATGTCAAAAAACTTATGCAAAAAGTTTACTAACATGAAATTATACATTTTCTGAAATTTTAGTTTAAACTTAGTCAAATTGCTCAAGATATAGCTCAAGAGACAACCACTAGTAAATTGGTTTACTTACTTCTCTTAGATTGCATGTGCTGACTTCAAAATCCAATAACTCCTTCATGCCAACTTGAAATCCAGTAAGTAGTATGTGAAAAGTATAGCCACAAAAGTGCTCTCTCCAGTCGCAGTCGGCGATGCTCACTTGCTGTCCGTATGCGTGTGTTATGCCCAAAAGAGTGACAGTAGGTCCAAAACTAATACCTTAACTTTGAGCGCCTATAATTTCTTCATAAAAACCCCAAATGACACAAAACTTGCACCAAAACCATAGCCAAAAACCTAAACCTTCTAACCCTAACCTTCAAAATCCGAATGGCCTCGAGAAACTAACCCTAATCCCTAATATGGCTTCGGGTAGCCTCCTCAAAGCCCATTGGTCATGATTTTTGACCAATAGGAATGGAGATTTTCATTATTCATCTCCATTCATCTATATTGGTGCCCTAATTACTCCCTTTGCTACCAAAATCCTTCTTCAATCTTTTTTCTTATAAGATTTATATAATTTATGCTCTAAACACCAAATAAAAGAACGAAAAGAAGTTTTCAAAGGTCACCAATGTCTAACAAAGGTGACTCTAAATATTTAGAAGTTACTATCAACCAAAACCAATCTTAAAAGCCACTATCAAAAGAAAATTAAAGTTATACAAATTCTATAGTAATCTTTTTAAACAACCTCTTCTCAAGGTAATAATCAAATTATATTCTACAACCAACTAAAATCTACTAACATGGCTCTCACCACGTTACTTAATAAATTATATATTAAGTACATAATTACATTATTTTCATATAGTAGCCGAACCACAATACAACAACGTGTTCTTCAAGCTCGTCATAACTTTCCAGTAGTAGGATATTTTTGATACAATAAGACTTTGGAGCTGATATCTAGGAATTTTTGGTGGCCTCAAATGTGGAAGGCAGTCAAAGATTTTGTACAATCATGTGATGTTTGTTCAGGATCAAAAACTCATCATTGACCTTACGGGCTTCTTCAGCCATTACCTATTCCAGAACAACCATAGTCTTCTGTTTCTATGGACTTCATCACAGATCTTCTAATCTCAGGTTCTTATGACTCTATATTCGTGATAGTAGATCGTTTTAATAAGATGGCATATTTTCTACTATGTACAAAATCTATCATAGGTGAAGAAACAACTAAGCTCTTTCTTGACAATATCTATCGCTATCATGGATTATTCAAGGATATTATATCAGATAGGAGAACTCAATTTATATCAAGATTTTGGTGGACTCTTTTTAAGATTCTAAAAGTGGATATAAAACTATCTTCGATATTCCAACCTCAAATTGATGGACAAACGGAGCATGTTAATCAAGTTTTGGAGTAGTATTTAAGATGCACTATTAACTACCAACAAGATGATTGGACAACTCTTTTACCATTGGCAGAGTTTGCTTACAATAACACGGTACATTCTTCTACAAAACAAAGACCTTTCTTTGCTAATTATGGTTATCATCTACGACTTGATGCTTTTGACTTTTCAAAAGTTGATAATCCTATTGCAAAAGATTTGGCGATTCATTTGTCAGAGCTACATGTAACGATGAAGGCTCAGTTAAAAGAAGCTCAAGAACAACAAAAAGTCAATGCAGATGTCTATCAAAAGGAACAACTACCATTCCACTTAGGTGATAAGGTATGGCTACTTCATCGTAATATCAAGACCACTCGTTCTTGTGACAAGTTGGACTATCGAAGGCTTGGACCATTTTTTATTTCTACACAAATCAATCCAATTGCATATCGTTTACATCTATCGGAGTCAATGAAAATCCATCCAATAATCCACGTGTCTCTTCTTCAACCATACAAGACAGTGGACATACCAAGAAGAAGACAAGCTCCACCTCTTCCTATAGAAGTGGACAATAATGAAGAGTTTGAAGTAAAAGAAGTCTTAGATTCAAGGCAGCACGGAAATAAATTGAAATATCTTGTCCATTGGTGCGGATATGATATTAGTGAATATACATGGGAGCTAATAAAAAATCTTGCAAATGCAACAAAGGCAATGGAGGCTTTTTATTGATAAAATCCATCAAAATTAAGATGAAAACCTTCTTTATAAAAGAAACAACATCTAGACAAGATAACATTCTACTTTCAATCCTTGTTTATAGCTTCTTTGTAGTTGTGATGGTTAGGAGATGGAGAACTAAAAACCAATGGATTTGACTCAAGAGCCTTCATTTGTTGACCTGCCAGACGAGACATTACGATTGTCACAACCTTCAAGATGATGCAATCAAAATGAAGATCTTGAAGAATGACATGTTCTTCCTCGAATAGATGGCGAGATACAATGTATTTGGTATCACGACTTGGGAAGAGACTCCTGATGTTTGGTGATTTTACTAGAGGTAGGAACAACTCCTGATGGTGTTCCAAATATTCTATTTAAAGGAAGTTATGAAGGCCTCAACAATGATCACATAACTAGGTAGTCTTCCCGCCTTGGTATCGGATACTACCGATGGTTGAGAGGCCCTATCAATCATCTTCAAAGAGAACAAAGATTAGAGTATGTGGCGAATATAATTTGTCACATCATATATTTCCTCAACATATGATGTCCACTCCTCGTGGAACTCATCTCTAGAAGGGAGGTAATGTCATGGACATACTCATGTAAGCCATTAATTATATATATAAATAGGTAGAAGTAAGTAAAAGTAGATAAAAGTAAATAAAAGTAGATAAAAGTAAGTTAATTCTATAGTATTTGATATAAAAGCTTCTTGGAAGCTTCATAGATGCTACTTTGACTTTATAGGTGTCTTTAAGTGACTTTTTGGATTAGAAACGTGGTGAACAAGTTGGCCATGTGCCACACATGTTGTTAGCTTGAAGACTAAGCTAAGAATGTGGTCCACACATAAAAAAACTTACCTTGTAAGTCAAGGCATGTGTCCTACAAAGTCAACACATATTGGAAGTCCTTTAGAACGTCACCATGTAGTCTCTAGTTAGATAATATATATAGAAACAAGAGTGAAGTCTTCTTCAGTCTTGTCAATTCCTTTCTTGTTTTCAGTCTAGTTTCAAGAGTCTTTATGTTTTTTAGACTTTGACAATAGTCATTCCAGTTTCTCTTTCAATATACATTTGGTACTTTTTTTTGAGTGAAGGCTGACTTGTCTGAATTGCTTTTTCATCGAATTTTTATCCTTGACACTTTCTAATCTTTAAGTAGAGTAAATACAAGAAGTATAAATATTGTCAATAAGATTGTAATACTTTAAATCCATTTATTTTTTTTACTTCCAAGTATCATTTTGTTTTATGGCTTTAGTATGATTTAAAAATTAGATGTAAAGTTTTTAGTTTTAAACTTAATCTTTGTTTTCAAAGACTCATAATTAAAAATATCTAAAATCTCTTTTGTTTGATTGATTTTTTTATAATCAATAAACTTAATATCACAACTCTTGATTATTAAGCATTCTTTAATGTCATAAAGACAATAGTATTTAGCAACCTCAACATAGCCTAGAAAAATATATTTTTTGCTTAGATTTAAGTTTAATATATTTTTCATGTAGATTAAAAATTAATCTATAGAAAAAATCTATAATTATAATAGGAGTTTATTTAAAGACATATATTATTATGTTGATGGATTTTACTTAGAATGCATTAAGAATTTATTCATGATATAATATACATCTTCCATTCTTACAATAATATTCAAATAATATTCAATTCTTGTATTTTGCAAGTACATTTTGCTGAAGTGTATAAGCTATAGACATTTATTGTCTAACTCCATATTCTTCACACTACTTAAAATCCTTCATTCCATATTTACTACTATTTTTATTAAATAAACTTTAAATTTCTAAGCCTATTTGTTTTTTAAATAGAGGCTTGAAAATCTTAGATTTTTTTAAGACTTTTGACTTTTTTTTCATGAAATATACAAAAGTTATTTTTTAAAAAATCATGAACAAAAGTGACAATGTATTTTTTTCCTTCCATGAATTATAGTTTATATTGAACCATTTATATTAGAATGTATTTATTCTAAGAATTTAATTACATAAATATTGACTTTTATTGATAAAATATTATAATATTATTTTTCATAAATATATCTTTTGTAAAAAATTAATTTTATATTTTTTTTAAATCTAAATAAATAACTATATCATTTTCTTTTATTTACTTTAAGTCTATAATTCTAAATGATTAAATCATTGATGCTATTGATTTATCTTTTTTGATATATATATATATATATATATATATATATATTTTAATCTTTAAAATAAGTAAAATCTATTTTACATATAAAAATTCTAATAAATAATATAAGCTTTCAAATCTAACATCTTTGATGCTAATATTTTTTCATTTTATAAGATGAATATCTACTTCTAAACTAATTTTATCACTTTTATCTATTATTTTTTTAAACTCAAAGTAAATTCTAGGCCAATCTTTTGGCATGAAAGAAATTATGTTCATCTTCTTAAACTTTGTTTAAAATTTGGAAAGTGTAGAATAAGTAGTTATTTGCTGAATTGTAGATACTTAGTTTATAGTGTAAACATGGATAGATGACTGTTGAAAAGGTAGTTCAGTAGGTAAAATGGATGAATAGTTAGGAAAAGCAGTTTTCATTAGAGATGTAGCAGTTGGTATCTCGTGGTAGCATAAGGAGGATGGGAGAGAGGAAGTAAGGGCCAGACTGTGATAGTGTGAGCCGGGGTAAGCTTGGTGCTACCTCTTTTCTTTTGTTTGTTATTTTCTTTGAATAAGAAGATTAAGAGTTTCTGAATATTGTAAAAGTGAATTATGGAATGGAAGTATGATTGTTATTAAATGGGAAGAAGAAAGATTGAATGCTGAAATCTGATTGTAGTTCAGCAGAGAGAATGAGTTTTTGTTTGTGTGAAACACTGTAATGTGAAGGCAGTTAATGGTGAAGAACTCTAGAGTTTGGATTATAGTATGATTATGTCTTGTCATTTAGGATAGTGCAGGATTACACGTTGTTGTTATCAATGATGGTGGAGTATTATTAGGAAGTGGAAAACATTGTAGTATTTCTTGGGTGTTTTAAGTAGTGCGGAATACAGTTAATTGTGTGACCCTAACGTGTAAGCTCATGCGGTTTTCTTTCCCTGTGTTCAAATTCGCCTATACAAGTTTACTCTGATTAGATTAGTTAGAGTAAGTAAAACGATAATCACAGAAAGAAAACTTATCATTTTTTTTGATAGCAAGTCCAATATTATTTGTTGAATAAATCTTAGGACTAAGTAATAGATTATTATAGATTGAAATCCAACTTTGAATTCTATCAAATATTGAGGAGCACCTAAATCAATTTATTATTTTTTATTAGTTATATTTATAAAGATACTTTCACAAACATAGATTTATTATTCATATTTTTTTTATTTGATGTAACTACATATTATTTTTAAAAAGTCTTCTTTAATTTCTATGACTTTGTATTCATTTTTTGATCCAATATATTTTTTATAATGAATTTTTTATCATAATATTTATATTTATTATTTTATAATTATAAAATAACATGTATAAATATAAAAATAAGATTTTAACTTGAATTTTTTGCCTATTATTAATGGTGCCTTTGAGATAGATGTTGTATTTTTATTATTATTGAAGGAATACAAGAAGCAAAACACAAGTAGAAATTAAAAATATTGCATCCAAAAGTAGTATAGAATGAAATGCCCTCACTTCCAGTATTCTTTACTTATAAAAAGAATTTACATCTATCATAGTTGAAGTTCATCCATCTTTCCTTCATTCAACTAAATCCTAAATTCTTCTTAATCTAGCAACCATATTAATAACTTACCTTCACTCTTTTATTATCCTTTGACCATTAGCAACTTATCTAAGGAAATAATATCTTATTCTTACTATAATACTCTTACTTTGCTATTGGTCAAAGGCTTTTAAATCTAAAGCCATGATCAACTTTTTATGCCTATCTTTTACTAGCACTTTTATTAGCAAATCAACAAGCATATTTTTTGTTGTACAATACTTCATATCAATTATTCCTATTTCAATCTTTTCTCTTATGTAGTAATCTTAAATATCAATATATTTGATTTTTAAGTGATGCTTTGGATTCTTTGCAAAAATAAGTGTGATTGCTCATTTTACTATTCCAAATTAATCTAATGGGAATAAATCCGTATAGGGGGATTCGAACACCGGGAATGACTAGTTGCTTAAGCGTTCATGTTAGGGTCATACAATCAATTATCTCCTGAATGTATCATCTCTATTTTTAATATCTGAATTCACAAGGAAACTATAATCTCCTCCTTCATCTTATTGGTGACTTCCTTATAGCAATTCAATCATATCAATAATTGCTATTTCCACCAATATATTCACCCTCATAATCTCCAACTATAATACTATGCCTTCATAGCTTTCAGCACACAATTACCCTCATTCCAATCACTGAAATTCTTCACATAGAATTGCCATTCACCTTACGGTGTTTCACACAAATACAGACTCATTCTCTCTGCTGAACTACAATCAGATTTCAGCATTCAATCTTTCTTCTTCTCAAATAATACCAATCACATTTCCATTCCATAATTCACTTCACAATATTCAGAAACTCTCAATCCTCTTATTCAAAGAAAATAACAAACAAAAGAAAAGAAGTAGCACCAAACTTACCCCGGCTCACACTATCACAGCGATGGCACCTTAATTAACTTCTACAACTCCTATATACTTTCTATTGATTCTCTAGATTTCAACCGTAATTTTATAATTAATCACTTTTAATAACTAAATCACTCATCTGTCCTCTTGAATTTCCTATTATATGGACTATTAATATATTTTACCAATATCTTTCAAAAACGAATTAATATCTATTCTACAATAAGACATCCTTGATTATGATACTTTATTAGAATTTCTTTCAATTATACGAGTCTAATGACTTTTAAAACTTGTCTTAGCTAAATTACATTGATTGCACCATGACTTGCTATCATATATTCTGCATCTATTGTAGACTTTGTAATTATTGGTTGTCTCTCATAATTCCATGAAGTTACTTTTATTCTAATAAAGAATACATATCCCATTATTGACCTTCTATTTTTTACATCTCTAAGCCAATCTGCATCACAATAATTATGCAATGTAATATTATTTCTTCTAAAATATAATTTGAAGTTCAAACTACCTTTCAAGTATCTCATACTTCTCTTAATAGTTGTCCAATGGATTAGTCCAGCCTTTGATATGTGTTGGCTAATAATATTCAACACATATACAAGATCCATCATTGTATCAACAATTGTATACATAAGTGAGCTCACTATTGCCTTATATAGAATATCTTTTATTTCAACTTCAACTTCACTAAATTCTTCATGTATGAGCTTCATCAACTTCAGATTGGCCTTCAAAATCTTATTGTATTAAAAATATGTGGTTGTAGTCTTCATAGACTTTGATAGATGAAATTGTTAAGCAACAGAATTGACTTATTTACAAATAGAAAAAAGTTCAAGCCTATGATAGTCCAACTTATCATAAAGATGAATAATCTTAATATTGCAACAAAATAGCCATATTTTGTCACCTACACTAAATTGTGGTTGTTTCTGGCAATAGGCATTGACATTGATCTTTTGTTTTTGTTGAACTTCCCTTAACTACACCTTTATTATTGCATGTAGCTCTGATAAATGATTTGCCAAATCTTTAGCTATAAGATTATCAACTTTTAAAAAATTAAAAGTATTAAGTCATAGATGATAATTATAATTAGCAAAGAAAGATATTTATTGAATAGAAGAATATAAAAAATTATTATACTCAAACTCAATCAATGATAAAAATATTATCCAATCATATTAATGACAGTTAATAATATACCTCAAATATTGCTCTAAAACTTTATTCATCCATTCTATTTGCCCATCAATTTGAGGATGAAAAGCAAAAGAAAGATTTATATTGATCTTTAGAATTTTGAAAAGAATTCTCCAAAATCTTGATACAAATTGAATTCTCCTATCTAATATAATATCTTTGAGCAATCCATGATAGTAAAAAATATTATCAAAAAAAAACTTAGCCACTTCTTCATATATAATAGATTTTGTACATGGTACAAAATATGCAATCTTAGTAGAATAATCTACCATCACAAATATAGAATCATACAAACTTGAGACTAAAAGATTTGTAATAAAATCCAAAGAATAAAAGACCATAGTTGTTTTGAAATAGGTAATGGCTAAAGAAGTCCAAAAAATCAATGATGAGGAATTTTTGATCTTAAACAAATATCACATGATTGTACAAAGTCTTTAACTACCTTCTACATTTGATGCCACTAAAAATCTCTTGATATTATTTTCAAAATCTTTTTGTATCCAAAATATTTTGTTATTAAAAAGTCATAATAAGCTTAAAGAACATGTAATTATGCTTTGCCTTCTGAAATATATAATCATCCATCAAAATAGAGTAGATTATTTTTAAACTCAAACTTAGAAGTATCATGAGACTTTAAAGAATTATTATTAATATCATGAACATGAGGATCAAAGGACATACTTGATTGAATTTGCTTAAAAAAAGTTGAATCAATAATCAATGTTGATTTTATTGCTTGAAGATGAAAATGCTCTAGCTTTAGGAAGATTGTTCTTTGTTGATAAAAGATTCAATTTCTTTCTTTTGGTACAAGATAAGAATGTTTAAAAAAGGTATTTAATAAATTTTTTTGTTTATTGAATTGATAAATAAACTTGAAATTAAATCTTGATAAAAACATATTCTAGTAGACTTGGCAATAATTCAAAACATGTATTGACTTGAAGTATTCAAGGTTTTTGTAATTCATATGTATGTTGACTAGATTAGAAGTACCTTCTAAATAATGATTCTATTCTTGAAATGAATCTACAATTGTAAGAAGTTCTTTGGCATAGAACTTATAATTAATTTTAGCTACCAAAATATTTTTGTAATAAAAAGCTACTAGATAGAGTCTATCATCTATTCCTATTTGTGACAAAATAATACCCATAGCCAAGTCTGATGTATCTCTTTCTATAAAAAATGCCTTTAAGAAGTCAACACAATATAAGATTGGTACAAAAATAAATGTTGTTTTTAAAACTTCAAAAGATACTTTAGCTTCTTTGTTCTACTTAAGTTTTTTTTACATGTCAAGCGCATAAGAGATGCCATAACTTTAAAAAGTTTTTAATGAAGATTTGGTAATAATTGGAAAATCTCAAAAAATATTACACATCTTTAATTGTTTTTATGATCTTTTAATCTATGATAATTTCAACCTTCTTAGGATCCATTATAAGACTGATATTTGAAATGATATATCTTAGAAAGTAAACTTGAATAGTATAAAATATATATTTTTATTTTTTATTTTTTTTATCTTGGTGTATAATCTTGCATCTCTTAATTTTTGTACCACACAACAAATATGAAGTTCATGCTTTTCTATATTTTTAGAGTCGATTAAAATGCCATCTAAATAAAAAATAATAAAATCATTAAAAAACTTACAAAAAATATCATTTATAAGTTGTTAAAAAGTAGCTAGTATATTTTTTAGTCTAAAAGACATGAAATTATATTTAAAATATCCATACTTGATTCAAAACTCAATTTTTTATTCATCTTTTTTGTAATAAGTACCAAATTGTATACTCTTTGTATATCTATTTTTATATAGATCTTTGTTTGATTCAATTTATTAAAAAGTCTTAAAATCAAGGATAGAAGATATCTATTCTTGACTCAACTAAAGTTTTAAAATGACATATGAAGTTTTTAGCCAAATTTTGATTAATGTATTACTTGAGTACAATCAATTTATTTTGTGATAGGCTATAGATTGGTCTGAATGGTAGTTGGGCTCCTTCTTGAAGATCAATGGAACAATCATAAAGACAATGATCTGGAAGAATTGTTGAAAAACAGCAAGTACTTGCTTAGTTACAACCACATAAAGTTTAAGCATAGTATATTGCTAATAGTAAAAAGATAGCAAAGAATTAAAGTAAGTTATTGTGATACTACCAAGGCTTTAGTAAGATGAAGTAGAAATGGATGTAATATCAAATGGATAGAAGTTACCTCGTTGGTGGGTAAACCACTACCTATAAGTAAAGAGTATTGGAAGTAAGAATTATCTTTTTTCACACTTCTCTTAGACTACAATCCTTGTTGATGCTAAGTGTTTGTAGCTTCTAGACTTCTCTTTTTCAATAGGTTATGGACCCACTCACATTTGCTTGAGTATTTTTTGAAGTTCTTTGAAGTAGTTTTGTAAGTGTGGAGTAAATCAAGTTGTTGTTGCTAATATTAGGCTTTGAAAGAACCTAACTTTCAGATTCAGATCTAGATCTAGATCATGGTTTGTTCTTACTTGTAGTTAAGATCATTTTGGTGTTAGTGTCTTGTTTTTCACTTATAGACAAAGTTTGCATTGTGCTTTTGCTGAGATAGATCCTTGATAATCTAACTTTATGATTTCATGTCCTAAAGTTGCTGATTGTGCTTAAAAGGCCTCTTATGGTGTATAGAGGTGATTTATCAGCATAAGAGAGATATTAGAGTGGCAAATCAGATTTGAGACACTTAAATAAGTCATCAGACTTCTGAAAAGTCTTAGAAGTGAAGTTGATAGTGTTTTTGAGAGTAAAAACACTAGTTTATTCTCAAAGAAGGATTCTGGGATTCTATAGCAGCATAACCTTCTTTCTGATTTTTGAGAGCATTAGGACTTCTTCTTTCAATCTTTTTTTGATACAACTCTTCCTTAGACATGGCTTCAAGTAAGGGTGAAGGATTGAGAGTTATTGAGAAGTTTAGAGGTAACAATTTCTACCATTGGAAGGTAAAAATGAAGCTTTTGTTGGCAACTTTGGATCTTTAGGATATTGTAGATGAAAGTGAAGAGGCTCCAAGCAAAGATGCTGATATGAAGGAGAAGAAGGAGTTCAAACGTCGTGAAAAGAAGGCTTTTGGATTGATTGCAATCAATGTGGATGAAGCCAATTTCTCCCACATTATCTCTTATAAAGGACGAGCGGAAGCATAGACGACTCTTTGCAACATCTATGAGAGGAAAAACTTATCCAACATCATCTAAACAAGGAGGAAGTTCTTCACTTGCAAGATGAAAGAAGGTGAAGACCTTATGACTCATGTTAATAAGGTAAAGGCTCTTGCAAACCAACTAGTAATTGTTGACAAGCCTTTAGAAGAAAGTGATATTGTCATGACCTTACTAATGAGCCTTCCTGAATCCTACAACTACCTTATTGTGGCATTGGAGTCCATCAAGCTAAAAGAGCTTACAATGGATTATGTGAAAGCAAGACTTGTCTATGAAGTAACCAAGAAGAAAGAAAAGGAGCCTCAAAGTGAAGATTCAGCACTCTACTCACGTCAAGGCAAGGACAACTATTCAAATCAACAAGGTAATGTCAAATCTTGCTTCATTTATAGCAAAGTAGGCCATTTTGCTCGAAATTGCTACAAAGACAAAAAAATAAAGAAAGACAATATAAATAGTGTACAAGATGAGTTTGAAGGATAAGATTATGCATTCACGTCAACAAATGGAACCTCTATGGCTGCCGTGTCAAGATGGATTGTGGATTCAGGTTGTTCCAAGCATATGACACATTATAAGTGTTCATTTGACACTTATGAGGCTATTCTAGCATCAAACGTGGTGTTGGTAGATAGTGGTATATGTAAAGCCATTGGAATTGGCTCTATTATGGTAGAGGTAGTTGTGAATGGACAAACCAATAGGATCAAATTCAAAAATATCCTTCATCTATCTTAGATGAAACAAAACCTACTTTCAGTGAGTAAACTTGTAATAGAAGGTTTTAAAGTTCAATTTGACAAGAATGGATGTTTTGTAAGAATATTGAGTGGAGACAAGGTCTTCAAAGGCTTAAAAGAAGGAAATTTATACTACCTTATTTGTAAGAAGGTGAATGGAGTAGAGGTAGCCACATTTGTTGAGATTACATCAAACCAAGACAAGTTGAATATATGGCATCATTGCCTTAGCCATTTGAATGTGAAGAGCATGAAAGAGCTCAAGACCATGGTAATTGGCTTAAAACTTGGCAATACAAGCCATAATGCAAAACAACTTGCATGTGAAAGATGCATACAAGTCAAACAACAAAAGACTTCATTTCCAAAGAGTGTAATAACATATACTACCAAGTTGCTGGAGATTGTCCATTCGGATGTATGCAAACCTATGAAAAATATAAACATTGGAGGATTAAGTTATTTCCTCACTTTCATTGATGATTATTCAAGGAAAATTTGGATCTACATTCTTAAAGCCAAGAGCTAATGCTTTTGGAGGTTTAAGGAGTTTAAAGCACTTGTTGAGAAATAAAATGAATGCAAGATCAAGGTGCTATGTACGGACAATGGAGGTGAGTACATATCTAAGCAATTTGATGTTTATTTGAAGAATGAAGGAATTTCTAGATAAACCACAACTCCATACACTCCACAACAAAATGGTGTTGCTGAAAGGACAAATCGAACCATTGTAGAGATAGCAAGGAGCATGCTTCATGCTCAAAATCTTAGCTATGAGTTTTAGACAGAAGTTGTGGTGAATGCAATATATATAAGAAATAGATGTCCAACAAGTGTTCTTGCATCAATGACACCACAAGAAGCTTGGAGTAGGAGACAACCTTGTATTTTCCATATGAGGACCTTTGGTTGCATTGTATATGCAAAAATACTAGATTGTATGAGGTCCAAACTTGATGCAAAAGGTACAAAGTGTGTGTTTCTTGGTTATTGTGAAGGTACTAAGGCGTATAGGCTAATGTGCTTGGAAACCAAGAAGATCATCAAAAGTCGTAATATTGAGTTTTTGGAACACAAGAGTATTTGTGAGGACTTGGAGATGTGTCCAAGTGGGAGTAATGGTGTGTTTGTGGACACATCTTTGAATTCAGTAAAGAAACAAGAAGATGAAGACAATGAAGATGATGAAGATGAAAAGCCAAAGAAGGTTGAAAAGATGAAGGTTCTTACAATTGCTAGGACCAGCAATGAAAAAAATGAAGATGTTGAAGATTGGGATGATGATAATGATGAAGAGTACCAACCATTGAGTGAAAAACAACAAGGTTTAAGAGTTGGAAAAGAACAAGGAGTGCAAGAAGGCGAATGTTCTTCTACATGTGAAAAGAGATATCCTTTGAGAGAAAGAAGGCAACGTGGCAAATGGTGGAAGGATCACATCCTTCCTCAAAGTAAAGAACATGCAAATGTTGCTCTTTTTTCTGATCCATTATCTTTGTGTAATAGTATGAAGTGTGAAGATGCAATCAAGTAGGAGAAGGCTATGGAAGAAGAATACCAATCTCTTATAGACAATGGTATATGAGAATTGCAAAGAATCCAAAACATCACTCAAGGACCAAGCACATTGATGTTCAACATCATTTCATAGGAAAGAAGATTGAAGATGGAATAATAGGTATGAAGTATTGTGCTACAAATGACATGCTTGCTGATGAGTTTACAAAGGTATTAGTGAAGGATAGACATCATGATTTGATTAAGAGATTAGGATTAAAAGCCTTTTGACTATTAGCAAAGTGGGAGTGTTGAAGAATAGCAAGTACTTGCTTAGTTACAACCACATAAAGTTTAAGCATAATATATTGCTAATAGTAAAAAGATAGCAAAGAGGTAAAGTAAGTTATTGTGGTACTACCGAGGCTTTAGTAAGATGAGGTAGAAATGGATGTAATATCAAATGGATGGAAGTTGCCTCATTGGTGGACAAACCACCACCTATAAGTAAAGAGTATTGGAAGTAAGAATTATCTTTCTCCATTTTTCTCTTAGACTACAATCCTTCCTGATACTAAGTATTTGTAGCTTCTAGGCTTCTCTTTTTCAATAAGAATATTTGCATTCTTCTTTTCTAAGACATCTTAATAATCTTAATATTGGCTTGAAATATAATTTAAAACTTTTTTTTATTAATAATAAGTGTGGTATATGTAACAAAAGTTGATCTTTCTTTTGTAACATGTATGAAAGTTCTTACAAATATCAATAATACTTTGGATGTATCAATATTATAGATTTTTACTTGCTTAGCATAATCTTGAGCTAAATTATAGAAAAAATCAAGATTATAAGAAATCTAATCTATATGAGGATTATACCTTTTTAACTATGATAATTTCAAAATAATTAGATTAAAAAGAGATTTAATCACATTAAATATTACTAAATTATTATGACCATTAGTTATTACTTCTACAAGAATATTTTATGTGCAACATCCCTAAAAGACAATGAACAACCATCTATTACTTCTACATGTAGAGCTTTTGATTTTCTAGAAGTAAGAATATATCTTATTTTTTGGTAAAGTCTTTGTCTGTAAAACAGCTTAAGGCTCCTAAATCCAACAAAGCTAAGACTTTGTGATTTTTTGGTCATAAAGAAACTTCTATTGTAAAACAAAGTGAGAGATTTGATGAGAGAATATGACCTTTACTAGGAGTTGTATAAGATTTCAACCACACAATCTCTATTGTAATTGAAGAGACTTGTTTTCTAAGACATCATCTTCTTTGGCAACCATGCTTTTCATTTTGTGTTTGCATTGTTTCTTTAGATAATATTGAGTATTAAAATTGGATTCTTCTTTAATATAAGCACAAACCTTTTTGACAATGATAAGTCTTTTTTTGCTCAATAAGAAGTTTAAAATGCACTATATCAATTTATATTAGTTCTAGCCTTGATGAATAAGTTTTTGAAAATTTAATAGCTATTGTCATTACTTGACTTGTTTCTCTCCAATTAGATCTTTGTTATTGATGCCTTTCAAAGAATTGATTGTTGCATGTAATGGCTTAAGAAATAATTTTTTTTAAAGTTTCTACTTTTGGCATTATCAATAACAAATTTTTAATGTTGTCCTTCAATTCATATCAAAATTGATTGATAAGGACTTTATCATTCCAATCCACATTGCAAGCAAGATTTTAAAATTCAACAACATATATTGTGATTGATTATGATCCTTACTATGAAAATAAGATCTTATTAAGAAGTTTAAAATATACTTTCTTGATTACTTTCTTTGAATGTGGCTGTAAATACTTCTAAGAATGAATTCAAATCATAAAAGAGTTGTGAATTTTTTTTAACAAAGATATAAACTAAGAGAAAACACTTCTAGATAGAAATGTGTCTATGAATCTAACTTGAGTAAATCCATTAGAGTATTGGAAGGGATGTAACTTTAGATAGAGCTTGATTTATTACAAAAATCTTAAAAATTTTGATCACGTTCCATCAAACTTTTTGGATATACTAATCCTTATCCATATTGTACTTATAATATAATAAGATATAGATAAGATATTTGTAAATAAATAGATAGTTAGAACTATTGAAGTTTCTAGAACTAAGGTTAAGTAAATGGACAAGATAGGAATTACCATAGAACATTCTAAAAAAAATTTAGGATAGTTATTTAAATGGCGCCCACTACAGAAACTTCTAGAAAAGATTTAGGCAATTATCTAGGTAGGATCTACTATATAATCTTCTAGAAAAGACTTAGGGCAATTATCTAGATAAGATCTATCATAAAATCTTCTAAAAAGAATTTAAGGCAATTATCTAAGTAGAATCTACCACCTAAGAACATTCTAAAAAATCTAAGGTCATAGAACAAAGTATAAATAGGACTGGCAAGGGCCTTTTGGGACATCTGGTTAGGTATAGCTTTGGAACTTTTCTCTTAATACAATTAGATTTTGTATCTTCATGTTTTGCTTTGTTTTGACTTAATTCCAGTTGTTCAATTTTGTCTTCCATGTCCCATTTTATTTAATTCTATTCACTTTCATTTTTATCCAATTTATCCTATCTTATCATGAGATTTTATATTGTTGTGGATTAGAAGGATCTTAGACACTTGAGATAGATTGGTCCTATTTCAAATATAAGCAAAATTTCTTGGATTTGGTTGTGAGGTCAATCTACTTGCTTCTTTCAACTACATAATTTTTTGATGCAAACTCTAAACTTCTTCCATAAGTTTAGGATTAATTTTTCTTTAGTTGGCACTAGTAATGCATGAAATTTCCATCCTAAAATTGTCGACAAGTTTGTAAAGATCTACAATAGTTGTAAATTTCTTCTTATTTCAGCCAAATATAACATCCATAATTTTTCCTTCTATTTCAAATAACTTGACAAATCTACAAGTCAAATTAAAGGAAGATAATTTGCAACCTCTAATATCAAATGGAAATTTCTAAAAAAAGAAATAATCCATTCTTTTTAAGAAAAAAATCAATGTTAAAAAACTAAATAGTTTTTTCAAAGGTGGATAATCCACAAACTTCAAAATATAATAATAAAAGTGGAGTAATCTACTCACTTCTAAAAAAAAGATAAAAATAATGAATAAGGACTCTTATCAAATTCATGTCAAAATATTATTATAGTCTTGTGTTACTCAAAAAGATTAAAAAATCACTTAAAGGTGATATAGTATTAAATTAGAATGGCTATTGCCAAAGATAAGAGGACTAGAAAGTCTTAAAATAAGTCTAAGGATTAGAAAGGCATTGATAAGAGTGAAGAAGGCTTCACTCCTACTTCCATATATATTCTTTATTATGAGTTACATGGCAATGTCTTATTTGACTTCTAAAATATGTTGATTTTGCAAGACATGTATCTTAACTTGTAGGGCAAGTTTTCTACATGCATACCACATAGTTAACTTATTTTATAAGCTATCAATATGTAATTAACTTATTGACCAAGGTTTTAACCTATCAATGAACTACAAATACAAGTTTAGTCAAAGCAACATCTATGAAGCTTTTAAGAAGTTTCTCTAGAGAATATTATAAAATAAATTTACTCTTACCTACTTCTACTTAAACATATAGAAAAATGTTAGAATAAATATGTATATCCATCACATATAGATCTTCAATTTTGTGCCTTTGGATATGGTTTTAATCTTAATTCACAACCACTTTTTGATAGATATTAATCTAAATTTTTTAAAATAAATTTTATTAAAGACTATTTTATATTTTTATTTAAAATACTTATAATATTATTTTTCCTAATTTAATTTATTTTATCTTTTTTATAATACTATAAAGTAAATAAAAGCCTTTTTTCATATAAAAAGAAAACAATAAAACTAAATTAGTTTTTTTTCTATCTCTTAAAGTTTATTTATATTTTTTTAATTAATTTTTTATTATAATTTTAATTAATATCTACTATAATATATATATATATATATATATATATATATATATATATACATATATATTGTTCATCTCAAGTTACAATATTGAAATAAGTAATTAAATAGCTTCTTTGTACTTTCTATAAACCACCTTCTATAAATCCTTATCAATAAAAATAAATTTTATCTTTTTCTTCCAAAGATGCCAATTAATACCATCAAATTTTTGTTTGATTTAGTATTTTTTTGTAATTTTATTTAATTATCCAAAATATTAAAAAATAAAAATATAAAAATATATTAGAAATAAAATATTTATAAGTCTAAATACATATTTATAATATTTTTTGATATTTATAGAAATTCTTGATTTTTTCTAAAATCTAAAAAAATATTAAATACATGAAGTATTATATCAATAGCACTGGCAAAAATATTTAAGCTTAAACTCTCAAAATCAAGAATTTTATAACAATTCTAAAAAAATAATATCAAAAAAAATAACAATAAAAATAAAAATAAAGTTCACTTTTAAAATTTTTTTAGAGTCTTTGGGCTTGATTTCTTCTATTCATGAAAAATTTGGAATTTTTCAAATATACTTAATTCTCCAATTTCTCCCAAATGAATTTTTAATAGTTGTTGCTCACCATCAAAATTCTATTATTCTTAATGCCAAATTTTGCTTATTAATAGATGATCTCATTAGCTATCAGAATTGTTTGCTATAGGCATACAAGCTCTCATGCATTCTCAAAATTCACTTTTACCATTCCTACTAAAAAACTTCACTTATTACCTAAAAAATGTATTTGCTGGTTCTAATACTCTATGGATTCTATAACAGTTTGAACAAATATAGCAATAAAGTTTCAAAATATTATAATTATAAATTTCTTGTTATTCAAAGGCTACTAAGAGTTCCAAGCTCTAATACCTTGTGAGAAGATATGAGTGATTACATTGTTAAGATAAAAGCTTAATAATATAAATAAAAATGATCTTATTACATTACTAAATAAGAATCAAGAAAACTAACCATAAAAAGTGAATCTCTACTTTGGACTCTTATAGCACAAGTCTATAATTTAATGACAAGGAATTTTTAATGCAAATATATTAACAATTAGCTTATGATTAAGGTCTATTTGACTTAGAGATGATTATCTTGTTAGGATATTTATGACTATGTAGTAGTGCCACTAATTTATGGCAGCTACAACTTGTCAACCAATAGCAATCCAATATCAACTATCTAAATATTAGTCAATTATATGATATCTAATAAGACTTATACATGATATCCAATAAGACTTAAATATTCATCAAAACACTTATTTATCAAATAAAAATTTAAGTTATAAAAAAAATTGATTTAAAATTCTTATAATTAAAATAAAATATCAAATTATATTATTTTTTAATATAAAATATAGTTATTATAAAATTATTATTAGTACTAAAAAAATAAATCATACTATGTCTAAAATAACCCAGAGTTTAATAGTTTTTAAAATCAAAGTTAATATAATAATACGGCCTTGGTAATTAAAAATAATTTATTTATCTATTTCAAGCTACAAAATAATTATCTTAAAACCACATAATCATCATATTTCTATAATAAAAAAATATAAAAAAAAATCTTTCTCTTAAGAATGTAAATTCTTGATAATATTTTTTTAATACTAGAGATCTTAATATTGATAAAGAGATCAAATTAAAAAATAAATGTTAAGCTTAACTTTGCTATTTTATATAATTAAATAATTAATCTTTTTTATTTCAAAATATACAATATTTCAATTTTAGTTCTTTATTCATATAAGTAATATATTTAATCTTTAAAAAACCTCAATCTATTATAAAAATAGACCAATTAAATCTTATAGAATCAAACAAAGAATGTATTAAGATTACTTTGTAATATCCATTTTTTTTCAATAATGCAAGAAAACATTGATTTATAATATTTTATAATTTAAAGAAATATTTAGTTAAATTTATAAAAAAATATATATATTTTTAAAAAAATTAACAAAAAATTATTTGTTTTATTGAAATAAATACTATTTTTAGTATATAAATAAAAAATTTAGTTATTTTTTAATCTTTATAATATCAATTTTTAATAATTTTATCAATTTTTATCTTGATATTGATAAAAAAGTTTTTAGAAATTTTTATATTTATTTGTTTTCTTAAAAGATATTGTTGAAAAAAATTTTAAAAAAAATGAAAAATCAATCAATCAATCAATCAATCAATCAATAATATTTGAAATATATTAGATAGATATAGTCTCTAGAATTAAATTAGATAAGTATAGTCTGTAGATTAAAATGGTTTATATCTCATGATTAGACATGTTTATAAAGATGTCCTTTAAACTTTTTGATCTTCAAATTGGTTTCTTTATTTTGGTACTTAAAAAAAAAAAAAAAAAAAAAAAAAATTCTTATAAGATAATATTAAAAACGGGTCTAATGATGGTATTTTTTGAGAATAATTTTATTTATAGAAATCATATTATTATCAACCATATATTTTTTTTATTTATCTACTTTTTAATTTTGGTTTAAAAAAAATTATGGCTTACATAGAAAGTATAAAGGTCTTCTAAAAACATGTTTAATTATACAAGATTTACAAGTGCATACTAGTATTATGACTTATATGATATATGAATAAAAAAAAATTAAATCTTGCATTTAATATTTTTTAATCAAAAGTAGCTACAAATGTATTATTAAAAAATAAATCATCTTATAATAAGTATTTAAGAATAAAATATCTAATATGTAATATAATATTTATTATTAGATTATCAATTCTTATAATGGTATTGATATGTTTAGTCTTATTATTTTATTTAGAATATAATTAATCTATATTAAAAAATTATTTATTTTTAAAAAAATAATATCGAATTACAAAAAAATAGTACAAATTCACCATTCATTTTTTCAATTATTTATTTGTCTTAAAACGCGTTTTAAGAATGATAATGATTTTATGACATATTTAGTTTTTTAAATTATAAATAAAGATGGTAGAAAAAACTTTTATATTAATTTTTAAAATAATAATGGTAAAATATATATTTATCAAATATTCTTCTATAATAAATCATTAGATCTTAATACAAAAGCTTACCAAAACTTATCAAATCATGTTTAAAATAAATTGAATCTTGCAAGTCATGTTGAAACAAGATCGATCTATCTTAAGATCCTTCTAATCCATAGTACTATAAAACTTTATTACAAAATAGGACAAAATGAACCAGAATAAAAGTAAACAAAACTAAATAGGATAGAATACAAAACAAAAAATTAAACAAATGGAAATAAAATAGAATAAAATTGAATAAGAAGATGCAAGACCAAATTTTACTAAGAAAAAAGGTCTGAAGCCGTACCTAATCAGATGTCCCAAAAGGCCCTAACTAGTTTTATTTATACTTTGTTTTACTACCCTGAACTTTCTAAAATATTCTTAGATGATAAACTCCACTTAAATAACAACCTTAAATTCTTTCTATAAGGTTCTATGGTGGATCCTACCTAAATAACCACCCTAAGCTCTTTTTAGAATGTTTCATGGTGGATCCTATATAGTCCACTAACCTAGTCCCAATTCTAAAAACTTCAATAACTTTTCAAACATAGTCCCCACTATCTATTCTTATGTGTCAACCATACAAATATCTTATCTATAACTTATTACATATATGATCCATTACTACCTACAAATTAAATAAAATTAGTTTGTACATAGATATAAGACATAATATAATTATATAGTTATTATAAAATATATTATTATATATATAATATGTTTATATTTATATATTATTTTATATAAATAAAAATTTATATTTTAGCTATTATAAAATATAAGCTAATATATTGAAAACATAAAATTATATCCTAATTTAATAAACATAGGACTTTATACAATTCATAATCAATATATTTCAAAATAAATAAATAAATTCAAAACACCTTGTAAGACAAATGACACTAAAAAATATTATTTGATATGATTTTTTTTTCTTAAAACTTATAAAATACTTGAATATTGTCATAGACATACATATTTATTTTAATATTTACTTATCTAATTAAATAGAAGTAGATAAAAATAAATTTATTTCATAATATTTTCTAAAAAAGCTTCTTAAAAGCTTCATAGATTTTGCTTTGACTTTACATGTATTTGTAATTAATTAATAGGTTAGAAACTTGGTCAACAAATTAACCACATATTAGTAGCTTACAAAATAAGTTAAGTATGTGGCATACATATAAAAAACTTACCTCACAAATTAAGTTACATGTCTTGCAAAGTCAACACGTTTTAGAGGTCTTATAGGATATTGTCACATAGCTTCTAATTAAGAGTATATATGGAGATAAGAGTGAAGCCTTCTTCACTCTTATCAATGTCTTTTTAATCTTTAGGCTTGTTTCAAGACTTTTTAGTTTTTTTGTCTTTGAAAATAGATATTTTAGTTTAATACCATATCATCTTTGAGTGACTTTCTAGTTCTTTTAAGTGACACAAGAGTGTATTAAGGATTTCTTTTTTTAAGATTCATATTCTTAAAAATTTGATAAGAGTGCTAACTTATTGTTTTTATCTTGTTTTAGAAGTGAGTGGATTATCCTACTTTTATTATTGTATTTTGAAGATTGTAGACTATCCATCTTTAAACAAACAATATTATTTTCTAACATTGATTTTTTTCTAAAAGAGAGTGGATTATCCTTCTTTGTAAAAAATTTCATTTGATATTATTAATTACAGATTATCTTCTTCTAATTTAACTTTTTGAATTTCTTTGAGATGTCTAAAGAAGAAAAGATTATGGATGCCACTCTTTGCAAAAATAAGAATAGACTTGCGATTATTATAGAACTTCATGAGCTTGTTAATACTCTAAGAGTAGAAATTTCATGTATTTTCAATGAATGACTAATGATGGATCCAAAAATGGTCTATACTATTATAGATTAGAAAATTTCAAGAACAATAAGGAATGTTCAATGATTTTTGGACTTTGTCAATTATATCAAATCTTCATCAAGAATTTTTATCAAGTAGTAGCTCCACTTATACATTTAATTTATAAAGATAAATTTGAGTGGAATAAAGAAGCTGAAGCATCGTCCAATGTTTTAAAAAAAGAGTCTATTTCTACATCATTCTTATATTGTCTTGACTTCTTAAAGATATTTTTCATCGAAACAAATCCATCAAACTTTACCTTATATGTAGTATTGTCACAAATGTGAGCAAATGGCAAACTCCATCTATTAACTTTCTATTCGAATTTTTTTTTAACAGCCAAGATTAATTATGAGATCTATAACAAAAATCTCTTTACAATCATGGATTTATTTTAAGAATGGTATTGTTATTTAGAAGCCACTTCAAATCCAGTCAATATATATAGAGATCATAAGAACCTCAAGTACTTCATGTTGGCATGTGTTTTAAATTATTACTAAGCTCGTGTCAATGACAAGAACATGATAAAGACAAATAAACAAGTGAGACTTCTCTCAAAGAAAGATAATAAAATAGAAATATCTTAATATATATATATATATATATATATATATATATATATATATTAAGAAAGAAACTGAAATGGCTATTGCCAAAAGCTAAGAAAACTAGAGATCCTTGAAACTACACTAGAAGCAAGAAAAGAATTGATAAAAGTGAAGAAAGCTTCACTCTTGTCTCTATATATACTATCTTACTAAAGGCTATGTGGCCATATTCTATAGGACCTCCAATATGTATTGACTTTGTAGGACACATGCCTTGACTTACAAGGTAAGTTTTTCTATGTATGGGCCACATAGTTAGTTTGGTTTTCAAGCTAACAACATTTGTGGCACATGGCCAACTTGTTGACCACGTTTCTAATCCCAAAAAGTCAATTAAAGACACCTATAAAGTCAAAGCAGCGTCTATAAAGCTTCTAAGAAGCTTTTATACCAAATACTATAGAATTAATTTATTTTTATATACTTTTACTTACTTCTACCTATTTATACATGTAATTATTGACTTATATGCATATGTATGTGACATTACCCCTCCTTCTAGGAACGAGTTCCACGAGGAGCGGTAATCATATGTAGAAAAAATCTATGATGCGACAAATTGTATTCGCCACATATTCTAATCTTTGTACTCTTCAAAGATGATTGATAGGGCCTCTCAACCATCGGTAGTGTCCCATACCAAGGCGGGAAGACCACCCAATTATTTGATCATTGTTGAGGCCTTCATAACTTCCTTCAAATAGAACATTTGGAACACCATCAAGAATTGTTTCTACCTCTAGCACAATCACCAAACATTGGAAGTTCCTTCCAAGGTCATGATACCAAATACCTTGTATCTCGCCATCTATTCAAAGAAAAAAATGTCGTTCTTGAAGATATTCATCTTGATTGCATCGTCTTGAAGGTTGTGACAATCATAATATCTCGTCCGATAGATCAGCAAATGAAGGCTCTTAAGTCAAATCCACTAATTGTTGGTTCTCCATTTTCTGAGTGTCACAACTACAAAGAAGCTACAAACAAGGATTGAAAGTAGAATGTTATCTTGCTTAGATCTTATTTCTTTTATAAGGAAGGTTTTCATCTTGATTTTGATGGATGTCGTCGATAAAAAGCCTCCACCACCTTTGTTGCATTTACAAGATTCTTTACTGCCTCCCATGTACATTCTCTAATATCCTATCTGCGCTAATGGATAAGATATTCCAATTTATTTTGGTGCCGCCTTGAATCTAAGACTTCTTCTACTTCAAACTCTTTATTATTTTCCACTTCTATAGGAGGAGGTGAAGCTTGTCTTCTTCTTGGTATATCCACTATCTTGTATAGTTGAAGAAGAGACACATAGAATATTAGATGGATTTTCATTGATTCCGATAGATGTAAATGATATGCAACTGGATTGATTTGTGCAGAAATAGAAAATGGTCCAAGCCTTCGATAGTCCAGCTTGTCACAAGGATGAGTGGTCTTGATATTGTGATGAAATAACCATACCTTATCACCCATGTAGAACGGTGGTTGTTCATTTCGATAGACATCCGCATTGACCTTTTGTTGTTCTAGAGCTTCTTTTAACTGAGCCTTTATCGTTGAATGTAGCTCTGACAAATGAATTGCCAAATCTTTCGCAGCAAGATTAACAATTTTTGAAAAGTCAAAAGTATCAAGTCGTGGATGATAATCATAATTAGTAAAGAAAGGTGTTTGTTTTGTAGAAAAATGTACCGTGTTATTGTAAGCAAACTCTGCCAATGACAAAAGAGTTATCCAATCATCTTGTTGGTAGTTAATAGTGCATCTTAAATACTGCTCCAAAACTTGATTAATATGCTCCGTTTGTCCATCAGTTTGAGGATGGAATGTCAAAGATAGTTTTATATTCATTTTTAGAATCTTGAAAAGAGTTCGTCAAAATCTTGATACAAATTGAGTTCCCCTATCTGATATAATATCCTTGGATAATCCATGATAGCGATGTCGTATTATGTGCTTTCCTGCTCAAGAACGCGCCGGGCGTCTAGCTGTAGAAGGTAGTATGGAGATTCGCCAATAGTCAAGCAGTCTATCAATTTTTGACTGCTAGAATATAAACGACTGCAAGAATATACCGTAAATCTATACGGATGCCCTTCGACTGCTTGTCGAAGTCCCTTTTGCCCCAGCTGATAGGTCTCTAGACGTTACAGAGAACCCCGAACAACCCAATCTGCTAATCTCCGATACCGCTTTGTACTTACAATCTTGTATCCACTGACTGTCTTGTTAGATTAACCCAATAAATTTCATTCACTCCACATACTCAATCCTATAGACACCCTTTTAATCCTTTAATCACAGACGTAACTCGATTTCACAAAACAGTCAGGAGTGATCACACCTACTTCATTAAAAATCCCGATTCACCATTACAACACTGACTTCAGCAACGATTGTCTCAGTCTTCCCAAAACTCTATGAAGAAGAAAAATCTAATTCTCTGTCTTTTCTTCCCCGACCCGAAGCATGAAGCTCCTCTCCAATCCCCTTAATCTCCAAAAACCTCCAATGAAAACCGAACTAGTAACCTTGAAAAAAGCTTGAAGCTAGCTCCTTGATCCAAAAAAAAAAAAAAAAAAAACCCCCTCTCTGCTCTGAAAAAAAAAACCTCTCCTTGATCTCTTCTTCCCCTAACCTTATCCTCTGAATTTCTTCAATCTTTCGTCTTGGATCTGAAATTGGCTCCCATCGTCAAAGCTTAGATCCGAAATTGGCTCCCGCCGTCAAAGCTTTCGAAACGGCACAAAGAATAGGACAACCTGAAACAGAATCGAAACCCCGTACTTGGGTCCACATTGAGTCGCACGACCAATTCAGGTCTCATATTGGGTAAGAGGACCCGTAGTAACTTGGATGTTCCCGTAATCAGACTGCATTGGGTTATCCGACCAATTCAGGTCTCATATTGGATAAAAAGACCCGGATTGGATTCTCAAAATTGGATCGCATTGGGTTGCCCGACCAATTCATGTCTCATATTGGGTAAGAGGACCTGGATTGGATTCTCAAAATTGGATCGCATTAGGTTGCCCGACCAATTCAGGTCTCATATTGGGTAAGAGGACCCAGATTGGATTCTCAAAATTGGATCCATTTGGCTCTTCGAACCAGGCTCACCCGTCGCGTGAATTGGTCCTTTCCCTTCCTGCTGACTCCCGTTATTGGAATCGAATGGAGCATTTCAGTATGCCTCGACTGACTGTAACGGGGTGACTGAACCTGGCCACTCAGTATTTGCACTGGAGTTGGTCCTTGCTCCCAATATTCGAGGTAACTGAACATTAATAAAAGTCCCCTTTCTTTATATTTTCATGGTATACTCATGTTACAACATGACATCCACCCCCTCTGAACCTGTGCATCCTCCGATATGCACCAATTTACCCAATTGATGTTTGATTCAGAATATATCCTCTACGTCTTTGTCCTATTCGTCTTCGTCACCTTCATTATCCAAATCACTTTCATCTTCTTGCTGCTGAATTTCTATACCTTCATTAAGATCTTCCATATTCATCTCTACGTGTCTTCGTTTAAATATTTTTACTCGCTTCTCTGCAATTGATATTTTCAATTTTGTACCATCTAACTCCCGTAACGAGTAAGTCGCATTACCATGAACAGTTGTTACCACATATGGTCCTAACCAACGTTTTAAAAATTTCTGCAAAGTACTATGTTGATTATCCAGACTATTGTCATAAACAAGTACCCAGTCACCTTCCTCGATTGCTTTTAGTCTCAATCGATGTTGCTTATCGAATCGCGCCTTGTTTTGTAACCTTGCTCTTTTTAACCTTCCCAATGCTATCTAGACATCTTCCGTTCTTTGCTCCAATTGTCGAATCCTAATAGCCAGAAGTTCTTTTCTTGTCAATCCATCTTCCCATGGTAGCATACTCCAAGTAAGTACCTTTTCTTCAATCGGCATAATTAGTTTTTGACCTGTCATAAGTTCTACTGGCATATATCTTGTCACCGAACTATGTGTTGTTCGATCAGCCCATAATGCAAATGACAAAAGCCGTGGCCACTCTTTAACTTTCCCATTACAAGCTTTAACTAATGCTTTCACAATAGGTGGGTGACCGCGTTCGCTTTTTGCATTCCCTTCTGGATTATAAGCAGTAGTCAGTGATAGTTTAACTCCACATCTTTCAAAGAACTTACGAGCTTCTTGCCCATTTAATTCTCCACGATCTGCAGTGATTTTTCCCACGCATCCGTAGCGGCAAATGACATCTTTAAGCAAAAACCTACAAATCCCCTCTGTAGATTTTGTCCTCAATGCTCTTCCTTCTACTTGATTTGATAAATCTTCTCGAGCTAAAACCAAATATCTCATCTGCCATAACCCAACCGGAATAATAACCAAATCAACAACCCATTTAAAATGAATAGCCAGAGGATACATAGGATGAAGACCATCTCGATGTCGGATATTAGAATACAATTGACAGATTTCACATGACTCTACAAATGAGGGCACATCTCGATACATATTTTTCCACCAATATCATTCCTTGAGTTTAGCAAAAGTAGCCCAGATTCCTCTATGCCCTGCCCATAAACTATCATGAAACTCCTTTAATAATTTTAGTTTTTCTTCCTTTTTGCCTATCACTCGTTGTGGCATCTCAATTCCTTTCTTCGGTCTCTTCCAAAAGAATCCATCTCGAAGTAAAAATCCATATGCTTTTTTCCTTATTTGTTTGAATTTTTCTGTAGATCAATTCTCCTGCTTAGTCAAGGTATTCAAGTAATGACCAATATCCAATAATTCTCCTTCATAAGATTCTTCAAGAAATAGCTTGTCTTCTCTGTTGAGATTTGATATTGAATAGAATTTTGATCCGACGTCATCAATGTCTTCAACCATTTTGTACTCCTTCTCATATCTTGCTCGAGATAGCATGTCTGTTACTAAATTGTCTTTCCCAGTAATATGCTTAAATTATGGATTTAGTGACTTAATATAAGCAATCCATCTCAACATTGTAATATTTGGCGTTGAATAGTTAATAATCATTCCAAGCAATGGCAAGCAATCTATTTCAATTACTACTACTACCTCAATCAAATAATCCTTTTCAGCTTTCATAGCCGAAACGACTCTCCAAAGTTCTCTTTTGACTTGCGAATATGCATGCTGACGAATACTTAAAACTTTAGCCCCAAACCGAACTGCAAATCTATCCCCACTGGAATCATCTTGACCCACAGCCCATCCAATGGCAATTGGACTAGCGTCCACAGTAAGAATCACTGGTCTATTGCACTTATAATCAACCTTCCTCAATATTGGAGGTGACATCAATAATTTCTTCAATCTTTGCATTACCTGAATATGCCTTTCTTCCCATTTAAATCGGTAACCCTTGCGTAACAGTTCATATAATGGATCCGTTATGTGAGCAAAATGAGGGATCTAGATTCTATAAAATACACATGTACCCAAAAACCTGCGAACCTCTGTTAAAGAATCACACTCCTCTTTCATCCTTCCAATTGCATCAACTTTAGTCGGATCTGGTTTTCTTCCATAAAATCCACATAAATGTCCAACAATCACAACCTCTCGTACTCCAAATACGGACTTCATACCCGATAATGTAAGATGAACTTCTCCAAGCCGAGTTAAAATCTTTTCACAATCTTGTATATGATCAACAACATATTTGTGACACCCCTTCGTATCTAAAGTTTCATCCTTGTCTCCTTCTCTGCACCCTTTTATAGGAACATCATTCAGAAAAGGCATAGTCTTCTCCGGAATAAAATCTCTCAATACCTTATTCATCCCATTCATCATATGTGCAATTGAGTTGGTCGCGCCTTGAGGAAGAGTGCACATTCTAACCAATCCAAGCGGTGTCCTCATCGTTGTCATATCTCTACTTCCTTCGGCAAGTTGAAATTGATCATAACCTGAATACAAATCACCCATTGAATAGATCGCCCTTCCAGCAAACGCCTCAGTAAATTCATCCACAATAGGTCCAATTCCTGCATTCCTAACAGTTACTGCATTCACCGATTGCATATCTTGAATAAACCGTAGTGACCCATTCTTCTTAGGTACCGTAAACCATCGACTAGAATACGACGCAAATGAAGGTTCTAATATTTTCATCTTTATCTTTTCTTTTAATAGTTCAACCAATTTAGGTAAATATGTCCTCGATACTGGAATCGGTCTTAGATTCCAAGGTACATGCAGTATAGTGAAGATAACCATAGGTGTTATAATATTTGGATCCACACACCCAATTTCATGAGATTCGAAGGCAAACGATTTACAATTTCATGAGATTCAACAGGCTTTACCTTCATTTGTTGGTTGCTTGTAACCCATATCAACCTCTTCTTCATCTTTATATATTCTTGCATCAATAGCATGACTCATTCCAGTTTCGCCCATTAATTGCCTCTTTTGCTTAATGCTGTCAATGATGACATCATGAAACTCCTTCTTTGCAATTCTCAAGACTTCTTTCAATGTGAATTCCACCTTAGCGTTTAATATACGTTCTTCCAACACCCCTTTCAAATTTGTTGCCACTTCAATGTCAGAAAGTAGCTTATAAGCAATTGATTTGCCCTTATCTTTTGTCTCCTTTGTTTTTTCTCCCAATGATGCTGAGGTATCCTTTACAGGCAATTCTTCTGAAGCTGCCTCTCGAGCCTTGTCTCTTTGAATTTGCCTCTTAGATGAATTTCCTTCTCTAGTATCATCAAAATTTCCTCGTCTCTTTTCTTCCATCAAAGCTTCATGTTGACTCTTAGCAATATATGCATGAACTGAAAGAGACTCAACAGGATCCTCCCAACCTATTCTACCTCGTATTGTAGCTGCAGTTCTCAATAACGCTTCTCGAGGTAATTTCCCTTCTTGCATTGTAGAAACGGCAGAAGCCCAAAACTCACTAGTTTTCGTACTTCCACCAATTTCATCATCTACTTTAGCACCATAACTTGTACTTTCTCGTGCTGCTGTTTCATGCTCTTTTAGGTAATCTTGAACCAATGCTCTCATTCCTCCCTTGCCAAAATTGGTTTGAAGAAGATCCTCTCTATTTTTCAATGCTATCTTCCCATCTTTCTAGCAAATAATTCTCTGCCGTATCATATTATTAAATTCATTGCAATCTTTTCTAGTGTGTGAAGCATCATCACACCAAATGCATCTTTGTATGTATCCTTGTTTTGAAACATTCTTCGAATTGTTTATAGAAGTATTCTCTTCAAGTCTTGCCAATTTGATTTGAAGATCTTACATTCCTCGTATAATTTCTTCCATCCCCATATCTGCTTTCTTTGATAAGGATGTCGAAGGTTGAACTGTAGGCATTGTTGGTAGTGTTGTACGTATTGGAGCTTTGGGTGCTTGTACTGTTTTTGGAATATTGCTTCTATCCTTCCTCCTTTCTCTTTTTGTAAGCAACCCCACTGCATCTTCAACGTTCTTCTACTTTGTTGTCAATCCTTTATCTTCTTCTTTGTCTTCAAGAAGAAGTTCTAATTTCCCTTGCAATTCTCCATCAGCAGCTTGAAGAAATAGATCAACTTCGTTCGGCTCCAATGTCAATTTTTCTACCTTCGATAATTGAGAGTACTGCCTCTCAAATTCCTTTAGTAGCTTTGTTGCTTGCAAATTCTTATTGGGCCTTTCAATCCATTCCAGAAACAGCTTCTTAGTAACGCGATCAACATCTTCCAAGAAATATTCGTCTTTCAATGCATGTGAAAAATCCTCCCATGAATTCCCATAACGATCCGTAATCGATGTAATGTGGTCTCTTATCTCCGGTATCGTGGCAAGTCCAAATAGTGCAACCATTTTTTTCTCAGAAACCCGATTTAATTCCATTTCACGAACATAACATCTTAAATACCTTGAAATATTCCTCCTATCAAATTGATCAATTTTATTGACCACTGCTTGCAATGCTTTGGTTGCCAAAGCTTCCTTTCGATCATTGCTTTGCTGTTGCTGCATTGACAATGAGAAGACTTGAAACATACTAGCAATAGACGGATCCATGTGCATACCTTGTCCTTTAGAAGACTCTCCACCAAAAACTCCTCCCAAAAATCCTTCAAAATATTTATTTTCGTTTTCCATAAAATAAAGATAAAATCAACCGAAATCCAATACCTTCCACCTCAAGCTTTCACGTCGGATTCACCACTTTTTTCGTATTACGTGCTTTCTTGCTCGAGAACGTGCCGGGCGTCTAGTTGTAGAAGGTAGTATGGAGATTCGCCAATAGTCAAGCAGTCTATCAGTTTTTGACTGCTGGAATATAAACGACTGCAAGAATACACCGTAAATCTATACGGATGCCCTTCGACTGCTTGTCGAAGTCCCTTTTGCCCCAACCGGTAGATCTCTACACGTTACAAAGAACCCCGAACAACCCAATCTGCTAATCTCCGATACCGCTGTCGTGTTGTGGTTCGGCTACTATATGAAAATAATGTAATTATGTACTTAATATATAATTTATTAAGTAACATGGTAAGAGCCATGTTAGTAGATTTTAGTTGGTTGTAGGATATAATTTGATTATTACTTTGAGAAGAGGTTGTTTAAAAAGGTTACTATAGAATTTCTATAACTTTGATTTCTTTTTCATAGTGGCTTTTAAGATTGGTTTAGTTCATAGTGACTTCTAAATAATTAGAATCACCTTTGTTAGACATTGGTGACCTTTGAAAACTTCTTTTGGATTTTTTATTTGGTGTCAAAAAGACTCATTGTAAAAATCTAATAAGAAAAGGGATGAAGAAGGGGGTTTTGGTAGCAAAAGGATTAATTAGGGCACCAATATGGATGAATGGAGATGAAAAATAAAAATCTCCATTCCTATTGGTCAAAAATCATGACCAATGGGCTTTGAGGAGGCTGCCCGAGGCCATATTAGGGATTAGGGTTAGTTTCTCGAGGCCATTCGAGTTTTTGAGGCTAGGGTCAGAAGGTTTAGGTTTTTGGATATGGTTTTGGTGCAAAATTTGTGTCATTTGGGGTTTATATGAAGAAGTTATAGGCGCTCAAAGTTAAGGTGTAAGTTTTCGACGTACTGTCACTCTTTTGAGCATACCGCACGCGTACGGACAGAAAACGAGGATCGGCGACCGGATTTAAAGAGAACACTTTTTCGGCTACAGTTTGTGCATACTGTTTATCGAATTCCAAGCTTTTATGAAGGAGATATTGGCAGTTGAAGTCAGCGCTTGATATCTAAGGGTAGTAAGTAGCCCGAATTACTTGTGCTTGTGATTTGAG
This sequence comes from Physcomitrium patens, assembly GCF_059467195.1. Classification (NCBI taxonomy): domain Eukaryota; kingdom Viridiplantae; phylum Streptophyta; class Bryopsida; order Funariales; family Funariaceae; genus Physcomitrium; species Physcomitrium patens. The sequence continues at coordinate 2,619,084 of NC_143412.1, read as the reverse complement.
CTATATCTTAGACGATTTGATGAGGTTTTAGCTCAAAATTTTCAAAATTGAGTGTTATCTTGTTATAAAGCTTTCTATACAAGTTTCGTGTGATTTGGAGCTTGGGTTTAAGAGATATAAGGAAAATAGTTTTCGGGTGCTTGTAAGTTAGGGTTTTGTGCACCTGCTAGGGTTTCTTAGATGCCGAACGATCGGTGATAGATGTACGGTTCAATTTTTTTGTGGTAAAATTTAAGTTTAGCATCTAGCTTATGTAGAAATTTGTAACAAAGTGAACGGTTGGATTAGCTTTTATGAATTTTCAAAGTCTGATGTAAAAAGGTCCTTGGCGGGAAGAAATATATTTTGAAGAATTTTAAGATATTTTGAATTTTTATACAAAGCAAGGAGTTTGTTTTTGGGAGCTAAGGCATTATATAAAAAAGAAACCTAAACTCTCTACAGCTAGATACCCGGTGTATTCCCAGATAGAAAATCACGCCATATGACACCGCTTTGTACTTACAATCTTGTATCCACTGACTGTCTTGTTAGATTAACCCAATAAATTTCATTCACTCCACATACTCAATCCTATAGACACCCTTTTAATCCTTCAATCACAGACGTAACTCGATTTCACAAAACAGTCAGGAGTGATCACACCCACTTCATTAAAAATCCCGATTCACCATTACAACACTGACTTCAGCAACGATTGCCTCAGTCTTCCTAAAACTCTATGAAGAAGAAAAATCTAATTCTCTGTCTTTTCTTCCCCGACCCGAAGCATGAAGCTCCTCTCCAATCCCCTTAATCTCCAAAAACCTCCAATGAAAACCGAACTAGTAACCTTGAAAAAAGCTTGAAGCTAGCTCCTTGATCCAAAAAAAAAAAAAAAAAAAAACCCCCCCCCCCTCTCTGCTCTCAAAAAAAAAACCTCTCCTTGATCTCTTCTTCCCCTAACCTTATCCTCTGAATTTCTTCAATCTTCTGTCTTGGATCCGGAATTGGCTCCCATCGTCAGAGCTTAGATCCGAAATTGGCTCCCGCCGTCAAAGCTTTCGAAATGGCACAGAGAATAGGACAGCCTGAAATAGAATCGAAACCCCGTACTTGGATCCACATTGAGTCGCCCGACCAATTCAGGTCTCATATTGGGTAAGAGGACCCATAGTAACCTGGATGTTCCCGTAATCAGACTGCATTGGGTTGCCCGACCAACTCAGGTCTCATATTGGATAAGAGGACCCGGATTGGATTCTCGAAATTGGATCGCATTGGGTTGCCCGAACAATTTAGGTCTCATATTGGGTAAGAGGACTCGGATTGGATTCTCAAAATTGGATCGCATTGGGTTGCCCGACCAATTCACGTCTCATATTGGGTAAGAGGACCCGGATTGGATTCTCAAAATTGGATCCAATTGGCTCTTCGAACCAGGCTCACCCGTCGCGTGAATTGGTCCTTTCCCTTCCTGCTGACTCCCATTATTAGAATCGAACGGAGCATTTCAGTATGCCTTGGCTGGCTGTAACGGGGTGACTGAACCTGGCCACTCAATATTTGCACTGGAGTTGGTCGTTGCTCCCAATATTCGAGGTAACTGAACATTAATAAAAGTCCCCTTTCTTTATATTTTCATGGTATACTCGTGTTACAACACGACAACGATAGATATTATCAAGAAAGAGCTTGGTTGTTTCTTCACCTGTGATAGATTTTGTACATAGTAGAAAATGTGCCTTCTTGGTAAAATGATCTATTATCACGAATATAGAGTCATAAGAACCTGAGATTGAAAGATCCATGATGAAGTCCATAGAAACAGAAGACCATAGTTGTTCTAAAATAGGTAATGGCTGAAAAAGTCCGTAAGATTGATGATGAGGAGTTTTTGATCTTGAGCAAATATCATAAGATTGTACAAAATCTTTGACTGTTTTCTACATTTGTGGCCACCAAAATTCTTTGGATATTAGTTCTAAAGTTTTAATGTATCTAAAATGTCCTATTGCTGAAAAGTCATGACAAGCTTGAAGAACACGTAATCGAGCTTTACCTTTTGGAACATATAGGCATCCCTCAAAATATAGTAGATTCTTCTTGAATTCAAACTTAAAAGTATTATGAGACTTTGAAGGATTTCTCTTCATATCACGAATAAGAGGATCAAAAGACATACTTATCTGAACTTGCTTAATAAAAGTTGAATCAACAGTTAGTATTGATTTCATTGCTCAAAGATGACGATGCTCTAGCTTCAAGAAAATTATTCATTGTTGATCAAACGCAACATCTCCTTCCTTTGGTGAAAGTTAAGATCATCTAGAGAGTGCATCTGACAAACCTTGTTGTTTTTCTGGTCAAAAAGTGATCTTGAATTTGAATCTTGACAAAGACATACTCCAACGGGCTTGGCGATGATTCAAAATACGTACTGACATAAAATATTCAAGATTCTTATGATCTATATATATTGTGAGTGGACTAGAAGCACCTTCTGGATAATGGTACCATTCTTAAAATAAATCCACGATTGCAAGAAGTTCTTTGTCGTGGATCTCGTAGTTGATCTCGATTGCTGAAAATTTTCTGGAATGAAAAGCTATTGGGTGAAGTTTATCATCTGTTTCCATTTGTGACAATACGGCACCCAAAGCAAAGTCTAATGCATCTATTTCCATAAAAAATGGCTTAGAAAAATTGATGCAATATAAGATTAGTATAGAAACAAAGGCTATCTTCAAAGCTTCAAATGTTACTTTTGCTTCTTGATTCTATTGAAGTTTGTCTTTGCAAGTCAAATGTATAAGTAGAGCTGCAACTTGAGAGAAGTCTTTGATGAAGATCCAATAGTAGTTGACAAATCCCAAAAAGCATTGGACATCTCTTACCATTTTTGGGATCTTCCAATCCATAATAGTTTGAACTTTCTTAGGATCCTTCATAAGTCCATTATTTGAAATGATGTATCATAAGAAGTCAACTTGAGTAGTGTGAAATACACACTTTTCTATTTTGGCATAGAGTCATGCATCTCTTAATTTTTGTAATACTTGGCGAACATGAAGTTCATGTTCTTCTGAGTTTTTAGAATAGATTAAGATGTCGTCTAGGTAACAGACAATAAAATCATCTAAAAACTCTTGAAAGACATCATTCATTAGATGTTGAAATGCTGCTAGTGGATTTGTAAGTCCAAAAGGCATGACGTTGTATTCGAAATGTCCATACCTTATTCGAAACGTAATCTTCCATCCATCTCCTTCTTTGATGCGTACCAAATTGTATGTTCTCCGTAGATCTATTTTTGTATAGATCTTAACTTGATTCAACTGATTAAGAAGTCCAGTTATCAAAGGTAGCAGTACCTATTTTTTATAGTGATTTTGTTGAGTCCTCAATAATCAACACACATCCGTAATGATCTATCTTTTTTCTCCACAAATAAAATTGGAGTTCCTGCTGGAGATTTAAAATGGCATATGAAGTTCACTTAGAAAAGAGAAGATGTCTAATATTGCTTAAGAAAAATAGAAGAGAGGAATTGAGAACAAAGAAAATACTAAGGACAATATTAATTTAGAAGAAGGTAATCCGCAACTTCTAATATGCTTGGTTCTTATAAAAAAAAAAAGGGGATAATCTACTCTTAATGAAGATTAGATAAAGCTCTAATATTGTAAGTGTACTCTTGTCAATCTATCAAGGATAAGAACATGATAAAGACAAATAAACAAGTGAGACTTCTTTCATAGAAAGATGAAAAAATAGAAATAACTTGATATATATATATATATATATATATATATATATATATAAAGAAAGAAACTGAAATGGCTATTGCCAAAAGCTAAGAAAATTAGAGACCCTTGAAACTATATTGGAAGCAAGAAAGGAGTTGACAAGAGTCAAGAAGGCTTCACTCTTGTTTTTATATATACTATCTAACTAAAGGCTACGTGGTGACATTTTATAGGACCTCCAATATGTGTTGACTTTATAGGATACATGCTTTAATTTACAAGGCAAGTTTTTCTATGTGTGGGCTACATAGTTAGCTTGGTCTTCAAGCTAACAACATGTGTGGCACATGGCCAACTTGTTGACCACGTTTCTAATTCCAAAAAGTCAATTAAAGATACCTATAAAATCAAAACAGTGTCTATGAAGCTTCTAAAAAGCTTCAATATCAAATACTATAGAATTAACTTACTTTTACATAATTTTACTTACTTCTACCTATTTATACATGTAATTATTGGCTTACATGCACATGTCCGTGACAGCTCGTTGGAGTATGTCTTTATTGAGAATTGATTTCAAGATCACTTATTAACTCAAAAAAAAATAAGGTTTGTTGGACATTCTTTCTACATATTCTTATCTTGCATTAAAAGAAGGAGATGCATCTTTTAATCAACAAAGAATAATTTTTTTGAACCTAGAGCATTTTTACCTTTAAGTAACAAAATTAACATTGATTGTTGATTCAATCATTGTGAAGCAAATTCAATCAAGTATGTCCTCTGATCCTCTTATCTATGATATCAAGAATAATTCTTTTAAATATCATGATACTTCTAAGTTCAAGTTTAATAATAATCCATTCTATTTCAAGGAATAATTATACATTCTAAAAGATAAGACACAATTACGTGTTCTTCAAGCTTATCATGATTTTTTGGTAGTCAAATATTTTAGATACAACAAGACTTTGGAGCTAACATTGAGAGTTTTTTGATCATCTCAAATGTCGAAGGTAGTTAAACACTTTGTATAATCATGTGATATTTATTCAAGATCTAAATTCCTCATCATTGACCTTATGGACTTCTTCAACCATTACCTATCTCAAACAATGATGATCTTCCGTTTTTATAGATTTTATCATAAATCTTTCAATCTTAGATTCATATGATTTTATATTTATGATAATAGATTATTTTACCAAAATGGCATATTTTGTATCATATACAAAATCTATCACAAGTGAAGAAATAGCTAAGCTTTTTCTTGATAACATCTATTCCTATCATGGATTGTCTAAGAATATTATATCAAATAAAAAAATTTAATTTATATCAAGATTTTAAAGAATCTTTTTTAAGATTCTAAAAGTAGATATAAAGCTCTTTTTGACTTTTTTTCTTCAAATTGATAAGCAAACAAAACAGATGAATCAAATTCTTAAATAGTATTTGAGGTGTACCATCAATTATCATCAAGATAATTTGACAACTCTTTTTCTATTAGTAGAATTTACATATAATAATGTAATACATTCTTCTACGAAATATTTTTTTTTTTTCCAATTATGGTTATCATCTATGACTTGATACTTTTGACTTTTCAAAAATTAACAATCATGCAGTAGAAGATTTGACAAATTCTTTATTATAGTTACATTCAATAATAAAGGCATTATTAAAGAGAGCTAAAGAATGACAAAAGATCAATATGGATGCTTATCACAAGCAAAATCCACAATTCAATATATGTGATAAGATATAATTATTCGATCATAATATTAAGAGTACTTGTCCTTGTGACAAATTAGACTATTATAGGCTTGGACCTTTTCTTATTTGTGAACAAGTCAATTATGTTCTTTATCAATTACAATTATTGGAGTCTATGAAGATCGACCTTATATTTCACATATCTCTTTTTGAGACATATAAGATAATAAATATCTCAAGAAGAAGAGAAATACCACCTCCTCCTATAAAAGTAGATAATAATCAAGAGTTTGATATAGAAGAAGTCTTAGATTCAAGGTGATATTGAAATAGGTTGAAATATCTTGTTTATTGGCACAAATATGATATTAGTAAATGCACATGAGAGCAAGTAAAGAATCTTATAAATACAGTAAAAAAAGTTGAGGATTTTCATTGACAACATCTATTAAAATTAAGATAAAGAATAAAAAATCTTTCCTATAAAAGAAACAAGATTCAAAGAAGATAACATTCTATTTTCTATCCTTCTTTGTAGCTTATGTATTTGTGATACAAAGGAGATAGAAAATCAACAATCAATAGATTCAACTCAAGAACTTTTACTTATTGATTTATTGGATATAACATTGTAATTGTTACAACCTTCAAGATGATGTAATTGAGATGAAGATCCTCAAGAATGATATGACCTACCTCAAATAGATGGCAAAATATAATGTATTTGGTATCACAACTTTAAAAGTGACTTCCAATATTTGGTGATTTTATTAGAAGTAGGAACAACTCTTAATAGTATTCCAAATATTTCATTTAAGGAAAGTTATGGAGGCCTCAATAATAATCAAATAACAAGGTGGTCTTGTATGAGATATTATTGATAGTTGAGAGGACCTATCAACTATCTTCAAAAAGAACAAAAATCAAATTATGTGATAAATAGAATTTTTTATATCTTAGATTTCTTCAATATATGAAGATTGCTCCTCATGAAATTCATCCCTAAAAGGAGAGATAATTTCACTGACATGAATATTTATTCTAATATTTACTTGTATGATTAAGTAGAAGTAGGTAAAAGTAGATTTATTTCATAATATTTTTTAAAAAAACTTCCTAAAAGCTTCATAGATGTTGCTTTGACTTTACATGTGTTTGTAGTTGATTGATAGATTAGAAACTTGGTCAACAAGTTAACCATGTATTGGTAGCTTGCGGAACAAGGTAATTATAAAGCATACATACAAAAAACTTACCTTACAAGTTAAGATATGTGACTTGGAAAGTCAACACGTTTTGGAGGTCCTATATGACATCGCCACATAGCTTCTAGTTAAGAGTATATATGGAGGCAAGAAAAAAGCCTTCTTCACTCTTGTCAATACCTTTCTAGTCTTTAGTCTTGTTTCAAGTCTTTCTAATTTTTTAGTCTTTGGAAATAGCCATTTTAATTTAATATCATATCATCTTTGAGTTATTTTTTAGTTCTTTTGAATGACACAAGAGTATATTAAGGATATCTTTTTTCGAGATTCATGTCTTTGACAAGTATATCAAAAAAATATGTAATAAAATTCTATAAATAATTTAAATGAAAATAAAATGAATTAATTTTTAATAATATCAAATAGAGCAAAGAATGGCCATGATCTTTTTTGGATTTTTTCAAAAGATAACATAATCAATTGAAAAAGTCAAAATAAAACAAATTTTGGAAAGTAATAATATCCTTATCTAATGCCTTTGAAAAATATAAGGCTGTGACTATATTTTTGTTTTAGCCTTAAAATCTATTTCAAAATAGAGTAACACTCTATATCTATATGATATCCATAAAATTCCAATTTTTGTTAAGATAAAATTTACAATTGACTTAGTTAATAATTGGAGTATTAAAATTGCTACTTATTGCAGAATTTAATAGTATTTTCTACTAGTGGAATTCATTAATATTGATAGAATTTTAAGTTTTAATAATTATAATTAATAATTATAATTTTATAGATATAAATTTATTTAGTAAAATATTTATTACTCTAAAAAAATCTAAAATATTACTTTAGATAATGTATTTAATATAATAACATATATTCATATATATATATATATATAGATATCAGATTATATTTTTTTAAATATCATATTATAATTTATTATAAAATAAAAACTTAATCCATAGTTGTGCTATTTGACAAACCACAATAATTAATTTGTGCTTGTGGTATAAGAAGTGGCACCAAAGAAAGGATATTGGATAAAGTAAGATTCTCCACAAAATATGTCCAATCTCCTTTCCTTAGTGTGGTCCTTTACAAATGTTCCTTTATGACATTTTGAAATTCACGAAAGTTAACCAAAAGCAACCAATACATAGCTTTGACACTAGTTTTCTCTAAAAAGATTCCACTCTAGTTTTCAAAAAATGAGAAATAGAAAAGAAAAGTTACATCTTCAAATTATTTTACACGTATCGTGCGTCAGCTTGTTTGTATCATACTCTAAACATGTGTTGTCAGATCTACTCTCCTCCTCTCATGCAAACTAGGCACCTAACAAGGAAAAAGAATAAAAAGTGCACAGAATCGGAGCTCCTGTTTCAAGCAAAGCACGAGAGGGATGGCAAGCTATTTCGGCACTGGATCTGAGTGGTGTGCCCACTAAGATTTTTAGAGACCATCTCGAATCCAGGCCGAGATTCGCGTATTCTCTCTCTCCCTGTCCTAACTAACAAAGACATGGGATTCCTATAAAAAGAAAACAGGCATGGAAAACATCATGTGTTAAACTTGATCGAACCTCATCTTACAGATGGAAATCCTTGTTTCTGAACAGTAAGAAAAGAAGAGCTAGAAAACACCGAATCCCGGGAACTAAACGATTATTACAGTGCTCCATTTTTTCGATTATACAAACAACTGGCAGCCGAAGGAGGTATGGAAGCCCACAAGATATGAGAATTGATCCACGTCGCTTACATTGCCCCTCTGTTGTGGATGATTGAAGCTAAGGTGGCACCCATGGAGGCGTTCCGGGAGATGTCGACGCTTTAGCTCGGGAATATAATGCACGTTCGTCATGGGAGCTAACGGGAAATAGGTAAGGGAATTGGTACAGGGAGCTGGTTCACACTGTGATGACTTCCATGGCTTTAGTGGTCGCCGCGAGGACTTGGTTCATCGATTCCGAGATGAGCTGCCTCTCCGACGGCGACTGCAGCTCCCGCTCCAGCACTGATTGGACATAGTCCAGCCTAAGAATTACCCACGCGCATCACACATCAGTGTCTAATAGCCAGGGATAGTATTATTCTAAGCTGAGTTCTGAGTGCCAGGTAATTAGTTCCTGAAAAGACATAAAATTAGTGCAGTCACACACCGGACTTCCATGCTGTCGGTTTCGGGGTACTTCTCGAACTGGATGCGCTTCGGGGTCCCTTGGTATAACAGAAGTGCCTGCCAGCCAAATTTCACATGGATCTACGGATCAGCGATTACAAGTTTGTAGACTTAGAAAAGGGGGGTTAAAGACGAAGTCTATTTGCATGGAGTACTTTTCCACGCTAACAGTCATCAGGATGTTCGGTTCCCTGCAGTCCCCAGTTGATTGATTAATTTTCCATCATTTTTCTGATGTCATGAGGTCAATAAAGATGAACGTTTGGTGCTCACAGAGCCAGTGATAGTAACTACCTTAAGATACTGCTTCTCGTCGAGGGTGAAGCGGTGGTACATGCCTGGTGGCAATACAATAAGATCGCCTTTCTTTATCTCGATTCGGATCCATTGTCCGTCAAAATCCCTCACATCCTCGTAACCTGCACTCAAATCAAAGCAAGGCGGCTTTTAGCTTCAAGGCATCACCAAAATTCGATTTCCTAACTAACACCAAAGCACCAAGCTGTCCATCATGCTAAAAAATGCAGAAAACACCAAGAGTGTGTAGAACCAACCTATGCCATCAAGGATGAAACGAATCTCTTCGTGGTCGTGCAAGTGCTCCATAAAAAACTTCTTCGTGTTAGCCTCGAAATTTGGCAACTTCCCAGGCGCAACAGTCAATACCTCCTGTAAGGCCACATCACGCATTGGACATAACGTCAAATAACACTGAAAGGACACCAATCGTTTCTTTCTTTGTTTTAAGTGTGAGTTGACTTCTGCACAATACAGAAAGAGCGCTGCTTCTATCCATTGATGTAGGTGTGGGTAAGAAAACAAATAATTAAATGACTTCGAGCTTCACCTCGTAATTGTAACCCCGAACAGCCTTAATCTTGTTCAAGAATCTATTGTTCTCGTAGCCGTCCGCTTCAATTTGGGTCCATGTAAGGACTCCGAGCTCTGTGGTCACATACTTCGAATGAAAATGAGCACCATGAGAATTAAAAGCTAGCAGCCCGTTTTCTCACCTAAGCAGCTGCGAAATGCGTGGATTTCAACAGATTGAAATTTCCAGCACGTCGATACACTAATTAATTTTGAACCACATCTCATATTAGCTTTGCAGGTTTGAAAATAAGTCTGATTGGTGGTGTCGTTTGTATTTGCGAACTAATCTTGCAACTTTTCTGAAATTCACATGCACGTCGTCCAAATTCAGACGGACGGACATTATGACGTATTTCTAATACCAATGTTTGTAGTGAATGCTTATGAACAGTGGTCAGAGTGATGCTGGACTCACTCTGCAGATGATCGATCGACACTTCTCGGTTGGGAGAGTACTGGTGCGGCTTGCTCGGAAGATCGTCGTTATCATTATAGTACCAGGCCTTTATAGGTACCGTGGGGTTTTCACTTTCCTGCTGGAAAAAACAATCCAAGCAAATATTCAATTCCAAGGTACATCTTATTAAAGCCAGAGCACTCAAAAGAATGTTTGATAGACCCGGCTAAGGAATCCAGAATCAAGATATGACACTTAACCATCCCATGAACTACAACATAAATGTGCGTCTAAGCTCCTAAACTTCCACTTTTGCACAGCCCATCGAATCCGAACACTGACAAAAGATAACTTACTGGAACAAGGCCAGTTGCATTCTGGAAGCTGGCGACTAATATTTTACAAGAACTAAGGTTTATCTGGCAGGATAAAGATTCATTGCAAGAGCAAGCACCTTGGTCTGTGGAGTAGCTGCTGAGGGAGTCCTCATAGACGTGTCCACTGCCATGGTTGTCAGAGAATTGTAGGCCTAGGTGATTACACATTAAAACGACCTGCAAACGATACAAGAATTTAATCAATTCACCAAGTTTCTCGACACACTCCAATTCGAAACACTGAGTATTCACTGCGATGGAAAGGCATCAATTCCCAGCTTCACACTGATATCCATTCCCGGGACACAATGCCGGCTCATCAGAACAGTTTGTTAGCTACAGTGCTAGGCTACGTCTAAGATGGTGAGCCGTTCAGAAGAAGAAGGGCCTCGCTCATACGTGAATATTCCATCGCTTGCGTCATTCATCTCTAGCCATAAAAGCCCTGTAATGTTGCGTTCGCAAGAACTTCGACAACAAGCGCCTTAGTAATATTACAAGTCCAGTATGCGCCGCATTCCAAGCGAGAGAAATGCCCGAGCCGATGGGGCACAACAGAAGCAAAAATTGTCGTGCACAAAAACTAACGTGTGGGGCGGACAAAAACTCTCTACTCGTCTCCGAAACCAGAGAAAACTCGCAATATCCCAAGCTAACACATACCCCATCAGTTGTTGAGAGCAGAAGACTGCTGCCTTTCGGAAGGGACAAACTACTCTTACGGGGCTTTTCGGAATTGGCGACACTTCGGAAATCACTTCTTACGTGTAATGAACTGTAACACCCGCAAAGTGTGCCTTTACCGCCACCAACTACATCTTTCCGAAATACAACCGATGAAAATGCCGAACTACCTGAGAAATACTGCTTCAACTACTCCCAGCTGATCATTTCGGAAAGGCCATACAACTATGTGAGCGGGATTGTGCACGAAGGAAGGTACACAGCAGTGCTGACTTCTAATGAGGAGACTTTTTGAATAGCAGAATGACGAAGATGGACTATGAAGTAGCGGCAGCATCGGTGCTCAAGTTCGGCTCCGAGTTATCCTTACCGGCTCCTAGCACGTAACAAACGACTTTGCAATGCGGAAAGGTGTCAGTCCTGTCAGATCAACAGAAATAATCACGAGTAAATCCCAAGCAACACGTCGGAAACCCGAATGCACCCATTCAGCGACGATACGCGTGAGATCCTGAATCAGATATATGCTCTAAAACGAGCCTGTGTATTCAGGCTAGTTCTCGCTGAAGTAGCGTTCTCTTTTCCAAAACAGACTTGCCCAAATGATTCGTTAGCATCAGGAGAATTAATGGCATCGGCAGCGCCTATGAGAATTCAATTCTCTTCAGAAAAACAGAAGAACCGAAAGGTGCATCACCAGAAGGTCACTTTCACCTCGGAAGACCACAAGCCTCAGCATTCATAGAAATATCCGACGCTCTACTGCACAGAAAGGATGTGAGGCAAGTTCCGCACCAGTACGAAAGGAACTTGAGCAAGCGCGATCAAGGCTAACCAAGCTCACGATCTGGTCGACTGAAGCGCAAAGTATTACTCCATGCGAAACTCTGCATTGACCCACTACAGCCTTACCGCACTCCCGAAACTCACTAGGCTTCTGAGCAAAATTATAAATAGCAAATATATAGACACCACTCCCAGCTCGGCTGAGGTGCATAAGCTGGACCCAAGTCAATACCGGATCCCAGGAGTTGGGCCAGTCACAACCCGGCTTGTCAATGGCCCGCGAAACATCTCCACTCGTATCTTCCGGGTCCGGAATTCGAATACTCGCGAAGCAGTCACGAACACCAGCCTATATTTTTAGCATCCCCATTCTGTCCACGACATGCCCGGCGCTTGTACTGTCCTACCGACCTGCCTGCCCAAACCCTTCCCACAAACCACAAGTTCTGAAATGCCAATTTCCTCGCAGAATTTCACGAGCTGCTCCCGGCAATTACTATGTCGGAGGTAAAACACGATCTTGGGGTGCAGCCACTTCCTTGACCTCACCCTCTTCGTTCGCAAGACTTGGAGCTTGATGAACTGATTTTTGTGTCCGAGTCGAATACGTCGGTTCCCCAACTTCTGCAGTTGCGATGGCCAGTAACGTCACAAGCAGAGCGAAGAGAGAGAATAGCGATGCGGTGAAATTCTTGTTTCGGAGAGATTGCCCGTATTGAAAGCCGTGTCAGTGCAGCCAGCTGATAGCGAAGCTTCGTACCGACAGTCCCCGAAGCCACTTTTGAAGCGGACAGACCTTAGAGAATTACTTTTCGTAATGAACTGGTTCCTAAATGCATTATGACCTGTGCACGTTGTGAAGTGAATAGTCTTCATAAGGCGTGCACTACAATTTGATTCCGATGAGTGAAACATACTTGTACCCACCAAAATTTAAACTATAAATACACAATTTTGACAATGTTTTTATACTCTTGGAAAGTGGATATGATAATTACATATCCTCCTCATGTTGTGACCGATGTTTGAGTCAAAATCCTAAACACACACTGATTATGTGTTCAAAGACATTTGCATATATATATATATATATATATATATATATATATATCGCTTATGTATATATAAGAATAATAAGGATTAAACACGAATACTCAATTATCAGGATGCTCTGGTATGTATGTATGTATGTATGTGTACATTATCAACATAATTGTTCCATTTCTAACCAGGCCATCAAATTTTCTGTATTCTTTGCAATTATTTGATGCAAAATGGACAAAACAGATGGCTATCCCGGACTTGCTGAAATGTACAAATATAAACACAGGTAGAGAGAGACACAATACACACACACACACACACATGCAGACATACTATACGAAAATTAGGATTGAACAAAAATACCAAAACAGAATTCTGCCACAAATTTTTGAATTTCAACCGCTTTAAAATCTCAAAAGTCTCAGTCGTCATCTTCTGATTGTTACAGCGAAGTTACATCGATTGTGAAAAACAGAACGGTTTGCATGTATTCACGAAATGTACATCGACAATGAACTAGGAATAACTTGGATAGTTAGATAGACATACCCATAATACATATATGTATGTATGTATATATATTTATATACATACATACATACATTACTAGAATTATTCGTAGCGAAGTGGGAATTCGGCAACCCATCTGGTCTCCTCCCAGGAACTGAAAGAAATCTTCGCGGTACTAGACAAAAGCGAAGCTCCCGTATGGTTTCTTCCTTAATCCACCAGAAACATGCTATGTTTACGATATGTCGATTAGCACCGCAGAATCTGCTGCATGTAATCTTCTACATTTTTAGTTGGGCAATGGATGGGTCTTCCTGAAGATTTGAAATCGACCATCTGGAGACTGAGCTCTGCAGAATCTGCGCTGACTGCTGGTTCGCACCGCATGTTCAGCTCCTGCACTCACACACAGACACAGTCAGTCTCACGGGCATCTGTGGGATACTTCTGCCAGCGGCAGTGTGCGCGATGGATTGGATGCACGCAAAGCAGGTTCGGAACTAATCCGATGCACCCGCCCAGGAACAAGTCGAGACGACACCAGAAGAGACCCAGAGCGCGCAGATGGCACCACACGGGGCCGACTGGAAGTCGTACAGCCTGTTTCGGCCTCTCGATTCCAGGAAACTGTTCGCATTCTCCCCTCTTGTTCACGTTCCGTCGCCGGCAACTCCTCGCAACCAAACCGCATCGGATCCTCGCGCTGCGTGTGTTTGCCGAACTCCCCGGCGCCTGGCACGTGTTCTACCCCCTGCATCTACGAAAGCTTCCGTTGCAGAGGAATCGGAAAGCACAGTCCCCAGTTTGGTGAAACTACACTAGCACTGACTGACTGCACCAATTGAACCCAGTGTTCGACGCAATCAGGGCTGGGTTCGTGGGGGATCGCCATCCCCGTCACGACAGCACAGATCTCACTGGCTCCGCGCGGCGAAGGGCTTCGGCGACTCTCGGGCGTTCGTCCATGTCTGCGTAGAAGCCCTTCCGCAGGTATATGCCAAAAACATTTCTATGGTACATTTGTGTGTAGAGAGATAGGAAGTCTGGAATTCACGTTTTTTAGATGATTCATACCTTTTTTTGTGTATTTTGTAACATTATTGTACAAGTTCAAACATACATACAAAGGTTAGTCTAAATGAGAATGCATCAAGATCTATGGTAAAATATATAAACCTGAAAAATCCATAGTATTGTATTAATATATATATATATATATATATGATACTACGGATACTGTCAGTGAATGTTGTCAGCAAATCATAATGAATGTTTTTGAAAAAACAAATTGTGTATCATGTGATGAACTTAACTGCTGCATGCATTGTAGCAGTTCTTTTGACAAATTGGGCTATGGGTAATCATATAAGGTGTTTAATTGCAACCGCTTCAAATATGTACCTAACCAATACTTAGCAGTCATTTTATTTTCAATCCAAATGTAACATTAATTGATTCAAATTTATTTATTTATTTATGTACAAAATTTATTCCATTGGTTTAGTGCTAGATATCTCTTATAAGCATCGTTAGCTTCCTTGATCTTCCACTTGTTTCTTGAGCTGCAATTCACATTTATTTAATTGATTAATTATTTTTTTTTTTATAATGATGATGCATTTCACTATACCTTACAGTTCAAACCAGTGTATTCACATACTCTTCAAAAACATTCGTAAACTTCACTCATTCCAAGAGAATAAAATAAATTAGAAGTCCCATTGTTATATTTCCATGTAGACTATGATTATATACATACATACATACATACAGGGAATTGGTGGAGCCGACACGGATGACGTGGAACAGTGACGTGGCATCAATATGTCACCTTACGTGGAAGCAGGTGGTGATGACACGCAAGCCAGGCATCTGCCGCAAGTCTTGGGATGGGGGGGGTCTTTTGATTCCCCATCGTTCACACCAGATCCGTCCTCTTCTCCACATGAGAGAGCCTTTCTTTTGGAATCATGCCACGTTGGCAACTTCATTCATAAAAAAGTGGGGTTGGGTGGACCCAATGAATGAATCCCACGTGGAGGTATGATTCTTCTTCTCTGCTACTTACTACACTTTGTAGTCCAATGGAGTCCAAAGGGTCATCAACTTTGTATTGGCTCTTGCAAGAGGGCAAGAGATGGTTGGAGCCCACTTTGAGAATCGGCCATGAATTTAGGGTTTATTTTATGCATGAGTGCCACATTGTGTTCAATATATTAAAAATGAATAAATGTATTTCTTCAAATATATGTATGAATGTGGTTGAAGAAGATGGTATGAAGAATAGTTTGTATCTTCACATTTGTTGGAGAAATAAGTTTCTTGTACATGTATATATACATACATACACACATACTTCATTCTGAGGTGATCTAACTGCAGGAACTAATCCATCCTGAAATAACTTATGTAATTTTACACAAAAATTATATAATGTAACCAATGTAAAGTAGTTACTTGATACTGAGTATCATTCTTCTTTTAAGTAAATTTTTATTTTCTTTTTCTTTTTTCTGTTTAATATTTTGAACTTAAACTATGATATCATTATTATCATATACTATTGCAAATAGAAGAGCAATAAACAGTAATCTACCTTTAAAACTCATTACTACTTTTATATTTTTTGTATCATTTAATTATTATTATAATGAACATTTATGGTATAGAAAGTCTTGTCTACATGAAAATCCTCTATGTGCCTTACAAGGGCTTATTGCACTTTAAAAAAAATATAACAAAACTTTGATTGTGAAGGACACTATGCCCATGATGTTGGTGGTTTGTATTCTGAGGCAATTGAAGACAATTGATTAATGTTGTATTTGAGTATGAATATATATATATATATATATATATATATGTAAACACACCTTCTTATTTATATGTGGAAAAATAAATTTTTGTTATATGAGATTGCACTCACATTTATTTTTGTATATGAGATTTAAGAAATGTAAATGTAATGGATACACTACAATGCATCAACAACAAAAAAGATGATAAAGCAAAATAGAGTATGTAATTGAAGAGCTTCTGAAAATATTTATTGTAATCTTGAAGAAACATTGAGTATATGATCCTTTTGCAATGAATAAAATGCTACACAATACACTTTTATGAAATCATTGATATATTCAACAAAACATAGAGTCTTGAGCAAGAAATTAATTTTATAATCTGATATTAGTGTCTATTTGATAAAGCACATGTTTACTTAAATTTTTATCACTTAATTCACACTACTTGTAAACTCAGTATTTGACTGATGGAAAATGAAAAGAATTGTACTACTTCTAATTTAAGAGATCATGTTTAGAAGCATGTGATTATCAGAGTTAACAAACAGTTCATTATTCATAGCCTTTAAAACGAAATTACTTAAAGATTGCAGTATGCTTGTATATATATATATATATATATATATCATATGTCTAACAAAATAGTATAGTCAACTTTTGTATGGTTTAAATATCAACAACAAACTCTTCATCCAACAAAAACCACTTGAAAAAAGTGCAAACACATGAAAAAAAAAAAAAAAAAAAAAGAGAAATGCTAGTTGGACACCTCTTTTGTGGCTCTCTTAATTTATTGAGATTTATTTATTTTAAAATAAATGTTACATCTTTAGATATTTATGCAATTTTATTGTATAAAGTTTATTTTCTCTAACATGGAACATACATTTTAATATTAATATGTGATATCAATCATTCAAACAAAAAAATAAGACATTATTATTATTATTTATAACTTTTTTATTTTTTTTCATAATCTTTTTCAATAGTAATAATTTGATCATCACAAAATATTCAAGTAGGATGGATATTAGTGTGTGTATGCAGAGGTGTGTGACACATGAGATATCCATATCATAAAAAGATGGTGTCCATGCTTTAAAAAATGGTACCTATGTAACAATTCCCAAAAATAATCTCTAATTTATTCTTCCAAGTCTTGACAAGACGACAATAGAGATAGAAGAAAGAATGACAAATTGGGACTTATGGATTCAACTACCAATCCTAGAATGTAGAAACAAAGATCCAAGGTGGAACATGGCCTTCTAGGTCATCAACAACTAATATAAGAATAGTAGAATTGGGTGCATGGATAAGTGAATTGCACAAGCTCATAATGGAAGATGAATGTGGATGAATCAAGGGTCATGCTAATCTAAGCTCACAATGGAATCTCTGACTTGTAAGTTGAAGAAGATTGGAATTATTTCCATGTAAAGATGTAAAGACAAATCAACTAATAAGTGAGATTTTGATGAGTATTTCAGTTTAAGTTCCTCGTACCCTTTTTTTTAATGATAGGGCAATTGGAAAAGGTGTGAAAAAGTTTTGTGATTTTGCCACAAGTCTCAGTAACATTCACTAGTATCCTGTGGTTTATATGCCAAAAGAAAAAAAAAAAACATAAACCATAAGAATGCCATTGCATAGTTCTATGATAAAGTTTAACATGGTTCAAGGTTTTTGATTATACAATAATATTTACAGTAGATAACTCCTAATTGCAATTGTGCCAAAAAGTTAAAAAAAAAAATATAATTCTTGAAATATTAAAGTAAAAATTACATAAAAAAATATATGACATGTATATTTGTTAGATACATGCATATATATACATATATATACAATGCATATAAAACTAATAATAATTTTTTTGATAGTAAGTTTTTATGTTTGTTTTTGTATATGAATATATATATATACACATATATTACATATATATTTTGTAATAAATTTTGAAAAAAATATTATTTGATTTAAAAATATACTTAAATTTTTAATAAATTTCTTTTTCATGAAATAATTAAAAATCAATATTTTATTATTTAAAATATTTAAAAAACATCAAATAATATTTATGAAAATTACTTGATTTTTTTTTTTAATTAAAAAAACTTTCATGCCACCAAATTTTAAACATAGCACACACAAATTCATCTAACATATTCTTTGTACTGAAATATGGTCAAGCTTTACTAAAATATTAGTTCAAACATCTAAATTTTATTCAAGTGATAGAGTGATATGATGTCTAAATGCTGATGCCTTCACTTCTTGCTCATATAATGGCTTTAAAAATAGCATACATTTTAGTATTGTAATGTTAAAACTTCTCTATGTTTACATCAAAGCTTTAAATTTAACACTTTCATTGGATTCTACCATTATTGGTTGTTAACCTTTGTTGACTTTACCTTTGTTGACTTTCTATCCATTGTCATGTCACCTTATGACTTTTTAATCAATAATATGATACCTACAATCAATTCCTTTATATTCCTTCAATTATACTTCCTTATTTTTGTAGAATATTTCATATTTTAAACATATAATTTTCTTTATGCCCTTCTTAACTATTCATCCATACCTACTTCATGTTAAAAACATTTTATGCCACATGCTTTTGAATTTAGATTAAATCATATCTTCAAAAGTTTTGGAGCATGAAATATAAGGAAATTTTATCAATTTTTTTGATATATAGATATAGATATATATGTATATATATGTGTGTTTTTGGTCGTAATTTTGGTTATTAAAAAAATGGTTTATTATTTTGAATTTTTTTGAATATTATTGGAAATAAAATACTGATAAGATTTTTCATGTGACTTCCTTTACAATATCAAGCTGTTAGGAATATAGTCCTTAGACCTTTTTAGAGACAAGTTTCTAGAACCTTCTAGAAAAAAGTCTCTAGAAACTTCTAGAAGATTCCTTGAATATTCTTTTAGAATATTCTTTAAAGATTCTCTAAAGATTCTTTGAAGATTCCCTAAAGATTCCCTTAGAAGGCTCTAGAAGATTCTTAGAATATTTTAGTAGATTCTACGAAGTTACTTGAGAAGCTTCCTAGCTCTTGGATAGTTGCTCGAGAAGCTTCATAGTTCTTGGGAAGCTTCTTGATGCGCTTCCTTAGAACCATAGGCCAGTAGTATATATAAGAGTCGAGGCTGAAGAGTTCTTCAGTCTCGACAACACATCTCTTGAAGCTCTAGCTCAATTCTCTTGGCGTTGCTCTTGTACTCATCTGATAATCTAGTTCTTGTCATTTCTTCTTGAACTTCTTGTTTAGATTTCTTGTTTGTATTTTTGGTCCGTGACAGTTTGTCGAGACTACCTTTATCTTAATATCAGAGCTGAATCCTTCTTGTTTGAGAGCGGATTACCCCTCTTCTTGAAGGTATTCTAGCGCTTTAGGGGTTGCGGATTACCTTCCTCTAAACTGATATTTTCTCAATCACAATATCAGAGCTTAGTTCTTTGAGGCAGAGAGTGGACTACCCCTTTCCTTGGAGATACTTGAGCGTTCTAAGGGTTGCGGATTACCCTCTCTTGGACTGATATTAATTCCTTCTTTTTGTTTAGCATAGCTAGTAAAAAAGACTGTTAACATCGATTTCAGAGCTTTGCCTTCTTGATAGAGTGCTGATTACCCCTCTTCTTGAAAGCATTGAGGCATTTTTAGAGGTTGCGGATTACCCTCCTCTAAAACTGAAATCGTTTAGTGTTTTTTTTCCTTTTCTCCGAGTAGGTTTTAGTGACAGGTAGTGCTACAATTTTCTCTAAGAGACTTAGGAATTTCTTCTTCTCTCAAAATTTTAATCCATCTATTCTCTAAATATGGAAGTAGACCAGGTCATAGACAGTGCATCTCCACAAGTAGACAATAGAGTGGCAACTCTTGCAGATCTTCAAGCTCTTATGAATAGTGTACGAAAGGAGATTGCATTTCTTCGCAATCCAAGTAAAGAACCTCAAATTGATCTAGTGACCGAAGAAGCTAGAAGCGAAATTCATAGCCTACAACAAGAGATTATTCGACTGAGAGAAGCAAGACATGTGTCACATACGACCCCTATGGATACTTCAAGGATTAGTACGAAAGAACCAAAAGCGAGTAAGCCAGACAAGTTTGACGGAACAAGAGCCAACTTCCGAGGTTTTGTGCAACAAGTACGGCTTTATCTACGCCTATACCCTTCTCGTTATCCGAATGGATTTACCCAGGTTGCTTTCATAGGTACTCTTCTATCAGGAAATGCTCGCTCTTGGTTTGCTCCACTATTGGAGAAGGATTCTCCAATATTGTACGACCTAGAGGCTTTCATAGAGAGACTTACTGCTGCATTTGGAGATAGTGATCGAGAAAGAGTGGCTGAAAGAAAGATACAAAATCTGCGACAAGGATCATGTTCTGCTGCAATCTATGCTGCAGAATTTCAACAGCTTACATGTGATCTTGATTGGAATGATAAGGCGTTCATGACACGATTTCGATATGGACTGAGAGATGATGTCAAGAACTTATTGATCACCATGCCTAAGGCGGATACTTTAGAAGAACTTATATCTCAGGCAATTATTTGTGACAACCGCCTCTTTGAATTACGACAAGAAAGACGATCAAGCTGGAGAAATGATGGAGCATTTGCTACATTTTCAAAAGGTCCAGAGAATCACTCCACAGATCCTGAACCCATGCAAATTGATGCGGTACGTTTCAAACCCCTCACAGCTGAGGAAAGGAAGCGACGGTTTGAACAAAACTTGTGTTTATATTGCGGAGAAGCGGGCCATAAAGCTGTAGATTGTCGGAAGAAACAGAAGCCTCAAACAACAAGACTCAGGAGTACAAACATGCAGGAAAACAAGGACGCTCAGCCACAATAGGGACCGTGCGGCTAGACATCTCAACATCCAAAATTAATCAAGGTCCCTTTCTCTCAGCTCAACCTTCAGATTGTTTTATGGTACCTTTACATCTGGGTATTCAAGAACTACAAGTCGATGCTTTATTAGACTCGGGTGCATCCGCTTGCTTTATAGATGAAGAGTTTGCCAAGCTTCACAATATTTCTCTTGTAAAGAAACTTAAGCCTGTCCATATAGAAGTCATAGACGGACGACCATTGTCTTCGGGCAATGTTATCCATGAAACTAAACCATTGAAGGTACGTCTTGAATACCATGAGAGCAATATTGTGTTTAATGTTATCAAGACCCCTTCATGTCCTATCATTTTGGGACTATCTTGGCTTGATAGATATAATCCATTGATAGATTGGAAGTTGCGGAAAGTGACATTTCCAACAAACTCCTTGAAGGTGGAATCTGCCAAGACAATGTCTAGAAACAAATCCTTGTTTATAGGTGCAAGGGCTTTCATGAAGGAAGCCAAGCAAAATACACCTCTTGTCATCTTCGCAACTCCGACTCGAGAAGATGCAACTCCGACTTTGGTTATTCCAAAGCAGTATGAAGAATTCAAAGATGTCTTTGAAAAGAAAAATGTTGATATGCTGCCAAAGCATCGACCCTATGACTGTGCCATTGAATTGCAAGAAGGAGCACAACCACCTTTTGGACCAATCTACAATTTGTCGCAGACGGAGTTGACTGAGTTGCGGAAGTATATTGACGAGAATCTAGCCAAGAACTTCATCCATCATTCGAAATCGCCAGTTGGGGCACCAATCTTATTTGTGAAGAAGAAGGATGGCTCACTACGGATGTGCGTGGACTATCGAGGTCTCAACAAGGTGACAAAAAAGAATCGCTACCCACTGCCTTTGATCTCTGGTCTTCTAGAACAACTTGGGCGTGCAAGGATCTTTACAAAGATTGACCTAAGGGGAGCTTACAACCTTGTGCGAATTAAGGAAGGAGATGAATGGAAGACACCGTTCCGAACAAGGTATGGCCATTTTGAATACAATGTCATGCCATTTGGTCTTACTAATGCTCCAGCGGTCTTTCAACACATGATGAATGACATCTTTCGAGAGCATCTAGACGATTTTGTTGTCATCTATCTAGATGATATTTTGATATTTTCTAAGAACGAGGAAGAACATGAGAAGCATGTTCGTCTGGTACTCAAAAAACTACGGGAGCGAGGACTCTATGCCAAATTGGAGAAGTGCTTATTTCACCAAACTGAGATGGAGTTTTTGGGATTCATCGCGACTACGGAAGGCTTGAAGATGGATCCAAAGAAGGTAGAACCAATCATGTCTTGGGAAGTTCCAAAGACGGTTAGGGACGTACAATGTTTTCTTGGATTTGCTAACTACTATCGGATCTTCATCAAGAATTATTCTCAAGTTGCTGCCCCCCTCACTCGGTTAACATGTAAGGACAAGCTCGAATGGAGACCTATCGCAGAAAAAGCATTTCAAGATTTGAAGATGGTATTTACTACAGCTCCAATCTTGGTACATCCGGACTTTACAAAGGCCTTTTATTTGGAGACAGATGCTTCGGATTTTGCTTTGGGAGCTGTACTTTCACAGATGGGCGTAGATGAGAAGCTCCATCCAGTTGCGTTCTATTCTCGAAAATTCTCTGCTGCTGAGATCAACTATGAGATCCACGATAAGGAACTCCTTGCTATAGTAGATTCTTTCCAAGAGTGGCGCCACTTTCTCGAAGGAACTGCACATCCAATGACCGTATATACGGATCACAAGAATTTGGAGTATTTTATGTCGGCTCGGATTTTGAATTGGCGTCAAGCTCAATGGAGTATGTCGCTATCCAGGTTTGACTTTGTTATTACTTATCGGCCTGGGAAGCAACAAGGGTTGTCCGATGCATTATCAAGGAGATCATATCTCGCGCCTAAGGCTGGAGATGCAGCATTTGATCAACAGTGCACGACATTGTTGAAGCCAGAGAAATTTCGGCTCAACGCAGCTATTGTACCAATTGATGCTGACTTCCTCGACTAGGTACAGGCCGCAACCATTGAAGATTCTCTAGCCCTTGATATCAAGCAACATGCTAGTGATGATAAATTCAAGATGGAAGGAGATCTAATATATTTTGAAGAGCGGTTGTATATCCCAAAAGGGCCAACACGACTCCGAGTTCTTCAATCTCGTCATGACTTTCCAACTGCGGGACATTTTGGATTCAATAAGACCTTGGAACTTATTTCCCGCGATTTCTGGTGGCCTCAAATGTGGAAGGATGTGAAAGATTTTGTTGTATCTTGTGACATTTGTTCAAGATCCAAAAACCCTCGACATCGGCCTTATGGACTTCTACAGCCATTGCCTATTCCGCGTCGACCATGGTCTTCGGTTTCCATGGACTTTATTACGGATCTACCACTATCGAATTCATTTGACAGCATTTTTGTTGTCATAGACCGGCTTACAAAGATGGCACATTTTGTCCCTTGCAAGAAGACATCGTCAAGCGAAGACACAGCAAGACTCTTTCTTGATAATGTGTATCGATATCATGGTCTACCAGATGATATCGTATCGGATTGAGGAACCCAGTTTGTGTCAAAGTTTTGGAAATCTCTTTTTGAAATATTGAAGGTGGATATCAAGCTTTCTTCGGCATTTCATCCTCAGACGGACGGCCAAACAAAACGAGTGAATCAAGTTTTAGAGCAATATTTACGTTGCACCATCAACTATTAACAAGATGATTGGGTCGCATATCTATCGCTAGCCGAGTTCGCATATAACAACACCCTTCATGCGTCAACTCAACAAACGCCATTCTTTTCCAATTATGGATACCATCCGAAGCTTGACTTATGGAGTTTGTCAACAATTAACAATCCGGCAGCTGAAGGATTGGTGAAGGAGCTTTCGCAGCTTCAAACTACATTGAAGCTTCAATTGCAAACTGCCCAAGAATCTTACAAGGCGTCCGTGGACAAATTTCGGAATCAGGCACCTAAATTCACGATTGGAGACAAAGTTTGGCTGCTTCGACGAAATATTAAGACCAAGCGGCCATGTGACAAATTGGACTATCGGAGATTGGGACCATTTGTTATCCAGAAGCAGATCAATCTTGTAGCGTATCGTTTGGAGTTACCAGCTACTATGAAGGTACATCCTGTCTTTCATGTTTCTTTGTTGGAGCCTTATCGAGAATCGTCTTTTCCTAAAAGAGTACAATGTCCACCACCTAGCATAGAAATAGAGAACCACGAAGAATACGAGGTAGAAAAGGTCCTGGATTCACTGCAAAGACGGGGTAAATTAGAATACTTTGTGCATTGGAGCGGTTACGATATTAATGAACGAACATGGGAGCCGGCCGAAAATCTCGCGAATGCGCCGCAAAAGGTACAGGAGTTTCATCGACGATATCCTGAGAAACCCAAGCCGGTTCGACGATAGCTTCTTACTGAAGCTTGCTCATCCAGAAAACAGAAAAGAGGAGAGAGCACCACCAAAATCCATAGTTGATGTAGTCATTCTCTCCAAGATAGCATAGAACTTTGTTAGTAGCCCAAGTTTGTTCTTATTGTTTTAGCCTTTGAATATGGATAGCCAAGATACTACACTTGTCATGTCATCTCAAGCAACTAGCTCACGAAGACGACCGCGAGATGAAGAACCGCTTGCACCACGACGACGTCGAAGGATTTCGAGCAACAGATCGCTGGTGATTGTATTTGAGGTCGAGCCTGCCTACAATGGTCAGCGAGAAGGAGTGTTTGCAGGACAATTTCACAATGAAGACACGGAGGTTCATGCTTGGTCGGAAGTTGAAGGCGTGGGCCACTACCGGTGGCTTCAAGGACCATTGAATCACTTGCCTCGTGAACAACAATTGGAGTTCATAGCAGAGGTTATGCGACAGATCTTCATTTTCTTGCGTTGGTATTGACTGACGATAACATTGCTTCTCGGAGACCTCAAAGCTAAAGGAGGAGGTGATGTTAGGAACATAGTCCTTAGACCTTTCTAGAGACAAGTTTCTAGAACCTTCTAGAAAGAAGTCTCTAAAAACTTCCAAAAGATTCTTTGAATATTCTCTTAGAATATTCTTTAAAGATTCCCTAAAGATTCTTTGAAGATTCCCTAAAGATTCTCTTAGAAGGCTTTAGAAGATTCTTAGAATATTCTAGTAGATTCTACGAAGTTACTTGAGAAGCTTCCTAGCTCTTGGATAGTTGCTCGAGAAGCTTCATAGTTCTTGGGAAGCTTCTTGATGCGCTTCCTTAGAACCATAGGCCAGTAGTATATATAAGAGTCGAGGCTGAAGAGTTCTTCAGTCTCGACAACACATCTCTTGAAGCTCTAGCTCAATTCTCTTGGCATTGCTCTTGTACTCATCTGATAATCTAGTTCTTGTCATTTCTTCTTGAACTTCTTGTTTAGATTTCTTGTTTGTATTTTTGGTCCGTGACACAAGCTCTATAAACCAGAACATAAGACTTTAGATAAATATTGTTCTTTGCTTTGAATTTTTTAATATGTTTTATTAATTTTTTTTATCTTTGTTTAAATCTCACTAGCTTATAGTGTTTTCAATTGCAACTAACCTACCTAATTCAAATAAATTACATATTTTAAATATTTACTGGAAAAGTTGTTCAGCTCTATTTTCAACATTAAGGCTATGTGAAAAGGAATTACTTTAATTTCATACAGTTTGGGATTCATCACAAAGGAAATATAAAAGAGTAATTACTAGTTTGTAGATAGCAGTTGATGAATGTATATTTTAAAGTAGTCCATGATTTAAGCTTTGTCATGAACTCTTAGTTATCAATTTTCTTATTAATAATGTGTGTAATTGTTTTTGGTTTCAAATCCCCTAGTTCTTTATGTTTTGTGGCAATCTAAAGAGTATTTGAATCAATCTGCAATAACACTAAACTCTAAGGGGACGGCTTGTTGTACTTGAGTATGCCAAAATTGTATTAAAGAGGTTGGCAACTTTAATTGTGGGTGCAAATTACAAGTATGCCTAACTGAACCTTGCATAGGATTTATTCCTACTATGTAAATAAATAACACAATATCTGAATACCAATAAATAAATGTTCACCAAAAAAATCAAGATATAAAATTTAAAATTTTAAAAATCTTTCATCAGAATTTCTTACTCTAAAATTTTAAAAAATAAACTTTTAAGAAGAGAAAAAATAACATGACATAGCACTTCTAATCATGAAGATGTTTTATCTTGCCTTACACAAGCAAAAACAAAAAAAACAAATCTCCAAAAATGGAATGTCCACTCAACTCTCCATCTGCTCACCTACATTTTTTCCTCTTACATTTTCCTCTTACATACGTAAATGTATCGCATTAAACTATGTAGAAATAATAGATACATTTCTAGTTAACTCCGTCACTACTTTTCTTTCTTTCATATAGATATATATATATATATATATATATATATTTTGAAAGTATTATTGTTATCATTCTAAGTCAAGTACGCTGCAAGTGTTGGTTTTACATCCCAGTAAGCACCACCCCCATCACAATAATGAACAAAAACGAAGCCCAAGAATGAAGGCCTCGTGTACCGAATGCTGTAGGCAACAGCTGGAGCAAGCCAAACGAAGTGGAGGGGGGAGCCATGTCTAGTGGCCTCCATGTACTCTCTCAGCCAAAGCTTTTACAGACAGACAGATAGAGAGAGCCATGAAAACTATCAGACAAGAAGAGCCAGAGGGGGGCCATAATGCCTGCAGCAATTCTAGGTGAGCAGGAAACGTAATGCACACACAGCCATGGCTGCTCATCACACGCTTCGCCATGCACCGAGAGAGCTACCATTTGAAGACCTGGCACAAACGGACCTGTGGCGTTGTCGATGAGCTCAAACGCAATGAACTGTAAAATGTGAGGGAAGATCTAGAGAAGGAGTTTAAAAACAACTGTCGTAAGCAGCACCGTAGCATTGTGGGTGCTGGGAGAAACCGCCTCTTGCTCCGTTGACATGGTGCTGTGGGTGCTGTGGGTGCTGTCACAACAGATTCCAGCTTATCCTTGAGCTACTACGGTAACTTGGTCTGCACGGTTTAGACTTACTGTATCCACTTCAGCAACGCTGTATCGGGTGCGGGGAAAAGGAACTAGTGTGTGAGATTGACAGGAAAGGGATCAGGGGAGGTGAAGGTCGTGGCTGTGAATGCATTACCTCGACAGCGATGTCTCCGAAACGGACCGCGAACAGGTCCGTTTCGGTGTCAGAATCTGAGCTGCGGGTGTCAAACTGGGTAACGGCTTCGGTAATGGTGACCTGCCGCGGCGGAAGATGTGAGGAACTCCTCCCCAGGAAGTTGACAAAACAGAGGAGTTGGCACTCCATCTGAAGCACTCGTCACGCTTTTAATCTTGCAGCGTTATCCATGTGTGATACGGCCATTGATTGTACGGTGTTATGGCTGGCACCTCCCCGGCACCTGGAAAATGTTGTGACAATCTCGGGTGGACTACATGCCGTGTATCTGTGTGCACGGAGCTGGTTTATTCCGGATTTCACTAACGCCGGTAACTGAATCTAAAACTCAACCTTTGTACATGCCAGAGGGGCTCTTCATGATAGCAAGCTTCAGTGAGTTGTGACTGATTCAGTCTGTTTTACATCATGTGATCATTTTGACAGCAGGAGTTTGAAATGTGAATTATTTCTGGCTGTGTGAGGGTTGAGGTGAAGAAATGCTGGACTGAGAATTGGATCTTTAGAATGAGTTAATTGAATCCGGATTCTGTGTACCAAGGGCTGTTTCGGAAACGAATTCGTTGGTTGTTGACCTCAAGCAAATCACCTACACATATCAGTGCCTCCTTTCTTAGCAATCAAATCATGTCAGGAAGGACATGCAAAAGCTGCACCCACTAGAGATACATCTGCAATGCAATGTCGAATCGTGAAAGAAACAAACACCTCCTGATCGTGGAAAGAAAACTGCAGGACTAAACCATAAATCCATTAATGAAATTGATCCATTGATATTGGGATGAATTTGATCCATTAATACATTTGATCCATTAATACTTTTGATCCATTGATATTGGG
The DNA here is from genome assembly GCF_059467195.1 of Physcomitrium patens. Classification (NCBI taxonomy): domain Eukaryota; kingdom Viridiplantae; phylum Streptophyta; class Bryopsida; order Funariales; family Funariaceae; genus Physcomitrium; species Physcomitrium patens. The sequence continues at coordinate 2,590,752 of NC_143412.1, read as the reverse complement.
ATTTTGCGTGTAAAGCACAATGTCCCAGAAAGCCGGGGGAGCTAGTGCCCAATTAACGAAGCTCTTTCGAAGCGGGACTATCCTCATTACCTGTGACCACGTCGTGCCTCAAAAGTTGCATCTCAACCCACTACAAGTCCAAGCAGCCTGAGACTTTGTCAACGTTTATACTCGACTGTAGGTATTCAACTAGTCGGTGGAGTCAAGCAAGTTCCGAATGGTGGGGAAAGCAACAATTTTGGAGCTCAAATGTGGCCAAAAGTGCAGAACTTACTTCATTCCTTCGACGTGGTAAAGTGGAAGACCCACAACTAACTTGGGGTCTACCAAGCTCAAATCAGCGTACTAAGATGAGACACCAAACAATGTGCCTTCGCGAGGCAAGATTTCGCTGCCCTCTAAACATCATCTCAAACTTGCGCTCCTAATATTTCAGCGAAACGAATCCTGCTTACAACTGGCCATGCAAAAAAAAATGCCAACTGCATCAAGAAAACTGCCAAAAGCAATGCAATTGAACAAATTATTATTCAGAAGTTGAACGAACCTGGATATGTTGAATATCCCGTGCCTACCAACATACAAGTAGCCAGCACATGTGGATCCAGGTCGCTGAATTTGTTTTGCTCTCATCCGACGAATATCTTGCTCTTCTCCCACTAGTTCTCCATAAAGGCTTTTTCCCTCATGGAGGAATTGCTTCTAAGCAATAAAGTTTGTTCGCACTCTCTCCACTTCATGGGCTCAAGCTTCGTGCACAGCCTTCATAGCCCCCAAGAATAGAGCAAATCAGTCCGGCTGCACGAATTTGTGCGCCTTGCGACAAGCTCGTGGTGTTAACACCTGTGTCGCAAGCTATCTTCGCCACAACTTCAGCGTCCTGCACACTCGCGGCTGCCGTGAACAATCAAGAACTAAACTCAGTTGACATTGATTTTAATCTGCACGCCATAAATCAGAATTTAGCAATAAGTTTCATAATTGGATTTGATGTCACCAGCATATCAGAATCCAAAATGCACAAACCTGAAGCGAGGACCATCATGTCTCGTGCGTTGGAGAAAGGTTAATAGCATGGCGTCATGGTCTATGGTCTTGCGTAATCGTAATGAAGGTGCGCCAGTGTTGAGCCAAGTCGTGGACAAAGTCACCATTTCTCCCCGGGACATATCTTTCACGCAACCTGCCACAAGGATTGTTCAGCGAAGTGATCACTTGGGTGAGATTCTTGTGGGTCTTCGGCTGGTGTACCGAGGGGTCCCCACCCCAGTGGAACAGCTTCGAGTACAGTTGGCTTTGACTTTGTACAAAGACGACTAAAATCATTTTTATGATACCAAAGCATCCCACCCTGATCAGAGATAGCTGAATAGTTGCATCAATGCGCACGTTCGAACGGAACAAGTAGCACGGCGATGCAGCCACCTCAGTAATGAAAATTTCGTCTCACGTGGCAATATCCATGGAAATCGGCATGAGTGGGCTAAAGCGCGCTCTATTGTTTCATCACAATCGCAATGTACTCCGCGACTGCATTGCCCACAAACGTCCGAACTCCGTCACAGCGCCGTCCGGTCCGATGCAGATGAAACAGGGCTCTTCAATTGTCCTTACACGTTGCTACATCACGACGGCAGCATCCAAGTTCTGCGGTTTTCCAGACTCTATATGGAATTGCAAAGTTTCATAAAAATCGGAAATTGCTCCCATTTCTTAACCATGGAATTAAATTATTATTATTACTATTTTTTACAAAACAGCATTCTCCTGAAAGCAGTAAACAGATCCAAGAGGTGAAGAGGCGGCTGCCCACCACCGGTCACTGCAGCAACTGTCAAAAACTTAAAATGCCGAGCTGATGTTCTCAAAAGCTAGGGGAATACGTTTTACCTGTGCCACACAAGCCGCTGACTCAAGCACTTCTACTATCCGCAACTACAAAAGCGAGATCAGGAAGAACAGTGCGAGGGAGCGAAAAGCGCTAGAGCTACTCACTCAAGCTACACCGCAACTCCAGATTGAGACTGAGACATAAGTTCGGTGGGGGGTAGAGCTGCAAGGGGTGAGTGATGAGGCATGCGGCAGGCAGAATCTCATATCTAGTAAGCGTTACGATGACGAGTAGAGGGAGAGGCGAAGCCATCGATCAGCGTCGGTCGTGCTTGCCAGATGGGGGTCCGTCGCAGCGACGGCGAGCTCGCCCCTCAGCTCTCCTCGGCCTTGGATGCCCGGAAGAAACACTATGTTCAATTCGTTGTAATATATATATATATATATATATATATATATACACACACACACAAATATATTTTTAAAGCTGAAAACTAAGAATGATTAAAGTTTAAAATTTGATAAAGTTTATTAATTGTTATAATAAATCTTTTTTTTTTGTTTTTTTAGATTCTTTTTTATGTATTTTTAATATCAATAAAATAGATTTAAATTTTAATAAATTTATATTTACATTTTATGCTCAATAATTAAAATCTTTAGTTTAAGTTATGTCTATGAAAATTTAAAATAAAAAGTATTTTTAACCACAATTCTAAATTCTTTACTATAATTTTAAAATTTTCAATAGAATTTGATTGATTTTTTATAGGAGAATATTAAATCAACCCAAGTTAATCTTAAATCAATTCTTTTTTATTCTTATTGTCCTATACTATTTCATATATTCATTATTGATCTAAAGAAGTATTAAAGATGTCCTATACTATTTCATATATTCTTTATTGATCTAAATAAGTATTGAAGAAATATAACTTTGAAGTCACAACACATAACATCAGCAAGGTTGCACACAAAGAGAATGTGGAGCAAGATAATTATCACTTCCAACATTTATTACTTATAAGTGGTGGTTGCTATCTTTAATGACAATTTTCATTTTTTGATGTTTACATCCATCTAAGGATATACCAAGTATATCCTTTGACATCTTATCAATTACAAAGAATTGCCTTTAGTATATCTTTTATACTCTTAGGATCCTTTGCCAACTTAGCTATCTTAAGGATATCCTATAACATATATTTTATATTCTTTTCTAGTTATTGAATATTTTTTACTTGATCTTTTACCTTCTCAATCCTAACTCTAGGCTCTTATTCATGGGATGTCTTTTCACATGCCAAGAGTCAATTTTTTGACTATTAGCAACTTATTTAAGATAATATCTTCTTCAAAGTAACTTATTTTACTTTTATTTTTACTTACTTACTTAATTACATCTACTTTATTATTAATTAAAGGCTTTTAATCCTAATGCCTTTTTGAACATGTAATGTCTATCCTTCATTCATGTCTTTATTAATATATGAGTAAGCATGTCTTTCATAGCTCTATATTTCATATCAATCATTTTCATTTCAATCTTATTTTTTATGAAATGATGTTGAATGTGAATGTCTTTGGTCCTTGAATGATGTTTTGAATTCTTTGCAAAAGTAAGAAATTCTTAATTATTATACTTCATTAGAATTTCTTCTAATTGCACTAGTCTAATGTCCTCCATAAGTTATTTTAATTATATTACTTCTATTGCACCATGATTTGTTGTTATGTACTCCATCTCCATTGTGAATTTTATAATTATTAGTTGTCTCTTGTAATTCCATGAAATAATTCCCATTCCAACAAAGAACACATATCTAATTATTGATGCTCTATCATTTACATCTCCAACCCAATTCGCATCACAATAACCATACGATGCTATGTTATGACCTCGAAGATACAATTTGAAGTGTAAAGTGTCTTTTAAGTACCTCATGATTCTTTTCATGGTTGTCTAATGGATTGGTCTAGTCTTTGATGTGTATTAGCTCATAATATTCACCACGTATATAAAATCCATGTTTATGCCAACTATTGCATATATATGTGAGCCTATCATTGCATTGTATGAAATACTTTGTATTTGATCTTCAACTTTAGCAAACTTTTTATTTGTGAGCTTTATTAACTTCATATTTGCCTCCAAAGGTGTTTCAATGGACTTATACTCCTTCATATTGAATTATTTCAATGCTTCTTCAATATACTTACTTTGATTTATTATTATGGTTTTCTTACTATAATCTTTCATAAATTCTATTTTTAAATAATAATAATAAAACTCTTTCAAATCACTTATCTCATATTCTTTTAATAATTTTATCTTCAATCAATCCATCATCTTCAAGATATTGGTTAAGATGATCAAATTATCAACATAGAAAATGAGAAGCAATAAAAATTTATTTGATTACATCATATATATGGATTAATGAGCCTCATTCCTTAAAAATTCTTTATTCACAAAGAATGTGTCAATACATTGGTATTGTGGCCTTGGTAATTGCTTAAGCCAATACAAAGTTTTTTTCAACTTACAAACAAGGTGTTATTTGTATTCTTCAATAAATCCTTAATATTGATCCATATAGATGTCTTTTTTCAACTTTTCATTTAAAAAACGCATCTTCACATCCATTTGATATATCTCTAAGTCCATTATTGTCCCAATTGTCACAATAATTCTAATTGTGGTGAATTTTGTTACTAAAGAAAATATTTCATTGAAATCAATACCAACAACTTATGAATATCCTTTGACAACTAGTCTAGACTTATATCTCATAACATTGTTCATTACATTCTTTTTTGTTTTAAACACCTATTTACAACTAATTAAAGATTGATTTAATAGAAATCAAGTCAATTTCCATGTTCCATCATCTATGAATAATTTCTACTCTTCTTCCATGGACTTTTCTTACTTCAAAGTATCTATGGATTTCATTGCATCATACAAACTTAACAGATTAGCAAGGGCTATAACATTGGTATCGTCTTCTCTTACTTGAGAAAAGATGTCGTTCTTCTACCATTCACCAAGTTGTTTTCTTTGTCTCAATAGATAACTCATTTCATTTGATAAAGATTGTCCTTTATTCACTCTAAGCTTCTTTTCTTTTAAATTTTTTTTCTTTATATTCAAAGATTGGTATTTCTCATCATTATTATCTTCAACATATTGATTTTTTTTATTATTTGTTTTAGGAATTATAGACATACTTTGATCTATCTTCTTTGGCTCTTCATCTTGATTTGCATTTCCACTATCTTCATTGTCATTATCTTCTTCTTCTTTCTTTCTTAAAATTAAAGATGTATCCATAAATATGCCATTACTTCTATTTGAATACATCTCTAAGTATTTATAAGTATTCTTATATTTCAAAAACTCTTCATCACAAATTTTAATATTTTTCGTGGTATCTAAATATATTAGCCTATATGCCTTAATACCTTTATAATATCCAACAAACATATATTTTATATTTTTTGCATCAAATTTGGACTTCATATAATCTAGTACTATTGCATAGATAATTCATCCAAAAGTCCTCATGTATGAAATATAAGGTTTTTTACTACTTTAAGCTTCTTGTGGAGTCATTGATGTGAATACACTTTTGGGGCACCAATTCTTTGTATATACTACATTTACCATGGCTTTTGTCTAAAATTAATGCCTAAGATTTTAGGCATAAATTATATTCTTTATCATCTCTACAATAGTGTAACTTTTTCTTTTAACAATTCCATTTTATTATGAAATGTAAGAAATAGAGGTTTAACTTGAGATACCTTAAATCTTCAAGAATTTATCAAAATACTTTGATATATATATATATATATATATATATATATGTATTCTCTTCTATTTTTTGTGCACAGTACTTTAATCTTTCATTCACATTGTTTCTCCACAAATGCCTTAAATTTCTTAAATCTTGAAAAATATTCATTCTTGATTTTAAAGATATAAATCTACACCTTCTCTGAAAAATCATCAATAAATGTTATCAAGTACCTTACTTTTTCAATTGATGGCATCTTCATCGGTCTATAGATATTAAAATATACAATCTCTAATAACTTGATTGTACATATTGTATTTCTATTTAAAAATAAAGTTTTTTATTATTTGACTTGTATACAACCTTAATAAGTAAGTGTCATGGTATTGTATCTAAATTGACTAAGTTCCAAGCCACTTACTATAGATTGGAATTCCTTCATACTTTTGACATTTAAATAATCAAATCATTGATGCTAAATCTTAAATTTGTTTTGATCTTTTGGAAACTCAACAAATGCTATGTCTTCAATTTTATTGATCTTTTTACAAATAATAAAGTAAATATTTCCATCTCTAAAGCCTTTGACAACATCTTATCTATCCAATGTCTTTATATAATACATATTCATGTTAAATTGAACCTTACAACCATGTAATATAAGTTTGTTTATTGAATGAAGGTTTTTCTTTTCATCTTTGGTACATATAAGACTTTTGTCAATATGATCTTTTTGATTTGGTCCTTCAAAACAATCTCCACTATAATAGAGCTAATTTCAATGGCTTGTACTATGCCATTGTCTTCCAACTAAACTTTTATTGCTCAAATTTCTTCATAAGTGTTAAATAAATACTTTCATTATATCATGTGTTCAGTAGTACCTAAATCTATAATCTATTTATATATGGTGGCCATAAAGGCTCCTTCATTTGCCATAAAAGCATTATCATCTCCATCAAAGTTATTACAAGTATTATTTATATTTTTTCTATTTATTTTTATTTTATTTTGTTTTTTTTTTTTAAAAAAATTGTAGCAATTTCTTATAAACTAACATGGTTTTTTACAAATATAAAAAAAATCATATTACTTCTTATATTATCATCTTGGTTAAAATAGCTATCTTTACCTTATTTAAAAAAAAAATCAAATCTTCAATTTAAAGACCATTTTCTTTCTTCTTAGTCACTTTATGGGTAAGTCTTGACATGCCATAGTCCAATGCAAGCTCTTTGATTTTGATGGATTTCAATGCTATAATGATGTAGTTGTAGAATTGTAAAAGGCTCATAAACAATGTTATCATAATGTCATAATCTTCAACAAACTTATCAATAATTACTTGTTGGTTTGTAAATGCTTTTACTTTGTTGACATGAGCCATGAGGTCATTTCTTTCTTCCATCTTTATGGTTAAGAACTTATTCTTTTTCCATAGAACATTGGCAAGGTTTCTACTCTCATACATGTTCCAAAGAATCTTCTATGTTTCTCCTATTCTTTAACAAGCAATTATGTGTAAAAAGTTAGCATCATCAAGATTAGTTGTAATCAGTCTAAAAGCCTTCTTTTCACAATATTTATATTCTTTTTTTTTTCTTGACATTAGCTTTGTTACTTAGACCATCCTCACTTTCATCTATAATATCTCAAAAATTCAATAAAACCAACAAAAGCTTCATTTTTTTCTTCCAATGGTAGAAGTTGTCACTTCTAAACTTCTCAATCACTCTCAAGTCTTCACTATGATTTGAAGCCATATCTAAGAATGAAATGTATAAAAAAGATTAAAAAAAGAAGTAATAGAGCTTTCAAAATCAAGATAAAGATGTTATTGCCTAATAAATCCAAAATGCCCTCTTTATAAACAAACTAGTAATTTTACTCTTAAATCACTTTCAACTTTACTTATAAGACTTCTCACGAGACTTATATTCTATCTTAACTTCATCTATAAGCTTTGTCCTTCTTCAATTACCTCTAATCTCACAAAAAAAAATTAATTTCATAAAACACTTCTTATCTTTGTAAGAGGTCTTTTAAGAACTTCAATACATAAATGCATAATGTAAGTGCACCAATGATATAACTCAACAAAAAAATACAACACTAATATTCCAAAATATTACTCTAAGGTATTTAACAACCTCCAAGATCATGTATGCTCTTAATAATAAGTGAGAGAAAAACTACATCAACAACTAGATACAAAAGCAAGATTAAAAGATATCAAATACTAATATCAACAATAACCATAAGATTTACTCTTTTTAATAAGAAAGATTTCAAAGAACTTCAAATCTCACAAGCAAATATAAGTGGGCCTATAATCTATTGAAGAAAGACAACTTTGAAGTTACAACACATAGCATCATGAAGGTTGTACACAAAGAGAGTAAAGAGTAAGATAACTCTCACTTCTAACATCCATTACTTATAGATGGTAGTTATTATTCTTAATAACAACTTCCATCCTTTGGCTTTTACATCTATTTGAAAATATACCAAGTATATCTTTTAGCATCTTATCAAATATAAAGAATTGTCTTTAGCATATCTTTTATGTTTGTAGGATCCTTTGCAAATTCATCTATGTCAAAGATATCCTACATCATATATTTTATATCCTTCTTTAGTTATTGAATATTTTCTAGTTGTTCCTTTATCTTCTTAATCTTGACTCTTGGCCTTTATTTATGGGATGCCTTTCTACATGCCAAGAATCAATCGTTTGACCATTAATAACTTACTTAAGATAATATCATCTTCAAGGTATCTTATTCTATTTTCATTTTTACTTACTTACTTCAACAAGAAGATCATCTCTATTCATCAATTTCTTAAATTTGTATTTTTGGAGTTACTTTCTTCTATCATGAATGTTGATTAGTAAATAAGAAATGTGAAGGTATTCTGGTTGATTGTGGGGTAGAATAATCCCAATTCTCTAATATAAGACTAGCTTCAAAATCTATTTGGTAGACATTGAAGACAAATTTATTACAGTCTAAGGATGACTTTCTTCAAATTGACACGGAATATATGATATGGAACAATAAGAGAAAAAATGGATTGATCTAAGATTTATTAAGATTAATTCAATATATATATATATATATATATATATATATATTTTCTGAACAATACTATTGGACAATTTATTATAAAGTTGTGAAATTTTGATATTTAGAAGATTTTGATAAAAATCTTCTGTTTAAAATACAGGTGCCATACATATTAATAATTTTCAGCCATATCCTACTTACATTATTACTTGTAATGATTATTATATATCAAGTATTATATTTTCTTATGATTTAAATAAACTTCCAATACACTATGTTTTGATGTTTAATTTCTTGATTTATATTGTAAAACTTTACTGTGGTATAATTGCAATTTTAGTTCCAGTAGTGAGTAACCCATGGTTTTCATCAATATAATTACGATCCATGTGTAAATTAAAATCAAAGGCCAAATTTTTATGCTGTATATGCATAATATATCTTGTGTTTTTTTATTTATATATATCTAACATCAATATCAATACAAAGTTACACTGCAAATCATCCCTGTAACAATATTAATTGACACTCTCTCCTAAAGCTTCTAAAGCCCTGCATTTAAACCCATCACAATTAACAACTTTAAAAAAAAATTAAAAAAAAAAAAAAAAAAAAAAAAAAATTACACTCGACAGCTTTGAAATGCATAATCTCAAATCAAAATCACCAGAGCGATTCTTATACAAATGACAGCCAAAAGTAAGCTAACTGAAGCACAGATATTCAACAAAAATGTTCTTCATCCCTGAACTGCAACACTGAGGATCAACAAAGCTCATCACTACTGCAGTCATTTCGACGATGCTGATCACTGCAATAAGTCAAATCTGCAGATTTGTTCATCATTTGGATCGGAAATCAAGCATTATATCGTGGTCTCAACTGTTTACCGACAAGGCCCATGAGTTGGTTACCGACCCTCATCTTACCCTGTAATTACAATTGCCTGTTCCTTTTGTTCTCCTTCTTTTTCAACTTTTTTTTTTTTTTTTTTTTCTTTTCTTTTTTTGTTAACAGTAACGGGATTCCATAGGCCTGTTTCGAATTGCTGTAACTTCACCAAGAAATTTGCAGATTTTCAGATGGTCCTTAACGGTGCCTGCGGTACAGTTCATTGTTCTTCGGGATTTCAGGGAGTTCAGTGAGCTGCGTGTTTGAATGATGCTTCGGTAATGAATAGATTCGTGTGAACCGAATTTTTCTAGTGTACGAGTACGGCATAAGTATTGATTGAGGCTGCATGGATCTGTGAACGAATACGAATCGGAGCTGCGAGCTCTAAGGCTACCCTGTCAACTAAGTAGGTTTGATGTGCGAGCTGAGAATGTAAAGATGTCAGTAGCACTGGAGAATGTGCACACTTGAGGCGAATCTGGATCTTAGCATTTTTCTGAAAGCCCGGTTCTCTTTTTAAGAGTTCGTCGATATTTTTACATTGCAGCCCCTGACCCGGAGAACCCAGCAACTGACCTTGCGCGTTCACCAGATCTAGCCTCACTAGAAATACAAAGGCTGATCATGGAGACTCCCACAGTCCAAGTTCTTGGAATATTTACTCTTAACTCAGATACCTTTAATTCCCTAGTCTGAAGTGCCACGCTTGTGCCATGCGTGCCCTACTGCGCTAAACTACGCTTTTATTGAACAAACAGCCAAATCTAGATTGCTAAGCGTGCAGATGATTTGCTGTCTCGGGTGGAATCACTTGGATCCAGTCTGGTCGACACCCGAAGACGGATTGACCAGATGACCCCATCTGCGTTTACTACTTTCAGCTCTTATATTGATGTTCTAGAGAACTCAACCCCAAGCTCGCCAACGGACCACAACCCCACTCCCCTAATCTTGCCACATTTAGAAGCCACGAAAAACCTTTCCCATTGCATGACCTCAAGAATCCAAGATGCCCCTCTTCACTATGTCTGCAGAGACCACGAGCTCTCAGACATCCATAGCCACGTCACGAAAGGCAACAATTGACTCTTCTGCTCTGAATTCTATTTTACTTCGGCATTTGGTAGTCCATTCGACAGTGCCGATACAGATTTGCACCGACGCTCACTCCAGGACTTGGTGTGCATAATTGACTGTTCACCTTTCACAGAACTCTCGTCGCTCGGCACAGGCGTCCTCTTCAATACAAGGGCGGGAGAAGGTTCTTCGCCACCACACTTCGAATGCTTTCTGTAGATTGGGGCAGTCATCGCCGGAGCTAGAGAATCGGTCGAACCACGAGAGCAAGATACTCTGCTGTTGCTTCAATGGGAGAGTAAGGATTGTTTGGCTGATTCCTTCCTCAACCACCTTCTTGTCCAAACTGCGGCAGCATCTTTGCATCCACGCAAAATCGTCCACCAGAGGCTGGAGCCAGGTTTGCAGCAGAAGGAACCTCACGTCCTTAGGAGACAGAACCTGTCCATCAACACGTAGCTTTGACCTGGTGAGATGTTGTGGTTAACGTCAGTTACACCTTAATTCAACTATCAGTTCTGTGCCTATATTTTTCGAAAGATATATTATTGAAAGACCATATGTAGAGGACTAAACTAAAAACGAGATTTGATTGTCTTGCCTGGCCTTTGCCGATTGCAATGCACAAACGGGCGGTGAGACGGCTGACTTCGTAACGAAACATCACTGGCACCTTCGCGTGTAAGTTCGCAAGCTCAGCTTGATGAGCCCACATGCGCACAAAGTCATCAGCAATTCTTCGGTCTATCAAAATGTCCACCAACCAATGCAAGTTGTCTGCTTGTCGGGAAATCTCGATCAGCATTCCTCTATCGTCGCCACTCTTGGACTGCGTTCCACATGTTGGAACAATATTAATGAATTGTGTACTCACGGGATGAGACAGTGAGTCGTAAGGAATTGGGTTACAATGGGTTTGGTCGCTTCAAGAATAGATCACATCAACGTGGACACAATCAGGTTCGTAGACATACCTGCATGAACAGATGAAGTAGAGAGTCGAGACATGCATGGCAAGCTCGATATAAGCTCTCCTTACTGACATCGACAGTGTTCTTGTTCTGCGACATGTTCTCTCGAAGCATTCTTGAAACGAGGGATTTCATTTCTCTTCGAGCCTTGTCGTCAGTTCCTGAGAGTTACAAGACAACTAATATTTAGAAATCAATCAGGCACTGCGTCATGTAAGTGCAAGAATAATTCGCATGATGCTGCAAGAATGAATCCGTGGCACATAGCATGGCAGACCTTTAGTGACGGCCTGCAAGAGCCGAACTAGAACATCTTCAGAGTTGGTGCTCTCAAGGGCAGAGCACCGCTTCATCACGTCTGCAGCAACGCCCACACTCTCTAGCTGCAGCTGCCCCATCAGCGCAGTCACCTTCTCCTCCTCCTCATCAGCCCATGGGACAGCCTCTAGGTACTCAAGGCAAGCAAAGACACCTCCCTCGAACATAATGTGAGCCGAGAGCTGAGACCACACACGAGCAACATTGACAACTTTAATACTCTGGTTCCCGTTGCTACGGGGCACTGGATATGGCGATGAACTGTTTAAATCGATCATTTTGGAACAGAGATCATAAGATGTGAGCCGGAGCGTGACGTACCTTGAGAATGCCAAGGACCCGACTCACATTTTCCTTCATGAGGCTCTTCTTGACATCTTCACAATACATGAGTCGCAGTGTTTCAAGGTATATTTCAACGTCGTCAATGTCGGTGATCTCAATAAGGTTGGAATTCGTTCGTTGCTGTTTCGACCATCTATCCGACAGCTTGGCTGCGAAGAACCGGCTGTGAGTTACTAAAATGTGTCGATGAACGTTCACAGTGACGCTGTAGCCTTCTCGGTTGTTCAAAATCAATTTCAAGTCGCTTGTATTTGTGGCGTTGAACTGGTTTCCGGGGCTCGTTCCTGGTCGTCACGAGAAAGCCACACATTACGTAAGTTAGGACAGAATAAATTTCACCAAAGCACTCGGAGAAACACGTAAGTGAATTTTTTTGACCTCCCCCCTAGCTCAACTATTAATCAATCCTAATTAGAAATTCCAGAATAAAACGTGGACAACAGCAGTGTCCCACACCTGAAAGAGGTTGGCTATGCTGTCGTGCAAAGTCTACATCTGAGTTCTATCTCCGTAGACCTCCGCATTGGCGTTAGAAAATTCATTTAGAGCAGCTGGAGTTTCATTGGCGATGGCATGAGTACCTACAGTGGATTTGTGTGGAATTTCAGGTCCCTACAGTACCTGAGAGGATGGACTTCATCTTCTCTTGAAATGTAAGCTGCTGGCTTAGAGATATGGTGTGAACAGCTTTCGGTCCCAATTCCTGCTCGTGGGTCATCATCTCAAACAGAGTAGGGGAGGCTTTGATCTTGTCCACTGGGGGCGAACTTGACACCCCCGAGGATGAGTTCTGCATCTTCGCTGCCGACGTCAAGTTGTAATTCGACATCGAGAACACAGCACTCGTCACTGTTTGTTGATGTTGCGCGGCAGGTACGGCAGATATAGAAGCCGGCGGAGGCACCACTTCCACCACCGGCGACACCTTTCCTGGAGACAGCCGTGGCCGAAACACAGGTGAGCTACCGGACGTAGACACACTCCGCTCAAAGCTGCCACTAAAGTTCTTCACCATGGATCCAACGTCCCCGCTCTTCACCTCGCCACTTCCTTTCTTGCCTCCCTTACGCCCTTTCCCCCCTCTCACACCCCCACCCCTAGGTGGTGGAGTCACAGCCCCTGACCGGTTCATGCAGCCGCACCAGCTCCCAAATCCCCCATCAAAATCATCCCCCTGGTACACCACATTGCTCTGCTCAACACTTCTACCAGACTTCGACATGTCGCCCTTGCCACTGCGCCCGCTCCCCTGCGCCCGCGAGCTCCACTCCTGCTGCAAAATATCGGCACTTCCCCCTGCTCCGTCTACATTTCCGCTGCTCCCATACAGCACTCCGCTTGTGGGTCTCCCGCGTGCTTGCTGGTGCTGGTATGCTTTCCGAGGCTGCAACTGCTGCCATGCAGGCGGGCGGGACACCACTGCCATGTCCCTCCCCGACCTCAATTGCTCTACCTTTCTCTCTCACCTTCACCCTCCTTTAACTCTCCAACTCTAAGTTCTGATAATGCGTTAGACGATCAGCTGCGGCGCCATCCCAGGTGCAGCTCGTGATGATGACGATGATGGTGCTGATGATGCTCTGCTTTAGAATGAGTTGGGTAGTGGTCTGGTGCTCTGCCGCGACGCTGTGTACCGTTGAGTCTGCCTCCAGGGTCAGACTGCAGATCGCACAGCACCCGTCAGTGGTCGCGCGTGCGAGCTCGGCCGCGGCCACTGGCCCCACTTCTCTCTCATGCTCGCGCTGCCACTTCCTATCTGGCGTCGTAATTTTGCTCCTGGTGATCATGGTTCCATATCCCGTGGTTTGTTTCTGCTATCTTGTTTTCTACTGTTTTTTTCTTCTTTTCTTATTTATTCGTTTTCCTGTGCAGGAAACTTGTGGCTGCAGCGTCTGATCATTATGCTCATCATAAACCCTGCACCCACGACAGCAGATTGTAAATGTACTCCTCTGTCTTTATCTGCTTTCTCCACTTGATCTACGCAACCAACAGAAAAGCAAGTCGAAATTTCATGCTGCTCACTCATGAGCCTGATGACTCATGATACTGATTCATTTTTTCCACGCTGTCAAAGTGGCAGTCACGTACCAATGTACTTGGCGGTCCGACAGAGCCACCAAATCCATACACAAGTGCCGCTTCAACCTTTTCTAAGAGGAACCACCCGAAACTGGTCGACACCCACCTCTTCAACACGGCTTCGTCATCACCAAAAATCAGTTGCAGCTTTCTGATTCAACCCTAACGAAGCGGTTTCAAGAACCTCGAATCCATCGACGACCACCTCTCGGTGCTTTCCAGCGACTCCTGTAGTTTAAGCTTGTCACACTCGTGGCTCTTTTGCATGGGCATCAGCGTTTTTATTTTCCTGTAATACAAAGACCGTGTGTGGGGGAAGAGTTGCATGAGTCACAAGCCTGGTCGAGCACAGTCGCAATCAGACAGCTCCAATCCCCGTAATCTGCGAAGCAAAACACGTGCTCTGCGCACAGCATCCCAGAAGAGAGCCACCATCTTCTTCATCCAACTCCATTTTGAAGCGAACTCCTGGAGTCAAGTCGAAGCTCAAAACTCACCCACAAAAACAGTTGCAGAGTTGCAGGATTAAAGCCAGGCAGACAGTAATTAAGTACTGGTAGAAGATCACTTAACTCATGAGCACTTAAGTTGGATTCCTCAACATGGAGGCCATCCAGTGTAGATAAGCTTTGCAAGGTGACATGATGCGTCAATTCAGAAAATACCATTCAGGCCTAGCAGAGTTTAGGGTGGGGAATTTAGGGCTTGTGATTGGACTTCAGGATTAGGGTTTGGGATTTCAGATGCACCTCTTTGCGGGGTTTGTGAAATGCACATTAACCCTAAAAGTTCTACCTTGGAATATTATGGAAAACATATGTCCAATTTAAATTCTTCAACTTCTTTATAAAGCCTAGTGCCCTTGTTTGAGAAAGTAAAGTGATTTCGGATACATTTGCAATGAATTTAAAGGAATCATGTTCAGGAAAACTCTTAAAACGAAGCAAAGAATTCAGATGCATTACCTTTATCACATGATTGATTTAACTATCATCGGAATTTGATGATCATATCAAGGAACTGTCAGGTCAACTTACATAGGCTTAAATGAAAAAAGATATCAGAATAAAACGAAAAGGAAGTATTAAAAAATAATTGTGAAAAGAATGGGAATATTATCCATCTGAAGGCATAAAAGATATCATATCATTTTATCATTCATTCAATGCTCTTTCTTTTATTATTATTGGGGAGGGGGGGGGGGTAGACATTAACTCTGTGAAGTGGCAGCACTGAGCACATGGCAGATGGGAATGTCAGAGCCTGGACAGCTTCGGACAGAAGGGACTGAAAGCAACGCTTGACAATGGATGAATAATCATATTACGAATGACACTCGGAACGACATTCGTTCCGGAGACCACAAGTTTGTCTTTCCTCTAGGGACCGATCCGGCGCTCCACAACAAGGGTTCTAATGAATGAAAAGTGGAGAGAGGAGAGGATGAATGAAAAAATCCAGCTGGCGAGGTTGTCTCTTGGTCGTGCATCCACATCCAACAACCTGCTTGGCGGGTACCATGATGTGCTCCGGGTCTCAATAACGGTGCCTGCGGGTACGGAAAACGCCAACTCCTGTCCTTGTGATGACCTGATTTGATACTTGTCCTAGCCATCAATTGTCTGGTGAGCCTTTTTAAGTCTGGCTCAGACCTCCAGCACGCTTGGGCCCAGACCTAATTGCCCCCAGCCTCAGTCCCGATCCCGAGGAGGTCCATATGAGTCATTCTGCTCCTGAATGCAGTCTTCCTGTGTGAAAAGAGACCATTTTCGATATCTTCATATGTTTTGTTTGTTTGTTTGAAGTTCTGGTTTGATTGCCCGTGAGTTTCAGAAATTCTCGTTAAACTTTTTGAATATTGGTTTATTTATTTATGTAATTTATTTCTAATTTTGAATGACAAAGTAACATATATATGTATATATATATATATTTAAACATTCATTTAAATTCACACACACAGACGATTTTGTTATGCAACCCCCTTCTACCCTTTTTGCTTCATATATATATATATATATATACACACAGACACACAACTTGGTTATGCTAACCCCTTCTACCCTTTTTTTTCTTTTTCTGTATATATATATATATATATATATATATATACATTTTTATGTATGCACAGACACATAACTTGGTTGTGCAAACCCCTTCTACCCTTCTTGCTTACTTTAAAATCCAACTTTGGCACCTAATCAGTGAAAAAACTACATAATTCTTCATCCAACATACGTGGTTGAATTTAGACTTTTCAAACTTAAAATTTAAAATCTGAGGAATTTACATACCATGCCTCACACAAGTTAAAGATCGTACATTTCGATTTGCATACAAATAATTCTCAAGTCTACTGAAAATTGTTGGGCTAAGGACTCATACTTCAAATGTAAAATGAAGTAAGATAAAAAGTGCACACTAGATTCATGCAAGTGTCAGCTGTAATTAAAGAGGTAGTACCTCAATGAAACTAGACTTCTTTAATCAGCAAAGGGGTACACCCCCTTATGTTTCAAAAAGAAAAAGAAGGGGGGGAAAAAATTTAAAATCTTCAGAACTGAAAAAGTAAACAAACCAACCTCAACACTATGATACATTCCTATTGAATCATTAGCATTTACTGCAGTACACCGAAGCTCTTTCCACCAAGGCATCCAGTCCAGTTCAACAGCTTTGTTCCTGCACTGGATCCCTCTCGTTATTTCTCCAGGTGACACTAGTTGGACTGCACCCAATTCCTCTGGGTGGACCTGAAAGTTACTATTTGCACGTCATTCAAAATCCTAGTAGGTCGCTGGAGTAAGAAGTATTCAAAGTTAATGTGGAAGTCAAGACTGAAGGGACCCAACTGAAAAGTGGGGAATTGACACAACGGTATGACTACTTGAAAACTTTTCTGTAGTAAATAACAGACCAGCTACAAGCAAGCAGTACTCATGTGGGAAACAATAACGTGAATGCAAGGCCTCAGGTTGTACTCGTGTGAAACTGCACATGACAATTTTCCAGAAACGAGCCACACCTCCGTAGCCGTTGAGCGAAGTTAGCTCTGCTCTGAAACTGAAGCTCCCTTTAAAAGTACAAAAGGGAATTGCAACTTCCTGGAATTATGGTTGGGTTGGGTCACCTAAGGTCGACTCATGTGAGAGAAAAAAAGGACTCTTCTGCCTTCTGAGCCAATTTCCTTGTTTTTACCCTGGACTTCCCAAGCTTCACATATGGCTCCAACTGCTGCAGATGGTGGGTGACCTGCCATGGCTATGCGTCTATTGTGACTTGTACCCTGGAGTCAGCTGCTTGCCTTTCTTATAGCAACAACGAAATTCTACAAGGTAGACATACTGGGCAAGCTTGAAAATTTTATATACACGCCAGAAGTTATATGATTCAAGCCCAGGATTTAGATTCTACGTCTACAGGACCTCCATTGGACACATACTTCACATAAGAATAACCAGAAAGGTAGATGAAAAGCGCAAACAGAAGAATCTTATTCACAGGTCATAGTAATGCCTACGCCACTCAATATTTTGGACCACTGCTTGTTTCGCACAAAGTCAAATTGTAATATGGCGTGAGTGCAGGGAACATCCTCGCTATCTAATTTACAATTCATACACTGATTTTAAAAAGCCTCTCAAAGCATACCCTAGAGGACTTGCAGTTGTACTTCAGTCACATAAGTTCGTGAATTGCTTGACAAAAGTATGAAATCACTTTTGCTTTTTTAAAGTAATCTATGATGCGGCTCCCTGCAGCAATTCCACTATCAAGTTCTTGACATCCCTGCAGGATTTCAGCACTACATTATCAGATAAAGGATTATGTTGTATTGTAACAAGTTAACAGATAGTTTCACCCAATCTGCACAAAGATGATCCAAATGTATCACTAGTATAACCATATATTCATGTGAAGGTTTAACTCCTGAATCAAGCGTAGAACTGGCTACAAACAGTCGCGGCGCTTGCAAACTTGAGCATGGTACTTACTTGCGATCTTGTGCAGGTCTTGGAAATGGAATTCGAAGCTTTACTGGTTTTCCATCATGGCCAGCCTACAATATCCAAAGTACAGTAAAAAATGATCACATAACCGAATAATAAACAAATTCAGAAAAGGTAAATGTAAGGTAAAATTATGTAACAGTCTCTTCTTTCATTTTTTAATTACATAAATAAATAAATAATTTCCTTTAAAAACCTTGACATTAGTTTCACCCCTTAAACAGAGAATGCCAACACAAGAGAACTAACCTCTATATTGAAGCCTAGGCGATCCACTTGCAACATTTTGGCATATTCGATCTGCACTTGGTTATCAGCCAAAATCAGTAAGAGAACCATGTCATATCAAGACTAACAATAGGAGATATAGAAAAGTGGCACTTAGTAACAGTCTATACCACTGATGGAAATCAAAAAAGTGACTGTCTTCATGAATACAGATGGTAAGTTACTACCTTCACTCCCAGCGACTTCTCCGCAATTGACTTGGTTTGATCTGCATGGTCCCGGTTCATATGTCCCTGCACTCAAATCATTCGTAATAAACTATTCAAAACCTAAAATATCATTGATATTCTGTGCAGTAAGAGACTTCGTAGCTCGTGGTTTAGATACTAAAACTAGGAGTAGGAGAGAAAAGCAAAGCGAAGAATAGAGAACACCAATGTAAGTAATCTTAATTCGAGACAAATTTGGGCATAATCCAACGTACGGCAATGGGTGCAGTGAATTGTGCAATAGGGTCAACAGCTCCAGCTAGGTACTCTTCGCCATCGAGCTCTGTAGGATTTGAACCCAAACACATTCGTGATTTTCGTCTTTTTCGTTCTCTTTCTTTTTTTCTTTTTTCTAAACAATGTTTCAGTACTGTTGCAGGTACAAAATTTATAATTACCGTATGGTTTGTTCTTCAAAGCAATTTTATTCATTCTTAGGAGCTTGTAAAAATTTCAAATTGCATCTCTGCTTGAAAGGTTCCAGGTCCAAAAAAAAAACTGGGCAGAATCCTCACCACCAAATGTAACAAAAGCTGTGGCTGATCCAGCAAGATATCTTATCTTCTTAGGCATTATTCGTACCAGCCTAAAATCTCCAAAGTCCACCTGTAAACAAGCAGCCTAGCATAAACGAAACAAGAAAAGTGCTAACAAGGAGACATCAAAAAGCAATTCTCACAGACAGCGAATTAGTTAAGATAATTGGAGTCAAATTAGAGAATGCAGCGGGCCAATGAGGTCTTTACCCAAAAGGCCTGTGGATGTTTCTTCAAATACGATGCTCGCACATTCGCCCACTCAGCATCAGACACCTGCACAACCGTTCAAGTTTGTCACACACCAAATTCGATCAACTTCTTCAAACACGTTTTACAAAAGCCCTAAGAATCCCTCATACTTTAAAAATCCGGTTACTATTCAAATACCTATTCATTAAGTATGATATCAGCAACCCCAACAATGGTTAGAATGCTATTATTGCTGCGACGTTCAGATCTATGCAGGTTGCAGATTCAATCATTCTCCCAAAAGCTGCTTACATAATAAGTTGCTGTCTGTGAACTTCTTATTACCTATGGTGCTTTAAAATTACGAAAATCTCAGGATAACGAAATTAGGCACACACTATACGATCTGACTCACCATTTCAGCGTCGCCAATAATGGTAACAACAGTGTCACTTATATCGCCTGCATCCCTAGCAACAAGCAGTGAGCATTTTGGATTTGTCTCCAGATCCTGCAAAATCACGCAGTTGGATAAGGTGTTGTATCTTAAAGGTAATCAAGAAGGCCGAGTTAACATTGAACCTATTCGTGTGCTGAAATAAGAAAATCCATTCATGAATTCAGATTGAAAGTAGTGAACACTCTTCCTCCATAGAAACTTGGCTGCAAAAAGAGGCAGACACAACCACTGCTCTACTCTCACCATTCATAGAGCATATAAATTGCAATTCACCTTGGTATGAGGCGATAAAGAACTGATCACCAAGATAGGACGGCCACTGTCATCAGTGGCATACAATACCAATGATCCTAAAGGAAATCCATCATACTTCTGCACACATCCATCAAGGTTGAACATCAGCCGATGAAAATTACAAACGAGGAGCTTCGCTGAAACACGGTTGAATCGGCAGTTCTTATATTAACTCCAATCAATCAATGCCATGCTCTATGATAACAAAGAGAAAAATTAAGATCGTCACTATGTGCCACGATCTCCAAAGAGATAATTGGAGGAACGTAAAAGCATGTCCTTCCAACCTTCATCAAGAACACGCTCTGAAAGTCGGATAACTCATTCTCTATTCATGAAAATGGGCGCACCTGCGAGATAGTAGAGAGTGTAGCAGTCGAACTAGTTGCTACAAGGGTGCGTGCGTCATCTACTTTCGACAATCTTGCAGCCGCTTTCTGCAACAAGGTCACTGATAAGTGAAAATAGCTCACATGGCAAAAAGCTCATTACAGATAATGTCCCTTTGATCAAGACGAAGGTGGATAGGGAATTTACTTGGTGAGTCCGAATTTGCTCCCAAAACTTCGTCTCTTCATCCAGTTTTTCATCAGGTATTGCCTGCAGAATGTAAATACAATCCATTATAGATTCAACAATTCTGACGTACTTGAAATAAGAATAAATCATACATCCACAAAACCATTCTAAGTGGCCGACTTAAACTTAAAACACGGACAAATTTGATGATTGCAGAAATGCAGAATTTTTTATGCACGTATTCTTGCCATCAGTTCCACTTCGAGGAGCAGCACCACAGATGAATTGCTAGTTAAGTTCGCATCTCAGACACTATTCCTTTGCAAATTCTTCATGACTCTAATTTGCGTATCCTACACCTAATTCTGCACATTCCTCAGCAATCAACGTAATGGCACGTAATTCAGGCAAAGAACTAAGGCACGAGACCCCAGTATACCAAGCCGACCGCCAACTGGACCATCGAAACTTCGAGGCAGGAGCAGTTTTAAATTACAAACCTCAATACATTCAACGTTACTAAACGTTTAGCACAATATCGACCAAAATTCGCACTCATATCCTGCCAATTCATAGAACTTCATAATCCCATCTCTGTTGGGCACTATGACTGTCGGAAGACGTAGCAGTCTCTGCAATATATGTGGCGGTATTCCCAAGGAATAGGCCGGGAAAGAAATCTAGAATGCCCACCACCCCACCTCGCGAGCGACAAGAATAGTATAATTTGCCCCAACAGAAACGCGCATTAACGGAGCAGGAATCCGCGAGACGAGAAATCCCAAACCCACGAAAGGGGAAATCTCAAACTTTAAACTACAAACGCTCGGAATTGAACGAACCTGTGAAGCAGGGCCCGTCGCGGAGGAAGCCACCATTGAAAATGGGCGCGAGGACCGCACCCGCAAGGCCCCATCGCCCAACGTTGAATCTCCTGTGTGGCGAACCCACCTGCTCAGACTCCGAGAAGAGCAATCCCGTAAAAGACAGCCATGGCGCAATTCCCTCCCGCTCGCTGCAACAGAAGCCTGAGCTCCTTGCGAAAAGCCTCGCCACGTCGTCGCCACCGTTGCGGAAGCAGCCACGCGCGGACAAGTCGAGAGCGGCACTGCGATCCTGATCGCCATAGCGCCACCAATTTCAGGAATTCGTATCAATGCGGCAACAAAATTCCTGCGTTTCTTCAGCAATTGCGTGGCTGGCCACCGAGATGATCGAAAGCTGATGGTCCTGGAGCCCCACCTTTGAATGTTAGGCGTCTGCCTCACTCCCACCCCGTGACCGTGGATGGCTCCTACGACCGTGTGGGACCTATTTGCGTTGCAGGCAACTATGGTGGTACCGACTTGTTTGATGGGTGCTTCATTTGGTTGATTATCTGTGATGATATAATTTTGAATTATCATAAAATTGAATCATGAAATGTGCATAAAATGGCACCATTCAGAACTCCTCTTTTTGAGTGTAATTGAAATATAACTCAAACTTTTTGAAGAACAATGCTTATGAATTTTGAGGAATGCCTAGTTGAAGTGCATATTGTGTGTAAAATGTTTGTTGACAAAATTAAATGTGTTGACAAACACAATCCTTGTACTTCAACTTTTATGACGAATTTTATTGAATGTGGTTTGATGTGCAACATGTTTATCATACTTCAAAGATTTTTTTTGTTTTATTCTCTTCATTTTTAAATCTTTGGTATGGGATGTTTTTTATTATCACTTTGATGTATTATTGAAATTTTAAATAATATCAATAGAAGCTAGTTTCTTTTTTAGTACATGATGCTAAAATCAAATAAATACGGATATACAGATAACAATGTTTCAAATTACAGTTATAAAGGAAAATGATCTGACATTATCAAAATTGTATATAAAAATAAACTGGTTTTGAGTTCTCCACAAATATGAAAACATGATTGACCTCAACAGAATAAATAGACATAAAAATGCACTGTTGAGTATACTTCTTCATGTTCATATGCTTATCACTAATCAAATCTGCTCTTGGTTTCATAGATATATAAAGTGAATGTATTTCAAGTATGAACCACATAACTTTCTGTAGTTTTGTAAATATATCATTCATTTAAGATATCAATACCAGGGTTGAAGATAAATTAAACATATCAATTCATTTGATACTAATTTTTGAAAAGATAGATAGATAGATGTCATCACAACTTGCCATTTATTACATACCACCACAACTTGTCTTAAACTTGGACACCACAATATACTTTGATATCTTAAATGGTATTGATATCTTAAATGGTATTGATAACATTAAATATCATTAATGTTAACATCATTAATGATAACATTAAATATCATTAATGATAACATTGATATCAATACCATTAATGTTCACATGCAAATTTTTAAATATCTCAAATGGTATTGATAACATTAATGGTTTAAATTTGAAGCTACAAAATCTATTATAGAAATGGAAGATAGAGTAGGAATATGAATCATACTAGTTGGTAGTTTATTATAATAGTGGTTTAGAGCATGGCAATGCAATCAAGCATACAAGAGCCAATCTTGGTGCCAAAATTAGGCAATTGTGATATAATATATTTATAAATGATTCTTCTACTCTAAAGAGCCTAAAGATAAACCAATGACATCCAATTCCTACCAATTCTTAGTCTAAAAACTTATGAATTTAATTAATTGGCTCAAAACCTCTCAAATGTCAAATAAATTTAATTGATATTGACTCTTAAATATATTCTTAGAAATGCAAGTGAGTGCAAAGATATCATATCAAGATAGATATATTTTTTTTTACAAACATATAAATGAGAGCTTACTTAGTTCCTACAACATATAAGACAAAAAATAATAGAATCTAACCACTTTTTTTGCAAGGATATAAATTACAAATAAACATAATGTCAATACATTCTTTTGTTACTTAAGTAGAATAGATATTCAGTCAAAGATAGTATAATAATAAAATTATAATGGCTATTACTAAAAAAAAAAATAACTAAGAACAAAAAAAGATATTAATAAGAAAGATGAAGACTTTGTTCTTGCCTCTATATATTCTACCTAAATAAAAGTTATATAGCAATATTATATAAGACTTCAAACACATATTTAATTTACAGAATACTTGTTTAATTTTTAATTTGGTTTTCTACATGTTTATCACATGGCTAACTTATACCATAAGTCATCAACATGTGCAATTATCAAGGATATGAATCACAAAAAAAAAAAATCCTCAAAACATTCTTATATCATTGAAAAGAACTAGAAAGTCACTCAAAGATGATATGATATTGAACTAGAATGGTTATTGCCCAAAACAAGAAGACTAGAAAGTCTTAAAACAAGACTAAAGACTAGAAAGGCATTGACAAGAGTGAAGAAGGCTTCACTCTTGTCTCCATATATACTCTAAACTAAGAGTTCTATGACAATGTCCTATAGGACCTCCAAAACATGTTGACTTTGAAACACATATATCTTAACTTGCAAGGCAAGTTTTCTATATGTGTGCCACATAGTTAGCTTATTGTACAAGCTTTATATATGTGGTTAACTTGTTAACCGAGTTTTTAACCTATCAATCAACTACAAACACATGTAAAGTCAAAGCAATGTCTATGAAGTTTTTAGGAAGCTTTTTTAGAAGGTATTATAAAATTAATATACTTTTATGTACTTTTACTTTCTTCTACCTAATCATATAGGTATTTATTGGAATATCTATGTATATCCGTGAGATTATCTCCCCTTCTAAGAATAAGATCCACAAAAAGTGGTCTTCATATGTTGAGAAAATCTAAGATGTGATGAATTATATTTGCCACATACTCTGATCTTTGTTCTCTTCGAAGATGGTTGATAGATCCTCTCAACTATTGATGGTATCCTATACCAAGGCAATAAGACCATCCTATTATTTGATCATTGTTGAGGCCTTCATAACTTACTTCAAATAAAATATTTAAAACACCATCAAGAGTTATTCCTACTTCTAATAAAATCACCAAACATTACGAGTCTCTTCCAAGGTTGTGATACCAAACACATTATATCTTGCCATCTCTTTACAAAAAGACATGTCGTTCTTGAGGAACTTCATTTCAATTTTGTCATCTTAAAGGTTGTGACAATTACAATGTCTCATCCATATAGTTTTCAAATAAAAGCTTTTGAGTTGAATCTGTTCGTTGTTGGTTCTCTATCTCCTTAATATCACAAATACATAAAAGCTACAAAGATGAATAGAAGGTGGAGTGTTATCTTCCTTTGATCTTATTTCTTTTATAGCAAAGATTTGTCATTCTTCATCTTGATTTTGATAGATGTCATTGATGAAAAGCTTCAACTTTCTTTGCTGCATTTGTAAGATTCTTTGCTAACTCCTATGTACGTTCACTAATAACATATCTATGCCAATAAATAAGATATTCCAATCTATTTTGATATTGCCTTAAATCTAAAACTTCTTCTACCTTGAATTCTTGGTTATTATCTATTTTTGTAGGAAAAAGTGGTATTTATCTTCTTTCCAAGATATTCACTATCTTATATGGCTCAAGAAGAGACACATGAAATATAAGGTAGATATTCATAGATTCCAATAGATATAATTAATAAACAAGAAGATTGAATCATTTACTACTAGAAAAAAGTCCATGCCTATAATAGTCCAACTTATAGCAAGTTTCTCAGATTCAATTATGAAGTTGATCTATTTATTTCTTTGGCATATTAATCCTTACATCCCTCATATTTGTAATAGTA
The DNA here is from genome assembly GCF_059467195.1 of Physcomitrium patens. Classification (NCBI taxonomy): domain Eukaryota; kingdom Viridiplantae; phylum Streptophyta; class Bryopsida; order Funariales; family Funariaceae; genus Physcomitrium; species Physcomitrium patens. Next base: position 2,565,084 of record NC_143412.1, on the reverse strand, counting down.
AGACTTCTCAAATTCAATTATGAGATTAATTTACTTGCTTCTTTCAGTTGCATAACTTCTTTGTATAGATATTGAATATCATTGTTGACTTCTTTCATAGGCATAGGAATAATATATTTAAAGATGTCATTGATAATATTTAAAATTTCTATTCCAAGAGTGTTGAAAAATTTATAAAGATTCATAATAGTTACAAATTTATTCTCATTTTGATCAAATATAGCACCTTAAATTTTTTCTTCTATCTCTATAATAAGCCACTTTGAAAAATCTAAAATTTAATTTAGAAGAAGATAATCTAAAACCTCTAATATTGAATAATAAAATTTATAAAAAAAAATCAAATTTTAAAAATAAAAAAAATTAATTTAAAATTAGATAATTTATAGCTTTTAAAATACAACAAAAGAAGTAAAGTAATTCACTCACTTATAAAATAAAACAATAATATTAAATTAAGACTCTTATGAAATTTTCAAAGATATAAATGATAAAAAATCAAAAAATCAATATACTCTTATGTTATAAGAAAAGAATAAAAAATCACTCAAAGATAGTATAATATTAAAATTAGAATGACTATTGCCATAAATAAGAAGTATAATAAGATATACATAAGATATTTGTATTATTGACACATAGAGATAGATAGTTGGAACCATGCTTGAGAAGTTATGGAAGTTTTTAGAATTAGGGCTAGATTAGTTGACCATGTAGGATCTACCATGGAATATTCTAGAAAGAATTTAGGACAATTATCTAAATAAAGCCTACTATAGAATCTTTTAAAAAAGACTTAAGATGGTTATCTAAGTGGAGTCCACCATAAAACCTTCTAAAAGGAATTTAGGACAACTACCTAAATAGGGTCCATCATCTAAGAACATTCTAGAAAGTTGAAGGTGGTAGAACAAAATATAAATAGGATTAGCCAAGGCATTCCAGGCAGCTGGTTAAGTATGGCTTCAGACCTTTTCTCTTAGTAAAGTTTGGTTTTCCATCTTTTTGTTTAGTTTTATTTTGTTTTATTTTCATTTGCTCAATTTTGTCTTTTGTATCCTATTTTGTTTAATTTTATTCAATTTTGTTTTGGTTCATTTTTTTTTATATTATAATGAGGTTTTATGTAGTTTTGAATTATAAGAGTCTTAGATTCTTTAGATAGACTGATCCTCTTTCATTGGTATCAAAATAAGTGTTAGACTATTCTTTGGTAGTGTATCGATAGTAATCATTTAGTTTGAAGTCAATTATTGTGGTTATTGTCGATATTATGTTAAAGCTACCACAAGCTATTCTTAAAAAATCAATTAAAATACGAGAAGACATTACAATAGTAGAATCTAGCAATGAAATTATTATATAGGAGATATGGTAAAGCAATCCGAGATGGATACTCAAATATAGCACCTCTAAGGCCAGATAGCTATTTTATAAAGGCAAATAGAATCCTCTAGGACAAAAGAGTCGACATTTGTTAGGCTAAAATTGAATAAACCAAGTACATACTGTGAGACTTCAAAACAAGAAGATGTATGTCAATGGCTTTTCAACATGTGACAATACCTTCAATTATTTGGGACAAATACCACTGAAAGAATTATGTATATAATTAGTTATTTGAGAAATGCCGTAGCTATTTGGTAGCAATATTGAATTCAAGGCTATAGAATTTAAGGTAGATTTTGTGAATTCGAGGAGTTTGAGATTAGGTTTAGGAATCAATTTTGGTCCATCAATGCAAAAAAAATTACACGCGATCAATTGATAAATCTTATACAATCTAGGTTGGTGCAAGATTATGTCTCCCAATTCAAGTTCCTATATCTCCAAATTAACAATGTTTCAAAGGCAAAGATAACGGATTGATTTCTACGAGGTTTGAAATGTGGAATCTAACAAGAGGTGGAACTAAAGAATCCACAAATGTTTGAAGAAGCAATTAAGATTGTAGAGAGGGTTGATGCTATAGATCTCAAAAATTGTGGAACACAACCTATAGCATGAAGTCCTATGCGACTATCTAATACTATAATATAATAACTAATGTCAATGAAAATTAATGCCTTACAAAGATCATTGACATCACAAAGACAATAAATATTGGTGCAAAAAGAATTGTGTTTCTATTCTCGAGAGCTGGGCCATCAAATCAGAGATTATCCAAAATGTCAAAATTTAATCACCAATAAATAAGGCAAGTTCATAGTCTCAAGACTCACTAAGTAAATAATGAGATAGAGTACGGAAATGAGGCCTTCTAATAAAGGTGTTGAGGGCCAATATTAGAGATAGCTATTATCTCTCAAAGACAAATGGTATGGCCTTGGACAATTATAAGAAGAGTCAATTGGTGTATCTAACAAGAGTACTAAATGGACAACCATGTCGAGTGCTTGTGGATTATGGCTCTATGAAAATTTACATCTCAACTAAAATTTTGAGGTTGACTAATACCTACATCCTAAAGAAAAGGTTCAATCTAAGATATGATGTTATCCTTGGTATGCCATAGCTGGAGGTGGAAAATAAAAAAGTTGATTAGGTAGTAAGAATAATTTTCTTCAAAGATGGTGGATACAAAGTGACTCTTTACACTTCCACATCAAGTGAAGAGAAAAAATAATTTACAACTAAAGACTTACTCATATGAATAACCTTCATGAAGAAAAAAATATAGCATAAGCAACAAAAGTATATGATGGTTTTAAATCTTGCATTAGTGGTGGAAAAGATAGCTAAAAGAATAGAATAAGGAGAGAAATTCATACAAGAATATTGAGATGTCTTTTCAATCAATATTCTTAGTAGCATGTTTTTTGATCGAGGTGCTTTTTTTCAAATAGAACTATTGTCTGGAGCCAAACTAGTAAGTCAAGTGATTTATTGCCTAGCACCAAAAGAACTTGAAGAGCTGCAAAAAATATTAGACGAATTTTTGAAGAAGGGCCTCATTTAAGAAAGCACATCACTATAGGAAGCACATGTATTCTTTGCACCCAAAAAAGATGGTGGACTTTGCCTTTGTAGTGACTATCGAGGCCTCAATAAGTAGATTGTTAAAAATGCCTATCTACTTTCATGAGTGGATAATTTTCTCAATCAATTTTGAGGTACAACTATCTTTAGTAAATTGGATCTTTAGAGTAGATATTGGTAGACACATATTAAAAAGGAGGATATTAAAAAGATGACATTTTGTATAGGCAATGGATATTATGAATGGCTTATTGTATCTTTTTGCTTCACCAATGATCTAACTTCTTTCATGGATTATATGAATAGATTGTTAAGGGACCTTTTAGATAAGTACATAGTTGTTTTTATTGATGATATCCTTATATATAATAAAATCCTTGAAGAGCATGAGAAACACCTACAAGAAGTAGTGTACTAGCTATAAGTTAGTTGTTTCTATTACAAGCAATTAAAATGTGAATTTTAGAAGTCAGAAGTCAATTTTTTGGAATATATGGTGTCTTTTGAAGTTATGCATATGGAGAAAAATAAGATGAAAGTAGTAGAGGATTAGCCAACCTTTTGAAGTCTATTCATTTTTAGGCCTTACTAGATATTATTGCCATTTTGGTTGACAATTTGTGCATATTGCTGCCTCATTATCAAACCTATTGGAAAATGGTGTCTCATTTGAATAGAAACTAGAGTAGCAAAGCGCCTTTGATAGGTTGAAGGAAGCACTCATTACTACTCCGATATTACAATCGTATAATTGCAACCTTTCTTATATACTTAACATTGATGATTTCCACTTTGCTATTGGAATGGTCCTTCAATAAGACTTTGATAGGAGCCTTTAATTTATTGTGTATGAATCATGCAAGCTCAAAAGAGTAGAGCGCAATTATTCTATAGATGATTGAGAGCAATTAGCAATTATACATGCTACAAAGGTGTGGCAATACTATCTATCGAAGAAACTAGTGGTTGTTTGGACTGACCATTTATCTTTGCTATATGATTTGCATCTGGAAAACATGAAACTATGACATCATTGACAACAATAATTGCATCTTTTTGATATCTAGCTTGAGTATAAGAAAAGATGACAATGTATTGTGTCAAATAGCTTATTTTTGAGACCAGACTTGAAGGTCGAATCAAGAGACAAGGCACAAGTCATTATCATTAGTAGTATCATTTCAAACCTAATCAAAGAGAAAAAATGGAAGGAAACTATGCATTAAGAAGCTTATTTTAAGATAATTAGTGATCGGTTGAAGATGGACTATACACAATATCAAGAGTACAGTCTTAGTAATGGTTTCTTCTATTTCAAGAAGCAAATTTATGAACTTGATAATGCTATATTTTGGATGTGTTGTCGTGATATAATATGACTAGTAGGTAAAAGGGTGAAGAAATATATCATATTTTGAGGATCTCACTTCAAAAATATTGTAGAAAATTATCTTGGAAAAATAGATATTAGTAAAAGGATAGAAAAATTAAAGGTGCTAATGCTGCCTTTTTACAAATTATGCTTCTATTTACTTTGTAAGGCCATAAATAAGGCAAAACAAGGTAGGTTAGAAAAATAAAGGATATAGACATATGTAGGAAGGAGTTAGGAGTGCAAATTAGTAAAAAATACCTCAAGAAGACGAAAGTTGATACCCGGAGAGGACCGGTTAAGAACCAGGGTCGAAATCAGACCCTGAGACACAAAACCGAGTCTCGACGATGACTCCGGGACTCTTTGGTAGATCGGAGAGTGGGGTTTGATAGAAGATTGGATAGGGTTTCTATGGGCGTTGATTTTGGATGATTTGGAGTTGATATGACTTTGTAAGAACTTTGCAAAGTGAAGGTTTGTTTCGGATGACTTGGGTTTTATGAAATAAAATAGGGTTTATGTTTTGAGTGATTTTGAGAGTTTTGTTATAGATCTATGGGTGAATTTTTTTTTTGATTATAATTTTATTAAATACATGTTGTGAATTTGAGCTCGATCTAATGGTTGAAGTGAGAGATATTGAGGTTTAAGCAAGTCAAGGTCTCAGAAAGTAGAATTTTAGGTTCAATGAGAGTTTTTAAGATTTCATACAATCTACTAGTTGGATTGGAGTAAAACTTATGTGAGAGGGTATTAGACTTGTTTTTCTATGTCCATGAGAAATTTGAAACCAATCGAATAGTGCAAAGAAGAGAAATTGGCTCTGGAAGGTTGGCATCAAGATTGGAGAAGGAGGCCGGCTAACACCCGAACACATTTTTGAGGTTTTCGTCAATTTGGTAACTCCGATCCTTTTCAAAATTTTTTATACTTGTTTTAAACTTGATTTTTAAGAAGTGCGCAAATTTTGAATTGAGATCAATGGTTTATTCATTAGATATTGAGGTTTGAATCTGTCATAGGAATTACTAGGATTTGGATTAGGGTTTGGCTAGGATTCGATTTAGAGTTTGATTTAGAGTTTAGGATTTGGATTAGGATTTGGTTAGGGTTTGATTTAGGGTTTGGAGTTTGGTTAGGATTTGATTAAGGATTTGGATTAGAATTTGGTTAGGATTTGATTTAAGATTTGGATTAAGATTTAGATTAGGATTTAGGGTTTGATTAGGGTTTAGGATTTGGATTAGGATTTAGGATTTGGTTAGGATTTAGGGTTGGATTAGGATTTAGGGTTTGGTTAGGATTTAGGGTTGGATTAGGATTTAGATTAAGATTTAGGGTTTGGTTAGGGTTTGATTTAGGATTTGGATTAGGGTTTGGATTAGGGTTTAGGATTTGATTTAGGGTTTAGATTAGGATTTGATTTAAGGTTTGGTTTAGGATTTAGGATTTGAAATAGGGTTTGATTTAGGATTTAATTTAAGGTTTATTTAGGATTTGACTTAAGGTTTAGGATTTATTAGAGTTTAAGATTTAATTAGGTTTGGTCTAAAGTTTGAGTGAAATTCAATAGGGTTTTAACTAGAATTAAATTAAGGTTGAATCAACATATATTTGAGTAATATTTGTGATCATTCTAATATTTCTTTAAGAATTTTATTGTTTGTTTGAAATTTCTTTGAATTGTTTTGAATTTGATTACGTTTGTTTACCATTATTATAGTCTAATTAGAGCATTGTTAGTATTCTATTAGAATTAGGATTTTGTTATCGCAATTTCTATTCTTCTTTCTATAGCTAGGTGCGCGGAGCATTCTCAAGCAAGACTTCACACATTACAACAGCGCATACTTCAAGAGAGACATGACATTCTAATATCTGGACATCTACGGCAAGAAAAGACTTTAGAACAAATCTCAAGGATATAGATTTGGACATATTTGAATCATGATGTTTAAATTTTCGTGCGCTTTTATGAGTCATATCAATATAATAAAGCACTCAATCTAGTGTCTCTTAGATTATTGTAGCTAATTCCAATATGTATGCTACGTTAGAAGTAGGTGATTATAAAACTCATTATGATTTATTCTAGATATCTCATAATCATACCACAATTGTCATCTTTGTAGATTGATTCTCGAAGCAATTTTACTTGATTGTGGTATGCTTAGATACTAATGCCTCAACATTTGCATTGGTCTTCTTTGATACTATCTTTTGTTACCATGGATTATCTTGTATCATTGTTTTAGATGGAGATCTATGCTTTACAAAAAGTTTTTGGCAAGCTTTATTTAAGCTATTAGGCATATACCTTATTATATCTATAATCTTTTATTTTTAAATAGATAGACAAACATAGTGTAAAAATTGGACCTTAGAAAATATGTTGCGGGTATTTGTGATAGTTTATCATAATAACTAGGATGAATACTTTATGCCCTTGGAGTTTGCTTACAATGATAGTATTTAAATAAGTACCGATCATTCACCATTTTTTTTTAATATTCATCAACATCCAATTATACCAATAATTTTCTATTGTCTCATTGTCACTAACAATCTAACAATAAAGGAGTTTATATAATAGCTTACAATGTCCTTATAAGAGACATGACACCATCTTTTTATCGCACAAAATTTACAGAAGTAGTATATAAATAGCCATCAATAATACAAGATCTTTTGAGAGGATAAACAAGTATTACTCTCCAATGTCAACTTGCCACTTGCTACATCAATTTAAAACCATAAACTGACACCTTAGTAGCTTGTATCTTTTTATATTTTTGCAATGATTTTTGATATAACATACTACCTCAAGCTTTCACTATATATTTAAGTCTATCCAATCTTCTATATTTTGTAACTGAAAGAATTTTATACTAAGCCAAATCGCTTTCCAGATTGACACCAACCACCACCACTGCCAATTGTAGTTGATGACTAACAAGAATATGAAGTAGACAATATTTTAGAGTATTGCTACTTTTACCATGGCAATGGACGTCCACAACTTCAGTAGAAAGTTCTTTGGAAAGGTTATCCCATCTATGATGCAATGTGAGAACTTGCACAAAATCTCATCCATTGCCAAAAAACAATTTGGAAATACCATCAAGAGCAAAACGAGGATATCCTATAATTTGTATTGTTGATACATAGAGATAGGTAGTTGGAACCATGATTGAGAAGTTATGAAAGTTTTTAGAATTAGGGCTAGGTTAGTGGACCATATAAACCTATCATGGAACATTTTAGAAAAATCTTAGGGTGGTTATCTAGGTAGAGACTACCATGGAACCTTCTAAAAAAGGCTTTAAGATAATTATTTAGGTGGAGTCTGTGATGGAACCTTCTAACAGGAGTTTATGGTACTTATTTAAATAGAGTCCATTATTTAGGAATATTCTAAAAATTCTAAGGTGGTAGAATAAAGTATAAATAGGACTGACTAGAGCCTTTTGGGTAATAGATCAAGTATGGCTTTTGCCCTTCTCTCTTAATAAAGTTTGATTTTGCATCTTTTTATTTAGTTTTATTTTGTTCTGTTTTTATTTGCTCAATTTTGTCTTTTGTATCTTATTTTATTTCCGTCCATTTTTTCCTACGTTGTGATAAGGTTTTATGTTGTTGTAGATTAGAAGAGTCTTAGATTGCCAAGATAGACTGGTCTTAAGGACATGAATCTCAAAAAAAGAGAATCCTCGATACATTCTTGTGTCACTAAAGAAAACTAGAAAGTCACTCAAAAGGTAATATAATATTAACTAGAATGGCTATTGCCAAAAACAAGAAAACTATAAAGTTTTAAAACAAGACTAAAGACTAGAATGGCATTGACAAAAGTGAAGAAGACTTCATTCTTGCCTCCTTATATACTTATAACTAAAAGCTACATGGCGATGTCCTATAGGACCTCTAAAATATGTTGACTTTACTAACGACATGTCTTAACTTACAAGGCAAGTTATCTATATATGTGCCACATAGTTAACTTGTTCCATAAGCTACTACAGTGAAATAATTTGTTCCACAAGCTACCAACATATGATTAGCTTATTGGCAGAGTTTCTAACCTACAAACATATCTAAAGTCAAAACCGTATCTATGAAGCTTCTGGAAAGTATTTTAGAAGACTTTATGAAATTAATCTATATTTATCTACTTCTATCTAATCATATAAATAATTATTGAAATAAATGTATATGCCTATGATAATTGAACTTGCTTCAAGAAGACTAAAGAGTCTTGGAATAAAACTAAGATAAAGATTGATATTAATAAGAGTGATGAAGGCTTCACTCTTACTTTCATATATTCTATCTAATTAGAAGCTACATAGTAATGTTCTATAAGACCTTTAATACATGTCCAATTTGTTGGATATTTTTCTAATTTGCAAGATAAGTTTCTTACATCTGTGTCACATGGCTAACTTATATTAGAAGTCACCAACATATGCAACATGTAGTCAATTTGTTGATTAAGTTTTCAACAAACACATATGAAGTCAAATATATATCTATAATTTTTTTAAAAATCTTCTCTATAAGATATTAATAAATCTATTTAATTCTATTTACTTCTATATAATTCTTATATTTTAGATAAGTATGTATAATTATGATTATGCATGTTAGATGATATATATAATATTGCTATATAGTTCTTTAATTAAATAGTATATATGAAATAAGAATAAATCTTCCTCATTTTACTCAATGTCTTTTTTTTTTATTCTTGTCTTTTCTTGAGAATCTTTAATCTCTTTGTATTTTACAATAGCCATTTTAATTTCTAATTTATATCCATCTTTGATTTGTCTACTTTTTTTTAAATGTCATAAGAGTGTATTACTTTCTAAGATTTTTTTATGATTCATGTCCTTAATATTTATATATATATATATATATATATATATATATATATATATAGATATATTCCATTGATTATAATTTTTCATAAACTTTTTATACAAAATTTAATATGTATATTAAAAAGAATTAGAAATATAAATATAAAATTTAGCCATATCTTTATTTATAATTTCATTATGATAAAATAATAAAAATTTGATATTAATAAATATAATATTTTATAATTTAATGTTTAATATATAATTTTTAAAAAACTATATCAATATTATTAACATATTAATATTTTTAATTTTTTTGTTTGTTTGTTTGTTTGATTTTGATTTTTTTGATTTTTTTGATTTTTTTATCAATAATGATATTTTTATTTTTAGAATAACAAAAATTTAATTAAAGTATCATATCATTTTTATTTTTATTTGTAATATTTTGAAAAATTTATTACTTAATAAAATTTAAAGAATGATATTATAGATCTAATTTTGAATATTCTATTTATTATATGCATGACCAAAATATTTATATATATATACATATATCTAGCTATTATTGCCATAATATGCCACTTACTACAACTTGCCATCTACTACATATTATCACAAGTTTTTTTAATACCATTACAAGCTATTCTAAACTTATGTTTGCACACTACAACACAGTTTTTGGAAATATTGCTAATATACATCATAATAGATGAAGTGCATATTCATATAGATGCATATTATAGTATTCCATAAAATGTATTGTGATTTATAATAAAATTTTAGGACAAATTGTGGTGGCATTAGCAAAAACTATAATAACATGTGATGGATGGTATATTATAGTGGTTGCTTTAGTAAAGATAGAGTAGGTTGCTTTAGTAAAGATAGAGTAGGTTGCTTTAGTAAAAATTTGAGTCACTTTATCATTCCCTTATATATATATATATACACATATATACATATATATACACATTATATATATATATATATATATATATATATATATTAGAATGATATTCAATTTTTGTGTAAAGAAGTTAACATTTGTACTCCAAGTTTTAAATTTTAATGGAGCAAATGGATAATACACTTCATCCACGAGAACCGAACAGAGTCCGGACGCACACCACATTCATTCATCTTCCCATTCATTCCTCGCGACACCTGGTCCGTCGCGCACCGTGTGCCGCGATCTGTTGTGCACGCGATGTTGCTTGCGGGGCACGATCTGACGCATTGCGAAGTCGCCAAGTGCCGAAACCATGAAGAGGAGATCATTAGCAGTGTGATACGTTGTGTGGGTTGTTTGTTTCTGTGGGTGAAGGTCAGAATTAGGGTTCCAAAGCGGAGGGATGAAGATGGCGGGGAGTGTGAGAGGGTGGGTCTCTTGCTGGGTCGCGCACCGGCGCTCGCTCACGCCGGCCAGTCTGAGCGTGATCAGGCAGTGCTCGCACTCCGTCAAACCGTGGTTCGACGGGAGCGTCACGGATTCTTCCTCAGACGCTGCGGGAGAGCAGGTTGGGAGTAGCACTGTTAACAGGCTGGAGCAGGTTTTGCATGAGTTTCGAATTCAGAAGGCTACGCCAGATTGGCTTCCGTTCATGCCTGAGCGGTCGTTCTGGATGCCTCCGGAGGTGCCCGTGCATGAAGAAGCCCCTCCTTCTGCTATTCTCGAGCCTGCCACTGAGGGAGAGCTTTTCTCCATGATTATGCCCAGTGGGTACCCTGCTCCGGCCCCTGTTGGAGGTGAGACTCCTACTGCACTGCTTCTGGTTTACTTTTGTTGTGATTTCGTTAATGGGGATGTAATGTGCTTCTTCTGCGCGTTAGGTTTTCCTATTTGTGACCAATATTACGAGTTTCCGGTTACATATTGGGTAATTTATGCTTCCGATTTTTGAGGTTTGGTTTTGTATTGTTATCTCTTCTGGTTGTTAATGTTTTTGAATCATTTGCTGTGGACTTGTTCTTTACAAATTGAAAAATACTTGCTGTTCTACTGCCTTATCTCTTACTAGGCCTCATGTGGCGAACGGCAGATTGTTGGCTCAACTTATTAGATTCTTATCGCTAATGTTCTTTTGCATTATGTCTGTACTAGCTTTAAATCCTTATGACGATGGTTGTCCTTCCATATATCATTACATCATGCATACTGAACTTCGACCTAATCTCACTTAATGTTTTTCGAAATATCCGTTTCAATGTTCAGGAATATGGGAGATTTGTGTTTCAATGGTCATGGTCCCGACTTGGCTTTGGCTTCCTCTCTGACTTTGTAGTGTTTTGTGGGCTTTATAATTTGACTAACGATGCGGCTTGGTTTTTGGTGCAGGTCCATTGTGAAGTCTCTTCCAGCTTTCTCCTGATAAAAATTTGTTCAATGGCTTAATGTACAGTTTCTCCTTTTTCGGATCTGTTCGTATAAGGCCTTGTCCTTAATTGTAAGGAGTCTCAATCGCTCCTGTTGCCGCGTCATGACGTAGGGTAGACAAACGGTCTGTCGTGAAGACACGTTTCAAGGTGGTGTAAAGTAGACCATCATAGCTTCTTACTGTCAACAATCTTGCTCAAAATTGTGGTGCCTGAAGCTGGCATCGTTCATTGCATCCTGTACTTACTCTGTATAAATTCTGAAATTGGTCAATAAAGCCACTTTTATTTTCTGGCCTCCCATCGTGAAATAGAATGGAATAGCATGTTGAGTTCGGTATGCTTCCGCCGTCATGTATTTCATGTTTCACGGTGCATCCCAAGGTTATTTTCCCAGGCTTGATTGTAGGGCATTTTACTATTTGTCTACTGAAATCTTGTAGCAAGTTTCACTGTTGACAGTCGCAAAATAATTCGAATTCGTTGATGTCAGGATTATTTCCTTTTGCTTATGTCAATCTAATTAGATGAAGACGCAACTTTTCTGTACTTCACGAGAAAACGTTTTTCTAAGCGAAGTTTCTTTGAACCCTGGGTATAGCAGTTGACTGGCACTAAGTGCTAGAATGTCGTGTATATGCAACTCAGATGTCTCCCCGCTTCTGAGGATTGTGTGCCGTCGTAACTACCCTTCAATGTTGGAGTAGCTGCCTTCCCACCGATTGGCACAGTCGTTTGAAATTGTACACGGGGCTTCACCTACGATCTAACGCTGAAGACCTGCCATACCCTCCCGTCAGCTCCTTGTAGCATGCTTTGGGTTCGTGTTGAGATGGAGAGCTGTTCTTTGAAAATACTGATGAGATGCAGATATTCTTTGCATTAGAAACAGAAACTCGGGGGCCCCTTGTCGCATTAAGCTAAGAACTCACAGTTTTTTCAATTCTCATCACATTTGACCTACTGGAATTCTGTAAGAATGTTATGGACCATCAATTCTCAAACAAGCTGAGAATACTAAGCATGTAGGTGAAGCTGGTCCTTGGTGTGGTATGTGTTGTAAATTGGATGGCATTTACTGCAAGCACTGGAAACAAGCCATGCATGCTTTGTGTGCATTCAAAAAACAGTTTTAGTAAACGTCTACTAAGCTCTCGTGCATGCAGCCAACTGGATGGATTTTAAGTTTATTAAATAAAAATATTTTAATTTTTTTTGTGCAGTTCATTACGAGGCTACAAAATGAATTCTCTTCCAGTACTCTTACGAATGCTTGTTATTTATATTTCCAAAAAAAATAATTATTTAATTACTGGAGTTGTATATCTAATAACAAAATACATGTATTTTTGTGATGAGAATATTCCATATCTATATAAAGACGAATATTGCAAATTCCTGTAATTCTAACCATTTGAATATGTATGATCAATTATAAGAAATGCATGGTAGCTTACAAATTCATATTGGATGCTTAATTATTCTACAAACATATTTAAATTTAATCATCAAGTGCTGTGAATGCTGCATAAGGTTTTGATATGATAATGTATTTCTTTATTTTACAATTTTTGCCATATTATTACAACTAAACTAAAAGTTTATTATTTTACTTTTTAATATTATTTATCTTGTCAAATGCATAAAATAAGCATTTATTTGTTAAATTTTGGCATTCTATATATCAATAAAATAAAAATAGTCTCATTATTTTTGACTTTTAGTACTTTGTAAGAGAAATTTTTAATATCTAATTTTAATTTGGTATGTTACTATTATTCTTTGCATAATTTTATTTGAAGAAAACCAAAAACATAAATAATTTATAAACACATATATTTTTTAGAAAAAAAAAGATTAAAATATGAATTGATAATAGATTCTTATGATATATATATATATATATATATATATATAATAAATTCAAATAAATAGAATTAGATATGAAAAATATATAATATGTAATATACAATTACTTATTTTTAATAAACTCATCTAACATACATAATTAATAATATAAACATGTATGTTTATAATATTATCCTTTTTTTTAGAAATAAGTTCTATAAGAAATGGTAATCACATATTAAAAAAAATAAAAGATACAACACATTGTATTTGTCACATACTTTGATCTTTGTTCCCTTTGAAGGTAATTGATAGGTCCTTTGAATTTTTAATAGTGCCTCATATTAGAACAAGAAGACCACTTAATTATTTGGTATTTGTTGAAATTTTTGTAATTTCTTTCAAATAAAACATTTGGAATACCATTTGAGTGGTTCTTATCTCTAATAATATTATAAAACATTGAAAGTGGCTTCTAAGGTTGTAACACTAAATGCGTTGTATTGGTCTTTGAATACCAATTATATCTTTTCTTCTTTATCTTTTAGTAAGTAATCCTATTACATCTTCTAATTACTATTATTTCATTATCAATCCTTCATCTTCTTCTTTATTCTTTAGTAAAATTTCTAACTTCTCTTGCAACTCTCTATGAATTGCTTAATAAAAAAACCTCCACTCTACTTGATTCTAATATTTTCTTTTCCTTCTTTGATAAATTAGAATATTATCTTTTAAACTTTTTTTACTAATTTTGTAGCTAGGAGATCTTTTTTAGGCATTTCAATCCATTCAAATAATAACTTATTTGTGACTTGATCAATATCTTCTAAAATATACTCAAACTTTAATGCTAAGCACAAATTTCTCTATAAACCTCAAAAATATCTTATAATAGACTTGACATACTTCCTTATTTATAGATTATTAGTAAGTTTAAATAAATAAAATATATCATTTTAAAAAATATACTTTAACTCTATTTTTATAACATAATACCATAAGTATTTTATAATATTTTTTTATTCAAATTAATCAATCTCGTTAGCCACTCTTTATAAGACTTATTTGCCAAATCTCTTTTGCAAGCCTTACTCTATTGCTAATGTATAAATATTTCAATTTTTTAAAACATTCTTATTGAATTAAGATTAAAATACATACTTTGATTTTAAATAATACTTCTATTTAAAGTTCCACTTGTAACTCTAAACACAACTCTAATTGAAGCTCTATCCATAGCTCTACCTTGAAATCTTCTCTTCCTTCTCTATAAATTAAATAAACTGACAAAAAAGAAAAAAATATCTTTAACTTTAAATGTGTACATCATCTTTATTATAAATCTTTAGTATTGTAAATATCAACTAGTAAAAGAACTAAGATCTCTTTAAGAAAAATTTAAATCTTAATTTAAAATTAATATTTTATCTAAAATTAAACATAAAGTATATAAGAATCTAATCTTGGCAATCTATAGCAACTTAAATAATCATCCAATTATATTATTTTTTTTTATTTATTCATAAAAAAATCCTCTGAGAATCAAATCACATTCTAATCATTTCCAAAATAATACTAAAGAATCTATAATAATATTAAATAAATTCTAAAAATATCCTAATCATTTTTAACAAATATTGAAAAAACAACCTAGAAACTATATTGAAGGCACTGAAAAAGGACAATCTAACACAATCGTCCTTCTATTCTATGCTCAAAGTATTGAAGTTCTTGATGATGGAGCCTAACTCAGTCGTCCTTCTATTCTATGCTGGAAGTACTGAAGTTCTTGATGATGGAGCTTAATGGACAACAAACTCATTGCATTGTATGCAATGTCTTTTAATAACGACCTCAAATGCATTCCAAAGACTAGCTATATGAAGATACTTGGAGCGCAATTGAACAACTCAACATTTTATTTTATATTATCTTTACATATTTTTTTGTTTTCATTTACTTATTTATTTTAAATATGAATATACCTATAATTAACTTTGAATGTTTGTATTTTATTTTTAATTTTTTTTGTTATTTTAAGTTCATTTTTTTTTTGTTCTTTTCATTTCATATTTCAAATAAATTTGATTGATGTTTTTGGTAGTGCTTTGGTTTATTGATAAAAAGTATTGCATAAAAATTACTAGTATTTTTTGAGATTATAGGTTTGTATAAGACATATATACCTTCTTTAGAACAAGATATGTTGTCCTACTTATTTTGTTAGTGTTGTTGTTTTTAAGCTATATTTCTTCAAAGTATTGAATTTTCTTTTAGATCTTTTTTTTGAACTTTGATTATATGATTTGTGTAACTTATGTTTGATCAATCTCCAGCATTTTGTGCAATCATACCTTGTGGCATTCTACAAATTGGAACTAAGCAGCAAGTTCTACTTTTATATCTAATTTGATTTCTTGATTAAATACCATATTATATCATTAGGTTCAAATAATCTAAAAGCTTATAATTACAATTATGAGGCATAATATCTACAAATCCTTCATGATTGAAATATCAATCCGACTAACTCAATGTTGAAATATCAAAGCATGTTATGGTTTGTGGCTTGGTCTTTGTTGAATTAGGCTATATAAAAGACTTGCAATCAATCCCTATGCCTTCTATGCAATTTGTATACTTCTAAAACCAAATGAAGAATGTTTCTTTGATTTCATGAGCACATAGATTATAATTATTATAAATTTTATTATTAATAATTATGAACTTACAAAAAATATCTTATGTCATTAGAGCAATATAAATAATTTTTTTATATATATAAGTAATCTTATCCTACAAAGCTTTCAAATTTTTAAATGAATGGATATATAATCCATATCTCTACTTAGCAGTTTAAACTATAAGAGGACTCTTTTATTGCTTTAATAAATATTTTTATATATTTTAAGATAAGAAGTTTGTTAGACATCTTTATAAAAGAAGGTTAATATGCTCTATTATCTATAAATAATTGATTTAAGCATCTACCAAACTAATATTAACTATATTAATAATAATTATAGTAATTTTTAATTAATTGATTTTGGACTACTTTTGATTGTATAATGAATAAAAAATATATATATACATATATGTATATACATATATATATATGTATATATATATATATATATATGTATATATATATATATATGTATATATGTATATATGTATATATATATATATATGTATATATGTATATATATATATGTATATATGTATATATATATATATATATATATATATACGATTCTTAGATAAAATTTATAACAGCAAAAATTCTTCAAGAAATATAGTACATATAGAAAAATAATATCACAGATAAAGAACATCATTTTAAAGAATGCTTTATTATTCTTGAAGATAAATATTATTTATGCAAGCTTCACAAATCTAAAAGTACAACAAGTTACACAAGTTGGATACAAAAAATAACAAAGCAATTAATGAACCTTGAAAAAATGTGAATGATTATCAAGTTTTGAATAAGATAAAATGCAAGATACTTCCTTGCAAAACCAAGTTCTATGTCTTCTTAAGCTTAGCTAGAAATAATATGACAGAAAAATGTAATAATAAGGAGATTTTTTTGAGACAAAGATTGAGAAAGCTTTTAATGCAAAAATTGTAGGATAGTCTTTCTAATCACATTATTTTCTTAGCAAAGAATAGAAGAAAAAAAGCCCAAAAATCTGGTTGCTTTAAGACAAAAATAAGGTTCTATAAGGATAACAATTGCAATCATAAGAACCATTAATGCACAAGATTCTTTACTTTAACAATCTAAAAGATGATGATAAACAATCTCATTGTATATTTTGTTGTAAGAAAATATGTCCAAAATACAAGATGCTGAGCCAAACATATATTAATTTTGACTATATAACTAACTTAGAATCATTCACAAAAGCCAAAAATAAAATATGTATTGTTGTAATAGGAAATTCTTCTATTTCTTTGATTAAAACTTGAATAATCAATCTGAGAGCCATAGAACACATGTCCAAGAAAAAGCTTGGTTAAAGTATTGTGAATTAAATCCAAAGTATTACTAGAATATTTTTATTGCAAATGATCAAAAGCTATAGATGTAGAGCATACAAGATATATTTGTAATTTTGGATGTGAATGGAAGGCTAAATATGGAGGACCTTTAGAACATCTTTTATCTATCCAATATTAAAAAAAATCTAACCAATTTCAATGTTATTGCAGCTCATATAAGAATCATATATAAATAGATCTCCAATTTTAGAAATGGATGCTTCATAATACTTAATACTAAATAAAATAGCTTGTAGTATTTACAATTAACCATAGTAGCAAAAACAGATAACCACTATTATTATAATTTGTTTGAATTTGATTTATGACTTTGATATTACAAGGGCCTCAATATGTTAAAACTCTATTTATGATAAGCCTAATTTGGCTATGCAAATATTCCTACAATTAAGAATTTGATATGTGATAAGGCAAGAAAAGGACTTAAATTCTCAACAAATCCAAACATTAGCATTTACAAAAGATACATGAGTGATAAAGGCCATAGATTTGTATTTTCCTCAATTTTGATTTGCAAGTAAGTCAATTAGCCAAGAACTTGCTTTTGCACCAATCTTTGTGGTCTAATTCAAATGCTATTGTTTAGCAAGAACAAGTTTTTTGTAGTTTTCAAAGATGCCTGTAGCAATATCAAGTTTATTTGTTTTTCTCAAAAAGAAGAACATATCAGTTTCTTGTTTTAAAAACCTCAATGTCCTATTATAAATCAAGGTGAATAAAAAAAAATCAAGAAAAATCCAAATTGACAATTGCAACAAATGCAATGGAGATTCCAACATTGTTATGCAAACCAAAGAAATTGGCATGAACTCACAACTCCATATACACCCAAGCAAAACGTTATGAAATCTATTTCTTTCTGGACCAGTTTCCTCTTTTCTCTTATCCATTCCATTCAAGTGTTCTCAACACATGGTGATACTTTGTTTCCTTGCTTTAATAGACTTGCCCCAATTGCCTGTTTGGAGTTTGTTTCCCTTGCATGGTAATAAATACTTTTTTGACATTAATGAACATAGGATAATCTCATCACCCCACTTACTATTTGGCTGATACTAGGACAGCAGGTTTGAAATGGAACTTCGGAGAACAAGTTTTCTGTAGTGAACCATTCCCGGCCCTTCACCGAAGCTCTGTCATCGCCGGTCTCTTAATTCTGGTTTAACTGTGAAAAAAATCCACAACGTGTAAAAACCCGAGATCGTAAGTTAATTAATGGTGTAGGTGAATAAGGCACGCGCGGGCTTGTCCACCACACCCGATAGTGCTCCACTTCCTTGCATCTGAATGCAGCCATCGCGTCTTGGCATGCAGGATTGAGCAAACACATCATTCCCTATCCGAGAGCTACAACGGTGATCTCCATCATAATTGCTTTTTGTGGGATCGTGGCGCGAAAGATCAAACATTTCGCGGTATGTGACGCTGGCAGCTCACCAGCGGAACGAACTCCACAGACGGGCCATGTTGGTCACAATGCTGGACAAGGAATGCCACATTCATCGGGTTTTTGGAGGTTGCGGAATCCGTTTCCCTGGTTGCCAGCAGCAACCAGCACTACCAACTTGATGGGGAATTCTTCCAGATTCTCTCGCTATTCCACTGGAGCTCGCCTTATCCGATCCGCTCACACTAGAATTGCTCCGAACATGATTTCCGCTGGACAAACCCGTTATAACGCCCTCGTCCGAGCGTGGTCTTCCGCAACGCCAGTTCATCGCTTCATTTGATTGTGGAAGTCAACTTTCGTTCGGAAACGTGTTTGTAGACATGGCAGCAGCTATCGCGATGCACTCGACAGGCTTGGCTGGGCAGAGTCTGCTCAAGCCCGTCAATGAGCTGTCCCGCAGGGTGGGCAATGTCGACGCCCGCGTCACGATGCGTCGGACCGTCAGCAAGTCCGCTCGCAGCGACAGCATCTGGTATTACCCCCACTTCTGAAACTTGTACTTCGCAATTTTGAGTGCTTGATGCATGTGTTGGGATCGGACAGGGTGTGCTGGGGTTGAATCGGGCGGGTTGGCGATTCGAGACCCTCGCCGGCCGCTGTCAAATATTGGTCACAACTTTGTACTCGGGATTGCACCCGTTCAGGAACTGTAGTTGATTTAGTTCCTTACTCGCTGAGCAACCTCCAAACTGGGAGATGGAGGATGCCATCGAAACTCTCACAGAATCAAGGGTTGGAGCTGAAATGGAGCTCCACTGCCGAGGACGTCCATTGCTAAGCCCAAATCTGATTTAGAAACGAACAGATGCCTGATCCGAATCATGGTTCTGATTTGCAGGTACGGAGCTGACCGACCCAAGTTCCTGGGCCCCTTTTCCGGCGAGACCCCGTCGTACCTGAACGGCGAGTTCGCTGGAGACTACGGGTGGGACACCGCTGGACTGTCGTCCGACCTCGAGACGTTCGCCCGCAACAGGGAGCTGGAGGTGATCCACGCCCGGTGGGCCATGTTGGGGGCTTTGGGGTGCCTGACCCCGGAGCTGCTGGCCAAGAGCGGCGTGAAGTTCGGCGAGGCGGTGTGGTTCAAGGCCGGAGCTCAGATCTTCAGCGAGGGCGGGCTGGACTACCTGGGCAACCCCAGCCTGGTGCACGCTCAGAGCATTTTGGCGATCTGGGCATGCCAGGTGGTGCTGATGGGAGCCGTGGAGGGGTACCGTGTTGCGGGAGGACCTCTGGGCGAAGTGACGGACCCCATCTATCCCGGAGGGTCGTTCGACCCCTTGGGTTTGGCTGACGACCCCGACACCTTCGCGGAGTTGAAGGTGAAGGAGATCAAGAACGGGCGATTGGCGATGTTCTCGATGTTCGGATTCTTCGTGCAGGCGATTGTGACCGGAAAGGGGCCACTGGAGAACTTGAACGACCACTTGGCGGACCCCGTGGCCAACAACGCATGGGCCTACGCCACCAACTTCACCCCCGGGAACTAGATTTGTGAATGAAAACAAGATGAATGGCACCGTGCGAGTCAGAGCTTCTAGATTGTATATAGTGACAAGTTTTTTTCATGTCTCTTGTTCTTGAATGACGATCGGCCATCGATTTACAGCCGGATTGCGGTTCCTCTTACGTGTTGTCTGTGCCATGAGTTGTTTGAACGTTCCAGTTTTGTATGATGTGGTGTTTGAATTGGTCTTGTTAGCGAACACTCTATCATTGTCTACCCCGACATGGTCATAATTGTTTACATTTGCCGTGCTCCCTAGCACCATTTTCTGTGGGCGTTGTACAGTTATCAGCTCAGGAACGGACTTTATCTTGAACTGCTGTAATATGCACATCATTGTCAGTGTGCACCGTTGCAGCTGCGTTTCAACCGCAGAAATATGCACAGGTGAAATTGTATGTTTGAATAGTATTCGTGTCTGTATGATTGACGCGCATCCTAGCACCCGTCAATTCTGAAATTCTCAATGAAATAAAACACTTAACTATTTGAAAATTTAAACAAATTAAAACTACTCAGAGAAATTCTGATATTCAACTTGCCGTATTGTCAAATTCTTTAAATAAGCTAAATTACAGTTGTGTATAGCTAACATCATCAACTCGTAACACCCTTTGGTAATGTTGCATTCCTCGCCATTCGCTTCCTTAACAATTTCGAACCTTCGATACTTCCCAGGAGTAGAGTAACTTAGAGATCGATTATGTACGGATGGATAGATAACACTGATTTTTTGTTACACGCTTATCAATCAATAATGACCTGTCTTTTCCTTTTCTTGCAGCGAATTCTCTTGCTGTAATACACCACCGATTTGGAAGATGCCTTGCTTGTAGTATCAAGAGAAATCGGTTATGTATCAAGATTCAGATTGTTCCAAAAGTCAATCAAAAATAGGGATTTACAAAGAACTTTGAAATGGAATATTTAGTTTAGAGACATAGCTATTTTTATGAAATGCATAAATTTAGATAAAGTGTTCTTTTCATGCTTAGGACTAATATATAAATAAATTAATAATAAAAAAAAACCTATCTAAGAGAATTCACAAGTGCCTTATTATACACTAGGTTGACTCTTTGCTATCTTCATTGTCAGCAATTCCAAGAGCTTGTCAAGAAATAGTTAAGTTTGAAGAATCCCCTATAGAATGAGATAAGTTTGAAGCATTGTTTGTTTGATAAAGATATTACTAAACCAACAAAAAAAAAAAAAAAAAAAAAAAAAAAACTTGATAAATCATACATATAACTACAATTTTGATGATTTGATAATAGTAGAACAAGCAAGTCTTTAACTCCATTAGATGGTCTAAAATATATATATATATATATCTCTCTCTATATATATATATATATATATATATATATAATAATAGTATAAAAGATTATACCATTATAGCTTTAGAAGAAATCCAAACCAAGATAAATTAAATCCTTGAAACTAATTAAAATTAGTTTAAAACCTATTACAAAATGCCACCTTTATATCTACTTTCGATGTCAACAGTATCGTGCAATATCCTGCTGTCCAGAAATTGTTCGTTCTCGTGAGATCCAAATGCCATTGCCTCCGATGCTGCCATGCAATCCAGCTTTTTGGTTGAAGAGAAATTATCCCAATCCATGAACAAGCTCCCCCTCTACATGGCCACTAACGAGACCCGTATGTCGACTTGCATGGCCGTTAGCGAAATGCACGGCAGCGACAGCATCTGGAAGCACATTGCGGGATCAACGATGGATTCAACCCAGCGAAGGTGTGATTTGTGTGCATGAGTTACTAGTTTTCTTTTCTTACTGGCTCGATTCTCACGTGACTGCTTCGACACCTATCACGAGACTTTGCAATTGGGTGTTCCACCGATAGTCTTGTGATCTCTTGGTGAATAGTGATCGTTCACACTGACGAGCCTTCCACCTCGCAAAAGTTTCAGCGGATGTCTCGCTGTGGAACTTCGCTCAGATTCCGATGCACGCTGCATTTTGCATCCAAACAAACAGCTGCGTGGCAATCTCGTTTCCGTTATCTACTTTTTCGTGTGGTGCAGTGCCGGCAGCTCTATACCTGAAGACCCGCCTCTCACACCTCGCTGGTGAGACTACTGGTGACCACGGTTGGAATATTGACAGTGGGGAGAAACGTGTGTTGATGTGGAAAAATTAGTTAATGTTGATGTTTTTAAAATCTTCAACTTTAATTAATCTTTCAATATCAGTTTCAGTCTTCCTCGACGTTGGCAATTTCATTTTTTGATAAAGTTGCCAATGATCATTGATAAACATATTCATTCAAAATAACGAATGAATTGGACGATCATTAAGTGGAAAATAGCTAATGTGTCTATGCACACTTTCGGTCAAATATTAACGGAAAAGGAACTGTTTGTTTGTTTAGGGTTTGATACAAAATGGATTTTATTATTATAGGTATAGTTTATTCATGACTATGTGTTCTCCAAGGACATTTTTGTTTTGTTTTTTTGTTTTTTTTTTTTCTCTTCTTCTTCAAATATCATCTTGAAGAGTACAATCACAAATGCAAAAAGGAGATTTCTCTTTTGTAACCAGTTTGTAATCAGTTATATAAAGATGAATGTATACCCCAAATATACTTGATATTTCTATTAATTATTTTTATTAATGTATAATATACAAAATTACGACAATTAGTTAGATTTTTCTCAGAAAGCATGAAAAAGCAACTGACTAAATTATTTCACTGTACTTTATAGTGCAAGGTATTATTGATTTAGATCAATCTTGTAAACTTTATTTTACAAAAACGACTCTTAATTTGAATGTTTAATTTAGTTCAATGTATGAACTTAAAGTTCAAGCAATTCAGTTTTTAATGTAAAATAAATTTCAAAAAACATAAATGTTATTTCACATTAGTACCTTTGGTCAATACTTACATGTTTTTGGATATTATTATTTATATTTTATGGAGCCTAATTTGACTTTCTAATTTTGATTTGTAAATATTAAACTCTAAATACATAAAAGAGATACTTAATATTATATATTGAAGTATATAGTATAAAAGAGATACTTAATATTATATATTGAAGTACATAGTATAAAAGAGATACTTAATATTATATATTGAAGTACATAGTATAAAAGAGATACTTAATATTATATATTGAAGTACATAGTATTAAAGAGATACTTAATATTATATATTGAAGTACATAGTATTAAAGGGATACTTAATATTATATATTGAAGTACATATTATAAAGGTTACATGATTTGAATCCAAATAAAAAACCTATGTAAAATGATTGAAGCTAAAAAATATAATTCTTTTAATAAGCAAGGATTATTCATTTAAATTTTTTCATAATTTGTAGAACCAGATTTCTTATGCCACCTTTAAAAGCAATAGTTTTATGTTCTACTCTTTTTTATGATATAGATATGAATTTAATAAATAAGAAAATAAAATTAAAAACTATGATCTAAAAATTCCAACATGGTTTTAGAGCACCAACTTGATACCAAATTAAATAAATCAAAAGAAATCTAACTTAGCTTTAAAGAAGCTACAATTAAGAACCTAAAATCAAAATTAAAAAATATATTTTTATTTAAAAAGAACAAGAGATAAAATTCAAAAGAATACATTAGACATAAAGATGACATCAAAACTGAAGGATGTGGAGTAAAAAAAATAAGTAATCAAAATAGAAGTATAAAAATGATATATATTACCACTTCCAAGCTAAATACCACAATATCAATTATTGAAAAAATAAAGTTAAGTTTAATTTTTAACAAATATTTTGAATTATAATAATAAATTTAAATGTACTATCTTGTAATCTATTCACTATTGATTTTGGATTCTTTCTAATAAGCATTGTGATACTGTAAATGCTTATAGTATGTAAAAATTAGTTAAAACATATAATATGTTCATAAGTCTTGGTGTATGTTAGAATGGTTAATAGATTAATTTAAAGAGAGTGGATTTAAGAAACTTTATTTTGAGATTTATCTTTTTAATTATAACATTTCAAAAAAATTATAGAATGTTAGTATGAAGCCTTGAGAGGAGATTACAGCCTAAAGAAGAATTTTTTAACTAGTAAGAGGCTTATTGGGAGGGATGAAAGCAAGGCATGGTTGAATGAAGGCAAGGAATGGAGATCTTCTTTCCTATTGGTCGAAGGCCATGTCCAATGGGCTTCAAGGAGGCTGCCCGAGGCCCTTTTAGGGATTAGGATTTCTCTTTCGAAGGCATTTGAGCTTTGGAGGCTAGGATCAGTAAGTTCAGGGTTTTGGGTATAATTTGGATGAAGAGTTTGTGTGATTTCGAGTTTTTGTGAAGGAGATATAGGTGTTCAAAGTTAAGGTGTCAAATTCATACCTACTATCACTCTTTGAAGCATAACATATGCGTACAGAGAGCAATGAATAATCGGAGACTAGAATTGGAGAGAACACTTTCTTGGCTACACTTTACATATACTATTTGACAAATTCCAAGTCTGGAATTAAAGGAGTTATAGGGCATTGAAACAACACATGTAGTTCAAAGGCAATAAATGAGTCATTTTGTTGATAATAATGGTTGAAGCCATATCTTGAGTTTTTGGACGAATTTTTGGCTCAAAATTTCCATAAGTGTGAGTTATTAAGTTAAAAATTAATAAATCAAAGTTTCATGGTATTTGAGTACTTCTTTTTTGAGATATGAAGAAATTAGCACGCAGGTGTATGTAAGCTAGGGTTTAAAGCTACTGTTAAGGCTTTGGTGATATCTCAAGATTCGTTACGAATTTACAGTTAAATTTTTTTGTGGTAGTTTTTGAAAGTATATTAGTACTTCTTGTAACATTTTAGGTTGTTTGGATGGTCCAATCGTGAGATATGAGCTATTGAAGTTTATAAAATATTTCTCAAAAGAATATATAAGGTTTTAAGATACTTTATCATATATTTGGGTGTTTTCTTGGTACTTGGGCTTGTGTGTTGATGTAATTATCCTAAAAGGGAATATATATATATATATATATATATATATATATAAGTTGGTACTTTTATATCTTAGACTTAATTGAGCATTTAGTGGCAGCCAGAAGCCTAGCGCTTTCTTGAGGCAAATTCTCTCTACTCCGACAGCATATTTATCTAAGTTTTATTATTTAATATTTTTAATTTTTTTTAGAATAAAAATTAATATAATTTAATTTAAAATTAAAAAATCTACCACAATTATTAATATAATTTTATAAATAAAAATAAAAGATATTAAATTATAATAAATTAGAAATTAAAAAAAGACCAAAAGTATTGAAACTTTAAGATAAAAAAAATATTCTACAATTGTGATAGTTATGATTATTAGAGCCACTAATGCACAATTGTTTTTATCTTAGCAATACAAAAGCTGATAGTGAACAATCTCTTTGCATAAGTTTTCACATGAAAATATATCCAAAATATAAGATGCATGTTAATTTGTGGATTATGTTGGTAAGTAATGCATTGTAGAACAATAACTACAATATTAAGATATACCTAAGATGCAAATGCTTCCTTTGATATAATACTTATTTATAATAAAATAGAATTTATAAGTATTCCAAACTCAATGAAATAATGTTTTTTCTTTTATTGATTTGTATACAAAATATTACACCATTCTATCTAGCCAATATAATTTTGAAATGCAATAAATGAGCTCATTTTATTTACAATATTAATTGCTAAATATCCAAATTTCAAAAACAAAGATACAACATGTCTTCCTTTATTAGTTTTTATAATACCTAAAAAGTTTCTTAATTACTACTTGTGTTTTGAATTCACAATAGTGCTACAATTAATTACATCTTTACCTTATCTTCTTATTGTATTATCATCCTTCCATATTACAACTTTTGCTAAAGATTATTAATGCTATTTGTGGCATTGATATTTAACCTTCAATATAAGCTTGTATTTTATCCTCAAATGAATTGCAGTGTTGTTCCTTCTTACTTTTGAGGGCGTTTGTTCATCAGAGAATAAAGTTTTTGAAACATGCTAAAACATATATTGAATAATATTTTATGGCATGATTTATGATCTGAGAATATTGTAGATACCTAATTGTAGAGAATTTAGCCTTAATATATTGGCCAAGCTCTAATAAGTGATTAATTCTTAATATAAAAGATAAATAAATATAATAGTATCAAAAGATATTCTATTAGTAAAATCTTTATATATTTAAGAAGATTTGTACATAAGACTTTCCAGAGTATGTAGAACTCTTCTAACATCCTATACTATACTAAATCATAACTAGCTATTTGTTGGTAAGTTAGATTTTTAGTAATTTTAATAAAAATCTATAATCTCTTTTCGAAAATTCATCTTTATATCAAAATTTTATTATAGCTCTATATATCTATTCTTAACATATATGAATATATAAAGTCTTGGCTTTCAAAAATCCCTTGGTTTATACAAAAGATCCAAAATTATAGCCAAAAACCTCCGAAATTTTCTTTGTTTGCAAAGATTCTATTTTTTTCTAAATTTTAAGATTCGATATCTCTTAATCCAACTATTTAATTTTCTTCAAATTTATTGACAATGTGGCTTATATCTTAACAATTTACCACCAAAAACAATTAGTTGTAGATCTATTCCTAATCCTCTAATATCTTGAAAATACTAGTAAATCCTCTAAATTCCAATTTATAAGTATTTGAGTATTATTTCTTCATATCTCAAAATCCAAAATTAAAATACTAAAAATTTTAGTATATATCTTTATAACATAATAATACATATTTGTAAAAATTTTTAGCTAAAGATTCATCCAAATGTCTAAGATATGGTTAGAACTAAATTCTTTATGAAATTGGTTCAATGACAAACCTTAATTTGGAAGCACTATCTGTAAGCAATCATTTCTCTTCCAAATTAAATATATATATATATATATATATATATATATATACATATTTTTTCTTTTTTTTGTAAAAAAATTAGTTCTTTAAATTAAAATTTTAATTATACAATCCAATTCTTAAAAGCCTTTTATATTCATATGCTATGTCGTAAAGTATGACAATAGATACAAAATTGACATGTTCACTTTGAGCACCTTTATCTCTTTCATAAAAACTCCAAATTCCACAAAATTTGTATCAAAACTAAATCCAAAATCCTAAACTTGACGGCTCTAATCTTTAATGCTCAAATGTCTTTAAAAGAATAATCCTAATCCCTAATAAGGTCTCGGGCGGCCTCCTTGAAGCCCATTGGACATGACTTTTGGCCAATAAGAATGAAGATTTTTATCATCCATCTCCATTCATTGATATAGATGGTGTAACTACCTCTTTTGATACCAAAATTCTTTTTTAATACTTTTTCTAATAAGTTTTATATAATATCTTTTAAATATTAAATAAAGAAACAAAATAAGATTTTAAGAGTCACCAATACCTAATAAAGATAGCTCTAAATATATAAAAATTATTATCAACATAAAATCAACTTCAATAGTTATATTTTTAAATTAATTACTTCAAAGAAGTAATTTAATCATATTTTATAACCAAATAAAATCTAATAATGTAAATATTACTACATTGTATAGTAAATTATACATTAAATAAATATGAGCATTATTTTTCATATGGTAGTCAAACCACAACACAATAATGTTAAGGAGGTAGTTGTCTTTTGTATAATTTAATGATAGTTTTAGCTATAATACAATTTAAGTAGGAATTTTTGTCTTTGATTTCTAATGCATGTTTATACACATCAAAACAATTTTATCCATCATTCAATTACATATTAAGCACTATGCCTTTTTCTTTTGATCTTCATATAAATAGGCACAATTTGGATTACTTTGAAAGTATGTTAACATCATGTAGTTTGTTGTCATATTACATGGCATTTGGCTTGAGAATGCACCAGGCACCTAGCTATGGAAGATAAAAAGAAAATTGCAACAACAAGTCCTAACAACTCTAATAGATTCTTAAATAAATTATAATTAAATATTAGCAAATATAATCAAACAACAATCAATTCAATTAAAATTTCAAAAGAATTATATAAAAAATGTAAAGAATTCCTAGAGATTTTTTTAAAGAAATCATAAAAAAATAACATAGAAATTCAAAAAAATAAGTTAAAATAAAAATCTTAAAAAATATTAAAATAAAAACCTTGATTAAATCCAAGACAAAATTTAGTCAAATCTTAATCAAACTTTAGTCAAACCTTAGTCAAATCCTTATCAAATCCTAGTCAACTCCTAAATAAGCTGTAACCAAATCCTAAACAAATCTTAGTCAAATCTTAGATAAATCTTAAATAAGCCCTAATCAAATCCTAGTCAAATCCTAGTCAAATCCTAATTAAATCCTAATAAAATTCTAATCAAATCCTAATCAAATCCTAAATAAATATTAAATAAGTATTAACCAAATCTTAGACAAATTCTAATCAAACTCTAATCAAATCTTAATCAAATCCTAATAAAATCCTAATAAAATCTTAGATAAATCTTAAATAAGCCCTAATCGAATCCTAAATAAATATTAGTCAAATTCTAGTCAAACCTTAATTAAATCCTAAATAAATCTTAGTCAAATTCTAGTCAAATCCTAATCAAATCTTAACCAGATTCTAAAAAAATCTTAACCAAATCCTAAATAAATCCTAGTCAAATCCTAAAAAAATCCTAAATAAGCCCTAACCAAATCTTAAACCTAACCAAACCTTAAAACAATCCAAAACTCTAATCTTAATCTTAAACCAAATTCTAATAAATCCTAACTAATTCCTACAATAGATTTAAACTTCAATAATTAATGATGAACTATTGTTAGAAATATAGTCCTTAGAACCTTCTAGAGTCAAGTTTCTAGAACCTTTTAGAAGCAAGTCTCTGGAACCTTCTAGAAGCTTCTTAGTTAGTAGAGATGTTAGGGACATAGTCCTTAGAACCGTCTAGAGACAAGTTTCTAGAACCTTCTAGAAGCAAGTCTCTGGAACCTTCTAGAAGCTTTCTAATTGCTAGAAGTTGCTGGAAAAGCTTCCTAAATAGGAGTATATATTAGAATTGAGGCTGAAGAGTTCTTCAGTCTCGACAACACATCTCTTAGAGCTCTAGCTCACCTCTCTAGTGTTGTTCTTGTGTTCATCTGATTAATCTAGTTCTTGCCAGTTCTTCTTGAACTTCTTGTTAGATCTCAAGTCAGTATTTCTTTATCCGTGACAATTTGTCGAGACTCCACTCACCTCAGATATCAGAGCTAGTTTCTTCCTCATTAGAGTGTGGATTACCCCTCTGCTTGGAAGTGTACTAGCATTTTAGAGGTTGCGGATTACCCTCCTCTAAACAGATACTTCTTTTGTTACAATATTGGAATCTTATTCTTCTTGGAGAGAGTGGATTACTCTTTTTCTTGAAGCTCTTAAGAAATTTTAGAGGTTGCAGAGTATCCTCCTCTAAACCAATATTGTCTTCTTGTAGAGTCATTTTTGTCCTTCTCTTAGAATGGCCGGAGGCCAAGACATTAGTATGATAAAAAGTTTGGAGTCCAAGTTGGATGCTATCATGAATGCCCTTGCTACGTTATCGCAAAGAACTGCAGAGATTGAAGGAGTCATCGCAAGGCTTTATAATGATGGAGCATCTGAGATGGCACAATTTAGGTTGTACCAGCCTCAAACTTCTACACTTGGAGAAGCAATTTCGCCTCAGGTTCGACAAGCACCATTGGTTCTACAACATAAGGAGCCCCAAGTTAGCCTTCCGGACAAGTTTGATGGTACGCGTTCCAAGTTTCGAGGATTCATCAATCAAATCAGGTTGATAACAGTTTTACAGCCCGAACGCTATCCAACGGAGGAGTCACGTGTTGGACTTGCTAGAACCTTACTTACAAGACAAGCTCTATCATGGTTTGCTCCTTTGTTTGAGAAATGATCATCCATACTAAACAACTTTGAAACCTGTTTGGAGGCGTTTGCGAAAGCATTTGGTAAACACGACAAGGTTCGATGGGCTACAACAAAGATCCGGTTACTACGACAAGGGATGCACTCTACATCAGTCTATGCATCAGACTTCACGCAATTAGCATGTAACATCAATTGGGTCAATTGATGAATCAATTCTATTGAGATTTAAGGGACGATGTGAAGGATTTACTATTAACTCTTACTGATCCGCAAACGCTCAACGAAGCTATTAGCTAAGCTATGAAGTGCGATAACCACCTATTCCAACATCGCCAAGACCAACGTTCAAGACAACATACGGTTCGCCACGCCCCAACTATGTTGGCAAGCAGCGTGAATTCACATTCAGAGGTAGAAGACATGCAAATTGATGCGGTATGTGTCAAATCCCTTATTCTAAAAGGAAAAAAGCGATGTATGGAGGAAGGTCTATGCTTGTATTGTGGTGAAGAAGGCTATAAAGTTAGAAACTGCCTTAAGAAGCAAAATCGACGTATTTTCAGAAGTAGGGGTACATTTGTTCAAGAAAACGAGGATACCCAGCCACAATAAGAACCGTGCGGTGTCGTGTTGTAACACGAGTATACAGTGAAAACAAAAAAAAGAAGGGGAATTTTATTAATATTCAGTTACCTCGAATATTGGGAGCATCGACCAACTCTAGCGCAAATACTGAGTGGTCACGTTCAGTCACTCCGTTACAGTCAGCCGGAGCATACTGAAATGCTCCGTTCGATTCTAATAACGGGAGTTAACAAGATGAAAAGGATCAATTCACACGACGGGTTTGAAGAGCCAATTGGATCCAATTTCGAGAATCCAATCCGGGTCCTCTTACCCAATATGAGACTTGTATTGGTGGGGCAACCCAATGCAGTCTAATTACGAGAAAATCCAGGTCTTACTACGGGCCTCAGCCAGTCTGACGCGAAGACCAATTTGATCCAATTACGCGAGCATCCAGGATACTACGGGCATCTTACCCAATATGGGACCTGAATTGGTCGGGCGACTCAATGTGGTCCCGATTACGGGGTTTCGATTCTGTTTCGGGCTGTCCTGTTCTCTGTGCCGTTTCAGGGAACGTTGTTTATGGCAAATGGATCTCTTAAAGGTAAAAACGGAGGAGAAGGCCTTGATGACGTGAGCCAATTTCGGATCTAAGCTCTGACGGCGGGAGCCAATTCCGGATCTAAGATGGAAGATTGAAGAAATTCAGAGGATAAGGTTAAGGGAGAATATAGTTTTAGGGAGGGGGGTTTTTTTTTCTCTGGGAATCGGGGGGGGGGGAGCTAGTTTTCAAGCTTTTGTAAGGTTATTAGTTCGGTTTCATTGGAGGTTTTTAAAGATCAAGGGAATTAGAGAGAGGAGCTTCATGCTTCGGATCGGGGAAGGAAAGACATAGAATTTGGATTTTTCTTCTTTGTAGAGTTTTGGGAAGACTGATGCAATCGGTGCTGAAGTCAGTATTATAATGGTGAATCGAGATTTTTAAATGAAGTGGGTTTGAATACTCTTGACTGTTTTGTAAAATCGAGTTACGTCTGTGATTGAAGGATTAAAAGGGTGTCTATAGGATTGAGTATGCGGAGTGAATGAAATTTATTGGATTAATCTAACAGGACAGTCAGTAGATACAAGATCGTAAGTACAAAGGGGTATTGAAGATTAACAGTTTGGATTGTTCGGGGTTCTCTGTAACGTCAAGAGACCTACCGGCTGGGAAAAAAAAAAAACTTCGACAAGCAGTCGAAGAGCATCCGTATAGATTTACGGTACATTGTTGTAGTCGTTTATATTCCAGCAGTCAAAAACTGATAGACTACTTGACTATCGGCAAATCTCCATACTACCTTCTACAGCCAGACGCCCGACGCGTTCTCGAGCAGGAAAGCACGTAATACGACATAAGTGGTGAACCCGACGTGAAAGCTTGAGGTGGAAGGTATTGGATTTCGGTTGATTTTATCTTTATTTTTATGGAAAACGAAAATAAAAATTTTGAAGGATTTTTGGCAGAAGTTTCTGGTGGGGAGTCTTCTAAAGGACAAGGTATGCACATGGATCCATCTATACTAGTTTGTTTCAAGCCTTCTCATTGTCAATGCAGCAACAGCAAAGCAATGATCGAAAGGAAGCTTTGGCAACCAAAGCATTGCAAGCAGTGGTCAATAAAATTGATCAATTTGATGGAACGAATATTTCAAGGTATTTAAGATGCTATGTTCGTGAAATGGAATTAAATCGTGTTTCTGAGAAGAAAATGGTTGCACTATTTGGACTTGCCACGATACCAGAGATAAGGGACCACATTACATCGATTACGGATTGTTGTGGGAATTCATGAGAGGATTTTTCACATGCATTGAAAGACGAATATTTCTTGGAAGATGCTGATCGCGTTACTAAGAAGCTGTTTCTGGGATGGATTGAACGGCCCAATAAGAATTTGCAAGCAACAGAGCTACTAAAGGAATTTGAGAGGCAGTACTCTCAATTATCGAAGGTAGAAAAATTCACATTGGAGCCGAACAAAGTTGATCTATTTCTTCAAGCTGCTGATGGAGAATTGCAAGAGAAATTAGAACCCCTTCTTGAAGACAAAGAAGAAGATGAAGGATTGACAACGAAGTGGAAGAACGTTGAAGATACGGTGGGGTTGCTTACAAAAAAAGAAAGGAGAAAGGATAGGAGCAATATTCCGAAAACAGTACAAGCACCCAAAGCTCTAGTACGTACAACACCACCGACAATGCCTACAGTTCAACCTTCGACATCCTTGTCAAAGAAAGCAGATATGGGTATGGAAGAAATTATACGAGGAATGCGAGATCTTCAAATCAAATTGGCAAGACTTGAAGAGAATACTTCTATAAACAATTCGAAGAATGTTTCAAAACAAGGATATGTACAAAGATGCATTTGGTGTGATGATGCTTCACACACTAGAAAAGATTGCAATGAATTTAATAATATGATACGGCAGGGAATTATTTGCTGGAAAGATGGAAAGATAGCATTGATAAATAGAGAGGATCTTCTTCGAACCAATTTTGGCAAGGGAAGAATGAGAGCATTGGTTCAAGATTACTTAAAAGAGCATGAAACAGCAGCACGAGAAAGTGCAAGTTATGGTGCTAGAGTAGATGATGACCTTGGTGGAAGTACGGAAACTAGTGAGTTTTGGGCTTCTACCGTTTGTACAATGCAAGAACGGAAATTACCTCGAGAAGCGTTATTGAGAACTGCAGCTACAATATGAGGTAGAACAGGTTGGAAGGATCCTGTTGAGTCTCTTTCAGTTCATGCATATATTGCCAAGAGTCAACATGAAGCTTTGATGGAAGAAAAAAGACGAGGAAATTTTGATGATACTAGAGAAGGAAATTCATCTAAGAGGCAAACTCAAAGAGACAAGGCTCGAGAGGCAGCTTCACAAGAATTGCCTGTAAAGGATACCTCAGCATCATTGGGAGAAAAAACAAAGGAGACAAAAGATAAGGGCAAATCAATTGCTTATAAGCTACTTTCTGACATTGAAGCGGCAACAAATTTGAAAGGGGTGTTGGAAGAACGTATATTAAATGCTAAGGTGGAATTCACATTGAAAGAACTCTTGGAAATTGCAAAGAAGGAGTTTCATGATATTATCATTGACAGCATTAAGCGAAAGAGGCAATTAATGAGCGAAACTGGAATGAGTCATGTTATTGATGCAAGAATATGTAGAGATGAAGAAGAAGTTGATATTGGTTACAAGCAACCAACAAATGAAAAGAATGGGTATAATCAACGAGTACGTTTCGAAGATTCTAGTGACAAGGAAATGGAAACTTTGAGCCATTATACTCGAAAGCATTGGGCAAGGGCAACTACTGAGGTATTGGTGAAGGTAGGAGATATAGAAGAACCAATAGTTGCTTTGGTGGACCATGGTTCTGAAATAAATCTCATGTCTAAAGATCTTTATAAGAAGTAAAAATGGCCAATTGATATGGAACATGGATGGGTAATACGAGCAGCTAATAACACACGAGGCGAATTATATGGAGCTTGTCCAGATGTCAAAATTCGGATTGGGGATGTTGCGACGGAGCAACATTTCTTCGTTCAAGATACAACGTCTTATCCATTGATTTTAGGACAACCTTATATCACGGCAATACGGATGGAAACAAAGGTACTTGACGATGGTTCTGCTTATGGAAGGGTACGGAGCGAAGATGGGAGGAAAGCTGTACAATTTCTAACAGTACCTCCTAA
The DNA here is from genome assembly GCF_059467195.1 of Physcomitrium patens. Classification (NCBI taxonomy): domain Eukaryota; kingdom Viridiplantae; phylum Streptophyta; class Bryopsida; order Funariales; family Funariaceae; genus Physcomitrium; species Physcomitrium patens. Next base: position 2,530,358 of record NC_143412.1, on the reverse strand, counting down.
CTATGAACGGAATCGAGATAGGTTGAGGGAGAAACCATTGCCAAAGATTGTTGAAGGATTTAAGGATTTTGGGGAGGTACCACTGTAAAGCGAGATTATGGAGGTACAAAAGAGGAGGTACTCTCGCGAGATGAAGGTGCCTTTGATGCAAGTTTTATTGATATATTGGAGAATGGAAATATTATGTATAAGAAAGTTGATGATTTTAGAAGAAAAGAAAGAAAAAGATTATATGATATTGAAGGACAGTTACGCAAGATAGGTACATTGCAAGATGATGAGAGGATTTTGGGTGTTTATGAAGAAAATGGACTGGAAGATTCATTGGAATTGATTACATCTATTGAGTTAGGGGATAATGATAAGATTGTTGAGATTCATTCGAGAGAGGTTTATACCATGCTTGAATCTTTTCAAGCACCAGAAGTCACAGTAGAGACGAGATATAAAACGGCAGATAAGAAGGTAAAGCCTGTTGCCGGACCATTACCAGAAGATTCTTAAGAACAAATGGGAGAAGCATCAAAAGAAGCAAGTTCAAGAGATCCAATGAGTATTGGACATCAGTTTACTGAAGAGACTTTTGAAGAATTGAAGATTGGTTCTAATGGTTCTTTATTGTCGGAGGAAATTACTTGCTTCAAAAAGATGTTGGCTAAACAAGGTAGATCATTTGCCTTCGAATCTCATGAAATTGGGTGTGTGGATCGAAATATTATAACACCTATGGTTATCTTCACTGAACCGCATGTACCTTGGAATCTAAGACCGATTCCAGTACCGAGGGCACATTTACCTAAATTGGTGGAACTATTGAAAGAAAAGATAAAGATGAAAATATTAGAACCTTCATTTGCGCCATATTCTAGTCGATGGTTTACGGTACCTAAGAAGAATGGGTCCCTGCGGTTTATTCGAGATATGCAGCCGGTGAATGTTGTAACTGTCAGGAATGCAGGAATTGGACCTATTGTGGATGAATTTGCTGAGGCGTCTGCTGGAAGGGCGATCTATTCAATGGGTGATTTCTATTCAGGTTATGATCAATTTCAACTTGCCGAAGGAAGTAGAGATATGACAACGATGAGGACACTGCTTGGATTGGTTAGAATGTGCACTCTTCCTCAACGCCCGACCAACTCAGTTGCGCATATGATGAATGGGATGAATAAGGTATTGAGAGATTTTATTCCAGAAAAGACTATGCCTTTTCTGGATGATGTTCCTATAAAAGGATGCAGAGAAGGAGAAAAGGATGAAACTTTAGATACGAGGGGGTGTCGCAGATATGTTGTTGATCATATACAAGATTGTGAAAAGATTTTAACTCGGCTTGGAGAAGTTCATCTTACATTATCAGGTATGAAGTCCATATTTGGAGTACGAGAGGTTGTGATTGTTGGATATTTATGTGGATTTTATGGAAGAAAACCAGATCCGACTAAAGTTGATGCAATTGGAAGGATGAAAGAGGATTGTGGTTCTTTAACAGAGGTTCGCAGGTTTTTGGGTGCATGTGTATTTTATCGAATCTGGATCCCTCATTTTGCTCACATAGCAGATCCATTATATGAACTGTTACGCAAGGGTAACCGATTTGAATGGGAAGAAAGGCATTTTCAGGCAATGCAAAGATTGAAGAAATTATTGATGTCACCTCCAATATTGAGGAAGGTTGATTATAAGTGCAATAGACCAGTGATTCTTACTGTAGATGTTAGTCCAATTGCCGTTGGATGGGCTGTGGGTCAAGATGATTCGAATAGGAGTAGATTTGCAGTTCGATTTGGGGCTAAAGTTTTAAGTATTCGTCAGCGTGCATATTCGCAAGTCAAAAGAGAACTTTGGGGAGTCGTTTCGGCTATGAAAGCTGAAAAGGACTATTTGATTGAGGCAGTAGTAGTAATTGAAATAGATTGCTTGCCATTGCTTGGAATGATTATTAACTGTTCAACGCCAGATATTGCAATGTTCAGATGGATTGCTTATATTAAGTCACTAAATCCAGAATTTAAGCATATCACTGGAAAGGACAATTTAGTAGCAGACATGCTATCTCGAACAAGATACGAGAGGGAGGACGAAATGGTTGAAGACATTGATGATGTCGGATTGAAATTCTATTCAATATCAAATCTCAACAGAGAAGACAAGCTATTTCTTGAAGAATCTTATGAAGGAGAATTATTGGATATTGGTCATTATTTGAATACCTTGTCTAAGCAAGGGAATTGGTCTACAGAAAAATTCAAACAAATAAGAAAAAAAGCATATGGATTTTTACTTCGAGATGGATTCTTATGGAAGAGACCAAAGAAAGGAATTGGGATGCCACAACGAGTGATAGGCAAAAGGGAAGAAAAACTAAAATTATTAAAGGAGTTTCATGATAGTTTATGGGCAGGACATAGAGGAATCTGGGCTACTTTTGCTAAATTCAAGGAACGATATTGGTGGAAAAATATGTATCGAGATGTGCTCTCATTTGTAGAGTCATGTGAAATCTGTCAATCGTATTCTAATATCCGACATCGAGATGGTCTTCATCCTACGTATCCTCTGGCTATTCATTTTAAATGGGTTGTTGATTTGGTTATTATGCCGGTTGGGTTATGGCAGATGAGATATTTGGTTTTAGCTCGTGAAGATTTATCAAATCAAGTAGAAGGAAGAGCATTGAGGACAAAATCTACAGAGGGGATTTGTAGGTTTTTGCTTGAAGATGTCATTTGCCGTTACGGGTGCGTAGGAAAAATCACTGCAGATCGTGGAGAATTAAATGCACAAGAAGCTCGTAAGTTCTTTGAAAAATGTGGAGTTAAACTATCACTGACTACTGCTTATAATCCGGAAGGGAATGCAAAAAGCGAACGCGGTCACCCGTCGATTGTGAAAGCATTGGTTAAAGCTTGTAATGGGAAAGTTAAAGAGTGGCCACGGCTTTTGTCATTTGCATTATGGGTTGATCGAACAACACATAGTTTGGTGACAGGATATATGCGAGTAGAACTTATGACAGGTCAAAAACCAATTATGCCGATTGAAGAAAAGGTACTTACTTGGAGTATGCTACCATGGGAAGATGGATTGACAAGAGAAGAACTTCTGGCTATTAGGATTCGACAATTGGAGCAAAGAACGGAAGATGTCCAGATAGCATTGGAAAGGTTAAAAAGAGCAAGGTTACAAAACAAGGCGCGATTCGATAAGCTACATCGATTGAGACCAAAAGCAATCGAGGAAGGTGACTGGGTACTTGTTTATGACAATAGTCTGGATAATCAACATAGTACTTTGCGGAAATTTTCAAAACGTTGGTTTGGACCATATATTGTAACAACTGTTCATGATATTGCAACTTACTCATTACGGGAGTTAGATGGTACAAAATTGAAAATACCAATTGCAGGGAAGCGAGTAAAAATATTTAAACGAAGACATGCAGAGATGAATATGGAAGACCTTAATGAAGGTACAGAGATTCCGCAGCAAGAAGATGAAAGTGATTTGGATAATGAAGGTGACGAAGACGAACTGGACAAAGACGTAGGGGATATATTCTGAATCAAACAGCAATTGGGTAAATTGGTGCATACCGGAGGATGCACAGGTTCAGAGGGGGTGGATGTCGTGTTGTAACACGAGTATACAGTGAAAACAAAAAAAAGAAGGAGAATTTTATTAATATGTAGTTACCTCGAATATTGGGAGCATCGACCAACTCCAGCGCAAATACTGAGTGGTCAGGTTCAGTCACTCCGTTACAAACAGCCGGGGCATACTGAAATGCTCCATTCGATTCTAATAACGGGAGTTAGCAGGATGAGAAGGACCAATTCACACGATGGGTTTGAAGAGCCAATTGGATCCAATTTCGAGAATCCAATCCGGGTCCTCTTATCCAATATGAGACCTGTATTGGTGGGGCAACCTAATGCAGTCTAGTTACGGGAAAATCCAGGTCTTACTACGGGCCTCAGCCAGTCTGACGCGAAGACCAATTTGACCCAATTATGCGAGCATCCAGGTTACTACGGGCATCTTACCCAATATGGGACCTGAATTGGTCGGGCGACTCAATGTGGTCCCGATTACGGGGTTTCGATTCTGTTTTAGGCTGTCTTGTTCTCTGTGTCGTTTCAGGGAACGTTGTTTATGGTAAATGGATCTCTTAAAGGTAAAAACGGAGGAGAAGGCCTTGATGATGTGAGCCAATTTCGGATCTAAGCTCTGACGGCGGGAGCCAATTCCGGATCTAAGATGGAAGATTGAAGAAATTCAGAGGATAAGGTTAAGGGAGAATATAGTTTTAGGGAGGGGGGTTTTTTTTTCTCTGGGAATCGGGGGGGGGGAGCTAGTTTTCAAGCTTTTGTAAGGTTATTAGTTCGGTTTCATTGGAGGTTTTTAAAGATCAAGGGAATTAGAGAGAGGAGCTTCATGCTTCGGGTCGGGGAAGGAAAGACATAGAATTTGGATTTTTCTTCTTCGTAGAGTTTTGGGAAGACCGAGGCAATCGCTGCTGAAGTCAGTGTTGTAATGGTGAATCGAGATTTTTAAATGAAGTGGGTTTGAATACTCTTGACTGTTTTGTAAAATCGAGTTACGTCTGTGATTGAAGGATTAAAAGGGTGTCTATAGGATTGAATATGCGGAGTGAATGAAATTTATTGGATTAATCTAACAGGACAGTCAGTGGATACAAGATCGTAAGTACAAAGGGGTATTGAAGATTAACAGTTTGGGTTGTTCGGGGTTCTCTGTAACGTCAAGAGACCTACCGGCTGGGAAAAAAAAAAGACTTCGACAAGCAGTCGAAGAGCATCCGTATAGATTTACGGTACATTGTTGTAGTCGTTTATATTCCAGCAGTCAAAAACTGATAGACTGCTTGACTATCGGCGAATCTCCATACTACCTTCTACAGCCAGACGCCCGACGCATTCTTGAGCAGGAAAGCACGTAATACGACAGTGGCTGGACAGTGAAATATCACAACAACAAACAGGTTCCTTTCTTTTCGCTCAACCTGCCCTTTGTTTTACAATCCCTTTGCTTATTGGCCCTCAAAAACTGAGAACCTTAGCATTATTAGATTCAGGAGCATCTGCTTGTTTCTTAGATAAAGAATTTATAAAGCATCATAAGATCCCTTTAGTATAAAAATCCAAACATGTTCACCTTGAGGTCATAGATGGATGACATTTATTGTCTGGTAGTGTCACCCATGAATCAGAACCTATAGAAGTGACGTTTAAGGGCCATAATAGTCATATTATTTTCAATATTATTAGAACTCCATCAAATCCTATTATTCTTGGTCTTTCCTGGTTGGAAAAGCATAACCCAACTATAGATTGGAAGTTGCAGAAGATGACCTTTCCCACAAAACCACCCAAGAGCAAGCCTCGTAAAAAATCGTGAATAGAAAAATTCTTATTCATTGGAGCAAGAGCGTTTATAAGATCGTCCAAGGAAGGCACACCATTTATCATTTATGTGGCTCCAATTACCAGGGAGAAGATCTCAACATCAAGTATACCTAAGCAATATAAGGATTTTAAAGACGTGTTTCAAAAGAAGAATGCCGACATGCTATTAGAACACCGACCATATGATTGTGCCATAGATTTGCAGGAAGGAGCACAACTGTCTTTTGGCCCAATCTACAATCTATCGCAGATGGAGTTGGCGGAGTTGCGAAAGTACATCGACGAGAATCTAACCAAGAACTTCATCCGTCGTTCAAAATCGTCAACTGGAGCACCCATCTTATTTGTGAAGAAGAAAGATGGCTCGTTGCGGATGTGCATGGACTATCGAGGCCTCAACAAGGTAACAAAGAAGAATCATTATCCATTACCCTTGATTTTTGGTCTCTTAGAACAACTTGGACGTGCAAGGATCTTTACAAAAATTGATCTAAGAGGAGCTTACGACCTCGTACGAATCAAGGAAGGAGATGAGTGGAAGACAGCGTTTCGTACAAGGTATGGCCATTTTGAGTATAATGTCATGCCCTTTGGTCTTACCAATGCTCCAGCGGTCTTTCAATATATGATGAATGATATTTTTTGAGAGCACCTTGACGATTTTGTTGTCATCTATTTGGATGATATTCTGATATTCTCCAAAAACGAGGAAGAGTATGAAAAGCACATTCGTTTGGTCATGGAGAAACTACACAAGCGAGGACTATATGCCAAGTTGGAGAAGTGTTTATTTCACCAAATAGAGATGGAGTTTTTGGAGTTCGTTGCAACTACGGAAGGCTTGAAGATGGATCCCAAGAAGGTGAAAGCAATCATGTCCTAAGAGGTTCTGAAGACAGTTAGAGACGTACAATGCTGTCTTGGTTTTGCTAACTTCTATCGGATCTTTATCAAGAATTACTTTCAAGTTGCTGGTCCTCTCACTCGATTGACATGTAAGGATAAGCTGGAATGGGGATCTCTAACGGAGAAGGCGTTTCAAGACCTGAAGACCGCGTTTACTATAGCTCCAATCTTGGTACATCCAGACTTTACAAAGGCCTTTTATTTAAAAACTGATGCTTCGAATTTTGCCTTCGGAGCTGTAATTTCATAAATGGGAGAAGACAAGAAGCTCCATCTGGTTGCATTCCATTCTCGAAAGTTCTCTATTGCTGAAATCAATTATGACATCTACGATAAGGAACTTCTTGCTATAGTGGATTCTTTCCAAGAATGGCATCACTTTCTTGAAGGAGCTGAGACCCAATGACTGTCTACACAGATCACAAGAATTTGGAGTATTTCATGTCAACTCGAGTTCTAAATCGACATCAAGCTCGGTGGAGTATGTTGCTATCTAGGTTCGATTTTATTATCACTTATTGACCTGGAAAGTAGCAAGGACTATCTGATGCCTTATCGAGGAGATCGTATCTTATATCAAAGGCTAGAGAAGCAGCGTTTGATCAACAATGTACGACATTATTGAAGCCAGAGCAATTTCGGCTTTGTGCTACTATTGTGCCAATTGATGTTGACTTCTTGAATCAGGTACATGCCGTGACCATTGAAGATTCAGTAGCCATTGATATTAAGCAGCGTGCCAATGACGACAAGTTCAAGGGGGAGGGAGATCTTTTATACTTTGAGAAGTGGTTATATATCCCAAAAGAACCAACATGACTCCGAGTTCTTCAATCTCGCCACGATTTTCCAGCTGCAAGATATTTTGGATTCAACAAGACCTTGGAGCTTATTTCTCGAGATTTTTGGTGGCTCCAAATGTGGAAGGATTTGAAAGATTTTTTCCTCTCCTGCGACATCTGTTCAAGATCCAAGAATCCTCGACATCGCCCTTATTGACTCCTACAGCCATTGTCGATTCTACGTCGACCATGGTCTTCAGTTTCTATGGACTTCATCACGGACCTGCTATCATCGAACTCATTTGACAGCATCTTTGTCGTGATAGATCGGCTTACAAAGATGGCGCACTTTATCCCTTGCAAGATGACATCGTCTAAATAAGTCACAGCAAGGCTCTTTCTCGATAATATGTATTGATATCATGGACTACCAGATGATATCGTATCAGATCGAGGAACCCAGTTTGTATCAAAGTTTTGGAGATCTCTCTTTGAGATACTAAAGGTGGATATCAAGCTTTCTTCGGCTTTTCATCTTCAAACTGACGGCCAAACGGAACGGGTGAACCAAGTCTTGGAACAATATTTACGATGCAGCATCAACTATCAGCAAGAGAATTGGACCACATATCTACCGCTAGCCGAGTTTGCATATAACAACACCCTCCATGCGTCGACTCAATACACACCATTCTTTTCCAACTATGGGTATCATCCAAAGCTTGATTTATTGAGTCCATCAACAAATAACAATCCAGCAGCTGAAGGATTTACAAAACAACTATCACAGCTTCAAAATACGTTGAAGCTTGAATTACAATCCGCTCAAGAATCCTACAAGGCGTCTGTAGATAGATTTCGGAATCAAGCACCTATTTTCAAAATTAGAGATAAAGCATGGTTTCTTCGACGAAATATCAAGACCAAGCAAGCATGTGATAAGTTGGACTATCGAAGATTGGAACCATTTATCATCCAGAAGAAAATCAATCCAATGGTGTATCGTCTGGAATTATCGGCTTCTATGAAGGTACATCCAGTCTTTCATGTTTCTCTGTTGGAGCCTTATCGAGAGTCGTCTTTTTCTAGAAGAGTGCAATATCCGCCACCTAGTATTGAGATCAAGAACCATGAGGAATACGAGGTTGAAAAGATGTTGGATTTACGGAGAAGGTGGGACAAGTTGGAGTATCTTGTTCATTGGTGCGGCTACGACATTAATGAGCGAACGTGGGAGCCATCTGAAAATCTCGCCAATGCGCCTCAAAAGGTACAGGAGTTTCATCAACAACATCCTCATAAACCTAAGCTGGTTCAATGATAGCTTCCTTCTGAAGCTTGCTCACCCAAGAGTATAAGAAAGGGGGAGAGCACCACCAAAATTCATAGTTGATGTAGTTATTTTCTCCAAGATAAAATAGAATTTTTTTAGTATCCATAATTTGGTCTTCTGATATGGATAGCCAAGAGATAGATACTATGCTAATCAGATTATCTCAACCGACTAGCTCACGAAGGCGACCCTGAGATGAAGAACCGCCTATATCATGACGACGACAGAGGATACCGAGTAACCGATCACTGGTGATTGTATTTGAGTCCGAGCCTGCTTACGATGGTCAGCCAGAAGGCGTGTTTGCAGGACAATTTCACAATGAGGACACGAAAGTTCATGCTTGATCAGAAGTTGAAGGAGTGGGCCACTACCGTTGGCTTCAAGGGCCAATAAACCACTTGCCTCGTGAACAACAGTTGAAGTTCATAGCAGACGTTATGCAACAGATCTTCATTTTCTTGCGTTGGTACTGATTAACAACAACATTGCTTCTCGGAGACCTTGAAGCTAAAGGAGGGGGTGATGTTAGGGACATAGTCCTTAGAACCTTCTAGAGACAAGTTTCTAGAACCTTTTAGAAGTAAGTCTCTGGAACCTTCTGGAAGCTCTTTAATTAGTAGAAGATGTTAGGGACATAGTCCTTAGAACCGTCTAGAGACAAGTTTCTAGAACCTTCTAGAAGCTTCTTAGTTGGTAGAAGTTGTTGGAGAAGCTTCTTAAATAGGAGTATATATTAGAATCGAGGCTGAAGAGTTCTTCAGTCTCGACAATACATCTCTTGAAGTTCTAGCTCACGTCTCTGGTATTGTTCTTGTATTCATCTGATTAATCTAGTTCTTGGTAGTTCTTCTTGATCTTCTTGTTAGATCTCGAGTCTATATTTCTTTGTCCGTGACAACTGTTGATTTTAACTTAAATTTTTCACACCCTTTATAATTAAGTTGACAACAAATACAATTTTTTTTTGAAAAGGATCAAAATTATCAAATAGATGATAACCTCAAAAATGTACTCAAATATTAGCTAACCTTCTTCTTTGACCTAGATGCCAATCTCTCAGAGCAAATTATCCTGATTGAAACTTTACTTCACTTTCAAACTTTATATACTTGTTAGAAATCAAGTTAACTATCCTTATGAAAAAATTTGCTTCAATTTAACTAGTGGATTAATAGATATTTAAGAAAACCTTACTTGTCCTCAAAATTCTAAATTCTGACACCATAACTCACAAAAATCTTTATGCCTTTCAATCTGACTATTTGATCAAATCCAAATTCACAGCACTTATCAAGCATTAGTATACCCACAAATCCAAAAAAATTCACATTTAGATCTATTTCCAAACTTATGAAATTCTCCAAAAAGTATCACTTATTTTATTTCACAAATCTAGAGTCACCCAAAACAAACCCTAATTTTGTAAAGTTCTTACAAAGTCAATATACAATCAAATCACTTCAAATGAATACTCAAAGAAATTCCATCAAGTCACCTTCCAAATCCTATTCTTCTATCTCTAAAAATACTCTAGAATCATTGTCAAGGCTTAGTTTTGTGCCTTGGGATCTGATTTGACCCTGGTTGGTAATTGGTGTTGTGATGTAATGCAACTATATAGTGAAATTATAATCAAAATTCAAGTTCTAATTAATATCTAATTATCTTAGTTCAATTATAATTTGTGGTATCTAAACATGGCTTTTATAAAAGCCTCTTAGGTTATTTTCTTATTTTAATAGTTAGTAGGTTGAAGGTTAGTTAATAATTTTACCTTTTAGGTTGTAGAGACTCTTCTACTACCTTAGAAAGACCATAAATTGATAAAATCAGGTTAGAAGAGGTAAATAATTAGTATTGTTTGTACTAGGGTTAGGTTGAGAGTAGGGTTGGGCTAAAAAATCCTTAGGTTAGGTTAGATTGAAACCCAGGGGTCGACTATTTGTGAGACAGGGTTGAAATCAGACCTTTGACCACTAAAACAATGGCCTAGGGCAAAATAGGAATTTATTTGAAGATCGAAGCATAAGATTTGAGAGCTAGCTTGAAGTTCTTTTCAGAGGCGTAAGGATTGTTTTTAGAGGATTTTTGAGGACTTAGTAATTGTTGTTCAAAGTCAGGGTTTATATTGATGATTTGGGTTTTATATAATATAATTAGGGCTAGAAATTTTGGCTAGTTCGTGCAATTGGTATAGCATCTACGGTTCAAAATTTGATACTATTTAGATTATTAAGTTTTCTAAGTGTATAAATTTTTCTCTGATAATCTAACGGCGTGGTTTAGTGATATCTAGTTTTTAATACAAGAGGATTTCAGAAGTTGGCAGTTTGGGGTTGGGTAGGGTTTCTATGATATCTAGAGATCTAGTAGTTGGATCAAGGTGAAATTTGGCATGGTGTTGTAGGACTTAAAGATCAAGATGCAAACTAATTTTGAATTAAAGTTAACTGTTGGAAAAAGAGAATTACCATTGGAGTTTTTGCTTCACTTTTCAAGTTGTTGGTTGAGTGACATCAGTGCAATTTTTGGAGGTTTTCTCACAATTTTCATTTTGGATTGGGCTAAAAATTCTTGAGCATATAGAAGACTTACATTGACAATTGCATGCAAAATTTTACATCAAGTGGATGGTCAGATTGGATGTTATAGCTTATTAAAGTTCACTGATTAGGATTGGGGCTTATAAGAAAAATCTAAATTGCTTAAATATGAAAGTAAGAAGGTAATTGGAATTTATGTATGGTTAAGGCTACTAAGAAGAGTATTTTTTAGCACTTTTGAATTGAAATTCAGATTATATTCTTTTCATATGGATGAAATTTATTAGGGTTTCTTGGATACTTGTAAAACACAACCTCACCTTCCATAGGTAGATACTTGGTGCATTCCTAAACAAGACAACATGTAATACGACACTAGTCTTCTTTGGATAACAACTCTTAGATTTCTAAGGTAATTTTTATCACAAACTACTCTTAACTTCTTTCCAAAAGTAACTATATTGTTTATTTTTCTAATCTACCTTATTTTGCTCTATTTGTGGTCCTACAAAGTGAATAGAAGCCTATTTTGTAAAATGGCATCATTAGCATCTTTAATTTTTTTATCTCTTGATTATTATTTATTTTTTGAAGATATTTTTTTATAATATATTTGAAATAAGTTCTTCAAAGATATGATATTTTCTTCATCCTTTCACCTATTGGCCATTTTGTAACACAACACCGTTGTCGTATTACGTGTTGTCTTGTTTGGAAATACACTGGGTATCTGGCTGTGGAAGGTATAGTTGTTTTTGTAAATAACAAAGAAATCCTAATAGATTTTATCCATGTATGAAGAATATAATTGAAATATCAATTTCCAAGTATTTAAAAACACTCCTCATAGTCATTTTAACCATACAATATTCCAATTGCTTTATTTCTTTTATAATTAAGTTGTTTTTGTTTTTCTTAACAAGCCCTAATCCTAGCCAATGAGCTTTGACAAGCTGTAACTTTTGATCCAACCGTCCACTTAGTGTGAAATTTTGCATCCAAATACCAGTATAAGCCTTCTATATGCTCAAAAAATTTCAGGCCAACCCAACTTACAGATTGCAAGAAAACGTCCAAAAACCGCACTGATGACACTCGGCCGCAACCTTGAAATTTGATGTAGAAACTCCACAAGTGATTTCTCCTTTGTCAACCGTTAACTCCAGCTCAAAATTGAATAGCCGCTTGATCTCCAAATCTTCTATTACCAAGCCAAAAATTACATCGATCCAACTAGTAGATCTTCAGATATCACAGAAATCCTATCCAACCCTAGACTGCCAACTTCCGACAACCCTTTGTACTAAAACCTAGATATCTCTTGATTGCATTGTTAAATTAACACAAATTTTTGTATACACTTAGCACACCCAACTATCCAAAAAATACCAAATTTTGATCCATAGATGCTACACGACTTGCACAAACCGATTGAGAATGCAAACCATCAATGTTTTATATAAAATCCGAAACACCAAAATAAACACTGACTTTGAGCAGCGATTACTCTCCCCTCACAAATCCTAATGAAACCAAACTAGTGACCTTGAAAAGAGCTTGAAGCTAGCTCTTCGATCGAAAAAACCCGATCTGAAAAAAACCCCCCCCCCTCCATTTCTTAACCTTCCTCCCCTTTAATCCTAATTCTCCCCTCTTTCAAACCCTAGCCTCTGAATTTCTTCAATCTTCCGTCTTGGATCCGGAATTGGCTCCTTCCGTCTTGGATCCGAAATTGGCTCCTTCCGTCTTGGATCTAGAATTGGCTCCATCGTCAGAGCTTTCTCCTCCATTTTTACCTTTAAGAGATCCTTTTACCGAAAGGACGTCCCCGGAACAGCACAAAGGACAGAACAGCCTGAAACAAAATCGGAGCCCCGTAATCGGGACAATATTGAGTCGCCCGACCAATTCAGGTCTCATATTGGATAAGAGGCCTATAGTAAGACCTGGATGTTCCCGCAATTGGACCGCATTGGGCTGCCCGACCAATTCAGGTCTCATATTGGGTAAGAGGACTCGGATTGGATGTCTTGAAATTGGATCCAATTGGCTCTTCGAATCAGGCTCACCCGTCGTTGAATTGGTCCTTTTCCTTTCTGCTGACTCCCATTATTGGAATCGAATGAAGCATTTTAGTAAGCCCCAACTGACTGTAATGAGGTGACTAAACCTAGCCTCTCAGTATTTGCACTGGAATTGATCATTGCTCCCAATATTCGAGGTAACTCAACATTAATAAAAGTCCTCTTTCTTTATATTTTCACAGTATACTCATGTTACAACACGACACCGTTGCTTCTTAATTAGTAGTATTACTTTTCTTATCATCATTGTTATCTTAATTTTTTTTTTCTCAATATCAACAACTTCTTTTTATCGTAGCTGACCTCACATATCCTAAAATTAAGAAGTAAGACTATAAAAAAAACATCTATTTTTGTATCAATCATATCCATATAAGTTTTTGATATTTGAAATTATGATCAAGAATGATAGAACCATAGACTATAGACTATGTCTTAGGAATTTTAAGGTTTATTGCATGGATATGTCAATCAATCCCTTGGTGTATTTACAAATTTTTTCCTCCATTATCATATTATTTGGTTTCCATCTTTTATCTTTGTATACTAATTCCAACCTATTCATCATATCTATCATATATAGTTATATGAATGTTTTTTCTTTGTCTTGCTAAATATTAAGACTTTGTTTTATTAATCAAATTGCATTGAAAGCAATAATAAGTACTACCTCTTAAATCCAACCAATGCAATTGGCTTCAAAATTTTATTGAGCGACCTTTGTATGAAGGCATTTTTGTTCCATTTATTGAGACTTTTGTTTTAATTCCTTAACATTCATCCCTCTTTATTCTTTAGCCTCATATATCTTTTATCACAACTATGCATTTGTGGCAAGAAGTTTGACTTAATATTGTCTAATTTTTTTGTTAGTTATTTCCAATGTCATAATTTATTGGTATGTAATATAGAGAATAGCTTTGTGAGCAAAAATTGTCCCTTAGGCCATTTTGAGCTTGTCTTTGGTAAGTGCTAAAGATTATTAAAGGTCACAAATAGTATATTTGTATTAATTTATGGTGTATTGTTGTCTTTTGATCCAACCATATAATGTGAAAAAATTTAAAGTACAATCTATCATATCCAATATATACTGTTTCATGCCCTTCATTGACAGTTGCTAGCTACATTGCATAATCTTCATTATCCTTAGTAAAATATATCAAGTTGATCAATGTTTGAAATAGCTTTATTACGTATTTTTTCATTAGTTCTTAAAAAGAATAAAATATTTTAAATAATGGTTTATTGTAGATTGCAAATAATTAGATTATCTTTAGATTTTTTTACATCACATTGATCTAATGTTTTTGCCTCTTGCTTGAATAGTTTGCATGTCTAGCACAATTCTTTGCATTGATCCAATGTCTCTATACCTCGCTTACATTGATCACAATTCTCGCATAATTTTTTATGTATGTCAACTATAGGCCATAATCAAGGTGGTATACTGTGTTTACAATTATGTACTAGATTGCAATAGATATATAAGGTTAAAAATGGACCAATAGGGTTACTAGTGTGGATTATAATTGAAGTGGAAAAATTTAATACAAAGATGTTTTTTAACAATTATGCCATAGTTAATATTTTTACCATTATATACCATTAAGTATACCTATAAGTAATCTTCCTAAATGTGATTATTTTTGTCGCAAAATTTTTTTTATTCAATATGCTTCAAAGTCATGTAAATATGGGCTTCAAATATTGTTGTTCAAGCTAGAAGATGTACTTGTAGTTGTCCTAATGCACTCTTTCTACAAAGTGTTCAATGTCTAGGCAAAGATGCTTACAAATAATCTTGTTCCATGTAGCTACACCTTCAAATTTCTAGCCAAATAAGAAAATATAAGTATTGAGGTAAATATTCTACTTTGATTCTTTTGATAATACTAGTGGGATATTTTGCATCAAAGATGAATATTTAGATGATTTCATTACACTAATTGATGTACACATTGTTTTAGAGGTGATTGTAATACTTTATTAGATTTATTGTCTCTATCCAAGTAGTGCCAAAGACTGACTTTCATTGGATCAATGCCTTATAGACATAGAACGGTGGCTATGTCTTGGTGGTTAGTTGTGCCATCTTTGCCAAATTACTTGCCACAAAACAAACAATGGAAGAAAAAGAACTGGAAGACTTAGAACCAAATTTGTCATTAATGGATTGAGTAGTGAAAAAATAAAACAAATTAATAATATGGTAGAGAAACAAAAAAGAGCTCGGACAAATATGTATCAATTTTGCAAGGTTTAAGTTATGACAACAATTTAGAATGCTTGTGAAAGAATTTTTTGGTATACAATTAGAAAGACATAATGTAGGCAACAACTATAGCAATGTTAAGGCTAGAAATGTCAGCAAATAGATTTGAACACACTCAACTTGAATTATAGAATGAGGTGCCGCCAATTATGCAAATGTGTCTCTGGATATATAGTCATGGCAATATCAATTCAAATTGAGTGAAAGGCGATAAATAGTGGCAAAACAAGGCAAATATTAGCTGTGGCTTTTGTTTGGCAATTAGGGTCTTGATCTTTTGTACCTTATGAATTGTCCATGTATTCTAATATTTGCTGTAATAGTACTAATACAACAATACTAACTGATTCTTTCAGATAGCAATTTTTTCATGCAATTTTATGAGTCTTGAAGACACCATAAAATTAAATCTCCCATAAAAATAAAATTAATCCATAAAAAATGGGTGTCGTGATTTGTTGGACGGGCATTTTTGTGGCCATGCTTCTTAACTTTCCTTGAGAGAAAGTCGGCGCAAATCAAGCATCTCAGCTAGATTACCAACTGAAAGAGATGTCCTACAAAGTTTAGCTTCAGGGAGTAGGACACCTGGGTGAAAGAGAGTTGTTTTCTAAGCCTGCCAAGATCTGGCGTTTTACGTGGAGACGCCATACGAGCCTAGACCATGACAACATGCTCAACGCTGCACTTCTCAAGTGATCATGTTCCAAGTGTGAGCATTGAAGCATAGCTACAAACAACATAATCTTCTTAATCCACGATTAGTGACAAAACATGGTTACAATGACAGAAATTTGCAAAAATCGGTGCTTGGCACTTTTATGATTTGTAATCATTTAAGCGGATTTCTATAATGAATAAAGAATCGTGATCTCCAAAATAAGATGAGATAATCCGACCAGACACTCCAAAACGGATCCGCCAGTAAGATGCAAAATTCATCCCAGATTCAAGTGAATGAACTGTGTACCTATTGCAAGGGCTTGTCTCAATGTTGTGATCAAATCCAATCAAGTCTGCCAGCCGCATGAGCTGCAGCAACAATTCAAAAGTTCATGCGAATGGCATCTGTCAAATAGACGGGGCCTCAATACTTTTTAAAGTAACTACTGCACTTTTGTATTTGCGACCGACCCCAAACTATTCGCATGTGGAACCACATGCCAGAAAAGTAGTGATGAAGTGGTTTTTCTTTCAGTACCGTCACGCCGAAGGTTATTTGAATTCATCAACCCTGGCTTGTAAAAAGTGTTCCGATTGGAACGTGCTAATACACAGGAGGTATCCTCACAATTCAACAAAAAGAAAAAGTCATAAGGGCACCTTTGTTTGTGCATACGAATACAAATCACCCTGAAGTCGATAAAAGTCTTTTGAAGCACTTTGCGATACTATTGCTGGAGAAAAACGTTGACTGGTAGTTTTCACTTGTGCATGACACGTAGTTCTCACCCAGATTTCCCGCATACAGAATGGCAGATTCTTCTGGGAAAGATACATTCTTCTAAAAGAGATAATTCTGGATGAGGTTGCATTCTTATTATTATTATTCTGGTAGATGCCCCATTCCGTCTATCAGAGTTATTTCATTTCAAAACTCTCCTCTACTGTTGACTATTACTTGTCGAGTGCTCCATAACCGAATGCACGTACTGTAACGAATGTTTGGCACTTGTTGTGTCAGTGTTCAATATCCGCATTCATTCTACAAACTCTGCTCCCAGCATTTGAAACTGGAACTGTGTTGTCCTTCTATCGCTAGGTCTGTAATTCTCTCAGTATTCGTCGTCAATTGGAAACTGTAGCGCATGCAGCACATAGTTGGGAGTTCCGATGTTGTTACAGGTATGGAGCTGACCGACCCAAGTTCCCTACTGAGATGATAACTGTACAACGCCCACAGAAAATGGTGCTAAGGAGCACGGAAAATGTAACCAATTATGACCATGTCGGGGTAGACAATGATAGAGTGTTCGCTAACAAGACCAATTCAAACACCACATCATACAAAACTGGAACGTTCAAACAACTCATGGCACAGACAACACGTAAGAGGAACCGCAATCCGGCTGTAAATCGATGGCCGATCGTCATTCAAGAACAAGAGACATGAAAAAAACTTGTCACTATATACAATCTAGAAGCTCTGACTCGCACGGTGCCATTCATCTTGTTTTCATTCACAAATCTAGTTCCCGGGGGTGAAGTTGGTGGCGTAGGCCCATGCGTTGTTGGCCACGGGGTCCGCCAAGTGGTCGTTCAAGTTCTCCAGTGGCCCCTTTCCGGTCACAATCGCCTGCACGAAGAATCCGAACATCGAGAACATCGCCAATCGCCCGTTCTTGATCTCCTTCACCTTCAACTCCGCGAAGGTGTCGGGGTCGTCAGCCAAACCCAAGGGGTCGAACGACCCTCCGGGATAGATGGGGTCCGTCACTTCGCCCAGAGGTCCTCCCGCAACACGGTACCCCTCCACGGCTCCCATCAGCACCACCTGGCATGCCCAGATCGCCAAAATGCTCTGAGCGTGCACCAGGCTGGGGTTGCCCAGGTAGTCCAGCCCGCCCTCGCTGAAGATCTGAGCTCCGGCCTTGAACCACACCGCCTCGCCGAACTTCACGCCGCTCTTGGCCAGCAGCTCCGGGGTCAGGCACCCCAAAGCCCCCAACATGGCCCACCGGGCGTGGATCACCTCCAGCTCCCTGTTGCGGGCGAACGTCTCGGGGTCGGACGACAGTCCAGCGGTGTCCCACCCGTAGTCTCCAGCGAACTCGCCGTTCAGGTACGACGGGGTCTCGCCGGAAAAGGGGCCCAGGAACTTGGGTCGGTCAGCTCCATACCTGTGACAACATCGAAACTACTCTCAACAATGCGCTGCATTCTCTACACTCTCCAATCGATGATGAGTACTGAGAGAATCACAGTTGTAGCGATGGAAAGACGACACAGTCCCAGATTGGACTACTGGGAAGAGAATTTGTACAATTAATGGGGTTTGGACGACAACACAACAGGTGCCAAAGTAATTCGTTATTTACGTACGTCCGGTAATAGATCTCTGAACATATAATACGCGAATTTCTAACAGTGAAAAAGAAACTTGAAGTTACATAGCTCTGATAGACGGAACGGTGCAGAATGTACACAATTACTATCAATATTACCAAACAATGAATGGGAAATATCATATGGATTTTCAGTGCACCAGATGCTGTCGCTGCCAGCCGACTTGTTGACGGTTCGACGCATGGTGACGCGGCTGTCGACATTGCCGACCTTGCGGGAGAGCTCATTGACGGGCTGAAACAGACTCTGCCCAGCCAGGGCGGTGGAGTGCATCGCGGTGGCGGCGGCCATAACTGCTACGGATTTCTCAATAACAGAGGGATATACAACGTGAACGGAGAGGCGTAAGAGAAAACTATGAGAGGAAGTGCCGGCTGACAGCTTCTTGAGCAAACGCCAATCTTATGTAACGACGTCTAAGATCACAAGTAGCCATAGCCATTGATTGGATAAGGTGGCGAATCAGAAATCCAATGGAAGGGATCCACGCTCTCGAGAAGCCTATGGTCGCCAGCTCTTGAGATGAAAAGTGGAATAACCCACAGGTCGAAGAGGACGAGTTCCATTTGACCGATGTGCATTCAAAAGCATTCATTCATCTTGAAATTACATGCGTTTTTCTGGAATTGTTCAAACGTTTTCAAGTGCATACTTGAGTTTGAATGAAATATTTTCTGAAATAGGTTCCTTACCCACGGCTGTGGATTCGGAGTGGTTAGTAGGTTCAAAATTGATCCACTTTCTTACCAAGAGAGATGGAGGTCTAGTCGTATAGTTGGAAGTCTAGTTTGAAACAGCGTCAAGACAAGAGAAATCAGAGATCGATATTGTAAACCGATGCACTGATCGATTGATTTGGCCATGTTGTGACAATTCACAGTTGGTAGTTTCAATTACTGCGAGTGCATGGCAAGGCTTTGTTACTTGTAATTACACTTGAAACAGTTACTTAGATAACTGACGTAATCAGTGGAATCCCTACGATCTACGCAACGCAAGTTGTGACTTACCATTCAAACAGTATCATTCTAAACATTTACACGATGAAAACTTTCCTATCAGTAACTTTCACTAGGTGTTGAATCAAAAGCAGGTTTGTGGACAGCGTTACACCACATTCGCAATTTGACATTACTGACACAAATTAACGTTTGTTACATTTAATAATAGTTGAGAGAGGAAACTGCCAACTATCATGGCAACTGGACCACAAATATCTTATTGTGATCGAAGTAGATACAAACTAAAGACCTTCAAAAATCATAATCTCGGACAACTATTATGTATAGACACAAACAAATGGTCTAAGTCGGGATGTATTTTGTCAATTATTGGATACGCCGAATTTTGTAAGGTGAAAGAATATCATTAGACTGAAATTCGTGGAACAGCCTCGTGAGAGGGACCTTCATGTCTGCTTCCGGTAGATTTCAATAAGCGGGCTGGTGCTGGTTCGCCTCGCAAAAAAAGTTGAGCTAATACAGATCTCTACATTATAATAGAAGTAAGCGAACTCAAAAAATATTGAAACCGAATATCTCTCCGAGCAAAACTGCAATACCGAGTGCTATGGCAACTAAGGAAGAGCCTAGAGAGAGCTGATGATTGATCTTCGGTACACGCTTTTGCAGCGCTTTGCTCAATGAGCTAACAAAAGCGGTATAACTGCCCATAGCCAAAACTGTACCCAACAAAAACATACCTAAAAATGCCGCCCCCGCAGCTCGTGATGGGAGAGATAGCGCAGGCAATATCATCAGGAGTGCATCAGGTTGTAATCCGTGTACGATACCAGTGATGAAAGTAGCTGGACCGACTGACTTCTTTACAGATACGGCAGGCATTTCTCCTTCAGCCAAAACTGGAGCGGCTGCGTCAATCTCATATGCCTCTTTAAGACCCGTTGCTCCTACAGTAATCAGCATGAGACCCACTACACGGGCAGCCCATGTTTGAATAATATCAAGGTGCAACCTGCAATATAAATACAGATGCAATAAAGGTGAATGTGCAGACGGTAGAGAGGGAAGGTGATTACGTCAGAAAACTACAACTGTTTTCATGTGTGTATGTGTACATGTAAAAATATGCAAGGGTGAGTACACCAGCTTAAATCAATCTAACAAAGACGTACCTGTCTTTTAGTAGAAGGAAGATGATGCCGAAAATGACTTGACCTGCATCGTGACCGCAGCCCCATAGAGCACCCACCGAAAAACTCTGCAGTCTAGATCGACCAATGCAAAGGGGTGCAAGAGCGGCTAAATGGTCAGGCCCTGTTAACGTGTGTAGAGTACCTGCCACCAGTCCAGTCCAGGCACTTGCTACTAACCCTCCTCCGGCTTTGGCGATATCCCTGGATAAAGCCCCTCCATGAGCAGCCTCCCCTCCAACCGCGAAAGTTGGAGCCTCGACACTCGCAACAGCGATGCTTGGATGCCTTATTAACCAGGATGCAACTCCGATCACTACAGCTGGAAGAAGTCTCCGAAGCTGTGTAGGCAAGACAAAACAGAACATTAATTCCATTTCAGTCACATCACTTCCATAGACATTTTAAGTACTCATCATCCAGAATGCTGCTCACAAGTACTTTGTCAACGAATATTACCTATCTCTCTTCAACACAAGTGTGAGCGTTTAGGGCTGCCAATTAAGAATTCATGATTTACCAGAAGCAAACCGCCACAACTTTCATTGAGTACCAAGCGGCTCACTGACTTTTTGATGCGGTGACTACGTTCAGTTCTGCCTTGACTAGCACCAGCATCAGGGTATAGAGGATCTTAACAGCAGATCCGCACTTCAACGATTGATGCGTCACAAGGATGAGAGGGTAACAATAATCTCAAATCTGGAAACATGCATCATACATCTTGCAGATTGAAAGCGTAGATTTGACATTTTTCTTGGAGGAAGGTAAAAAGAATGCGAGAATGTAAAGATAAAGAATCAAGCAATCAACAACCAAACAAATATTGCCTTCCAGGTAATAGATAAGGCTCTGTATAAAGGACCGAATGATCCATAATCTTTGAAGCAAGGTTTGTGGATGGGAAGTATATCTCTTAACTAAAATTCGTGCACATATTTTCTCTTTAGAACCCAATACCAGAAAATAGAAACTCAAGGCCAATATAGTGGAAGTCTGGAATGATCATAATTTCATTCAAAAGCCTCTTTAAAACGAACTTTGTCACACCAGCATTGCCAATCACAAACCCCTAATACCTTTATACATAAACAGAGATTATGCGATGCCCTTTACGATTGTCCACAATTATGTGTTCCACATAGCATGTTCTCAAGAAAACCCCAGATTCAGAAGTACAGGAGAAAGCACAGGAGAAGTAGAATAGTACCAGCTTAGGCAACAGATTGACACCTTGCTTAGGCTTCGGCGCATCCTCTGAGGATTGAGAATCCGGAGGCCCACCACTCGCGCCGGCACTGCAAACAAAAGCTGCCGACACCCTCGGGCCCGTCCTCTTCCTTCGAATAGAGAGAATTGGTAACCCTACACTGCCCCTTAATGCAGCTACTTCGAAAGAAGTTGGTCGAAGATTCAACCTACCCTCAAAGAACAGAATGCTGCGGCTGCTACGCCCACCCGCACGCACTAAAACCCTCTCCTCTGCCTCAGCTCTCGCCCTGCGACATTGGTAGCTGGAGGAAACTAGGGACAACATATTGCTTACACAAGTCGTCATGGTTGCAGAAAGCTCCTGGCAGCCAAGAGACGAAACTGGTGCGTACCACCAACTCTCGTTCTAAAACGCCAAAGATGCAACGACTAGCGACTCCCTGCCTTCTCACCACCCATGAGGAACACTCTCACTTAGCGCACAGGTATTGCTTCAGCACTAGTGGCGCAGTTTCGTAACATACTGCTGCCCTCGACCCATCTCATGAAAGACGATACCAAGCAACCCTCCAAATTACAACCTCCCCAAAATATAAAACCAAAACCCAAAAACCCACCCAACTAAACAACGGAAACTCACTGCCTCGCCCCCCGAGACTTAGCCTCCGTTGATCAGGTCTCACGCAATCCAAGATGGAGGGTTGCCCTGGAGCTGCACACAACACTGATTTCGGACGAATTTTGACACGTTGATTATGTAGAGAGGGGGGGCTGTGGGGTGAGAGATTGGATGATCGGAGCGAGGGTGGATTCGTAGATGTAGCAATCATCTGGTGTCAAGATCCAAGCATTCATCACCTCCCCGTAGTCCGGCACAAGGGGAGCTAGCGTGAGCGTGTGTGTGGCATGACAACTTCACGGCCAGCCCTATGACGTGGACTGCGTCCGGTGACGTGGACAATGTTAGATGACGTGGTATCGTGCATTGGATAGCCACGTTGGCAAATCCACTCTCGATAATAAGATTAGTGAGACGACCGACTGATAGACCGACAAACGGACGGACGGATGGACGGAGGGGATGGATGGATGAATTTATGGGCGATTTCTGAAGAATAAAGATAATAGATCATTGAAAGAGAAAGGTATTAATTGAGTGGAAGAATGTACTAAATTATTGTATACAAATTCTACCAATAGCAAAAGATTTGTTCAATCACCTTAATGATAGTTGATGGTATAACTCAAATATTGCTTCAAAACTTAATTCATCCGTTTCATTTGCTTATTAGTTTGAAGATGAAAAGCCTAATATAATTATATATCCTTCTTTAATATCTTAAAAAAGGTTCTCCAAAATCTTGATACAAATTGTGTCCCTCTATTTGATATAATATCTATTAGCAATTTATAATAGCGATAGATATTATCAAAAAAAAGCTTGGCTGTTTCTTTACTTGAAATAAATTTTGTATATAGTATAAAATATGTTATTTTGATGAAGCAATCTATGATCATATATATAAAGTTATATAAATTTGAACTTAAAAGATCTATAATAAAATCCATAGAAATAGAAGACTATAATTGTTCATGTATAGGTAATAGTTAGAAAAGTCTATAGGATCAATAAGAAGGGATTCTTGATTTTGTAAAAATATCACATGATTATACAAAGTCTTTTATGGCCTTTTATATTTGTGGCCACTAAAAATCTTTAGATATGAGCTTGAAAGTCTTATTGTATCCAAAATGTTCCATCACTGAAAAGTCATCACATGCTTGAAGAATACGTAAATATGCTTCTCTTTTTAAACTATATAAGCAACCTTCAAAATAGAGTAGGTTGTTTTTGAATTTGAATTTGAACTTGAAAGTATCATGAAACTTAGAAAAAGTATTCTTGATATTATGAGAAGAGGATCACAGGACATACTTGATTGAATTTGATTGATAAAGATTGAATCAACAATAAATGTTGATTTATATTAGTTAAAGATGAAATCTTGATAAGAACATGCTTCAATAAGCTTGGAAATAATTCAATAGCCATGCTAATATGAAGTACTTGAGGTTCTTGTGATTTGTATATACAATGATTAAATTAGAATTTTGTTTTAGATAATGATGCCATTTCTAAAAAGAATCCATAATTGTAAGAAATTCTTTATCATAGATTTTGTAGTTGATCTCTGCTACTTATCTTGGATTAGAAAGCTACTAGATGGAGTTTATTATTTGCTTCTATTTGTAACAATATTGCACTCAAGACAGAGTATAATACATATATTTCTATAAAAAAAGATCTTAAAAAAGTTGATGCAATAGAAGATTGGTGCAAAAGTAAATTTCTTCTTCAAAAGATCAAATGATATTTTAGCTTCTTTATTCCACTCAAGTTTGTCTTTACAACTCAAACATATAAGTGGAATTGCAACTTGATTTTTTTATTTTTTTATTTTTTTATTTTTTTTAATGAGGATCTAATAGTAATTGGCAAAGTCCAAAAACATCATATATTTATTATTATTCTTGAAATCTTCTAATCTATGATAGTTTGGATCTTCTTCAGATCTATCTTTTTTCTTCACAAATAAGATAGGAGCTCCTATTGGAGGTTTTAAATGGCGTATGAAGTTCTTAGCCAAGTTCTTGTCAATGTATTCTTTTAGTATAGCCAATTTATTTTGTGATAAGTTGTAGATTGTTTCAAATGGTAGTTGAGCTCTTCTTCCAAATCAATTGAATAATCATAAGGTCAATGCTTTAGAAGAATATTTATAGTTTTTTTTAGAATCATCTTAGAAATCTTGATATTAGCTAAAAAAAATCACTTGATGTCTTTCTTCTATCAAAAATAGATGTGGTATATATAGCAAAAGATGACCTTTCTTTTGTTACATGCATGAAAGCTCTTGTATCTACTAGTAAGAGTTTGGATGTACAAATTTAGTTTTCTTGATTAATGATATCTCTTATTTTTTGACAAAGTCATTGTCTATAAAAGAAGTTAAGGCTTATAAATCTAATAAAGCAAAGACTTTATGATTTTTAGGTTCTAAATATACATCTATTATAAAACAAAGTGAGAGACTTGAGGAAAGAATAAGATCTTTATTAGGTATTGTACATGATTCCAACCACATGGTCCTTATTGTAGCTAGAGAAATTTGTTTTTTAACATATTGTCTTTTTTGGCAATTGTACTCGTCATTTTATTAAGATAAAGAAATTACTGCTTTAAAAACCTAAACTGACTTTTTTATGAATAAACTAAAAATTTCACTCTTTAATCATGCTCAACTCTCACAAAACACTTTTAATTTCACAAAACACCTCTTATTCCTATAAAAAAATCACTTAAAAAATTTAGTACATAAAAGCATAATATTAGTGTAGTAATAATATAAATTAATAAAGAAACACAACACTAATATTCTAAAACATCATTCTGAGATGTCTTATAACTTCCAAGACTATGAATGTACTTATTAATAAGTAAGAGCAAAATTATATCAATAACTAGATGCAAAAAAAGATTTAGAAGATATCAAATCTTAATATTAGTAATAACCATAAGATCTACTCTTCACAATAAGAAAGACTTCAAAGAACTTCAAAACTTACAACTAAAGATGAGTGGGTCCATAACCTATTGAAAAAAAAAGCTTTGAAGTTACAATATATAATATTAGTAAGATTACACACAAAGAGAGTATAAAGTAAGGTAACCCTTATTTCTATTATCCATTACTTATAGATGGTGGTTGCAGCCCTAATGGACAACTTCCATCTTTTGATGAATATGTCCAACTAACATTCTATTGAAACTATCCATATATATATCTTATCTACTGTGAGAATATACCTTTAATATATCTCCTATATCTTTAAGATTGCTTGTTCATCTATCTTGTTTCTTAGCCTTCTTACATACTAAGAGCTAATCCTTTGACCATTAGCAACTTACTGAAGATAATATCTTCTACAATGTAATTTAATCTATTTTAACTTTTATTTATTTATTTTAACAATCATTGTATTGTTCTTCACCTTAATGAACAAAGTCATAATAAATATTTATAAAATAAGTTGTTGCATAAGAGGGACATATTTTTGGAGTTAAAATTGGTAATTCTATAGATGCATTGGATTTTTATATCTTCATTGTTGCTCTCATATGGGATTCAACTTCATTTGCTACTTAAATATCTTTCAATGTAGCCAAGTAGATCAATAATATGTAATTTTTTGCTTGATGTATACTATTTTTTCGTTTCCTCCATCTTGGTTTTAAGAATAAATTAATGTTAATGATGAGGAAAAGTTTTAATGTCCATAGTTGCAAGAAATATCTTTTTTTTGTACTACTAGTGATAGTTACTGAATCTTTAGCTCTTCTATTTAGTGTCTTTTTATATCATGGTATATTTCTTGCTATTATGATTACAAGTCATGATTTTGCATGTTTCAATTGTTGTGTAACTAGTGAGATCAGCGATTACTTTAAATCAACCAGAGTGAAGTTTTTGAGATGAATTGTTCTTTAAAGTGGACGAGTGTTATTTCTATGTGCAGTTGAGGATGTTAGTGACTTATGGGAGACTGTCAAAGGAAATCTTGAGACCCGTGTACCATTCAAGAAAGCAAGCTTGAATAATAAAGCCCGAAATCTTGTACTGATTGACAAGTTATCCGTGGAATTTATCCAAAGCACTGATCTGCGTCTGCACAGAGGTTTGCTCGGGGAGGACATTCCATTGCCTTTGGAATTCCACCGACTCTACGTATGGGTCATTCTAGTGACATGTGAGGTAAATCTACTCCAATGGTTGTACTATCACAATGAGGAAATTCATCTTCGATACGACTTTGTGATGGACTTCATAAAGAAATGTTGGTCAATTGTATATGAAGAGATGTAAACTTTGTTGTCAAGAGAACATTAATATCTAGACGATCATTTTGCAGGACCTTGATGATTACAAAAACTTGTTGAAACCACTCCTCAAAACCATTGTGCAGGCTGAAGATCATGAATGGTTTCTTGTGTTCAACTCTAAAGCTACCACTGAAAATGCTTTCAAACTTAGCAAGAAGGTGTATAGCAGGATTGAAAGCGACTTCAGCTCCAAGAAGAGGGAGAGGTACTTAACATCGGGCTTGCTGAACTGGGCATTTGCTACCGTAACCCTTTTGTTCTTTAGTTCAACAGACACAGTAGCCCTCAACTGAACTATCTTTCGTCTTAGTTACCTTATGTATGGTCACTTGATTGATTTCTAGTGGTCCTCCGAAAGTGATCGATTTTTTGATCTTGTGGAGCAGATGTTGCAGGGTTGACCTACATGGAGCGAGCACATCTGTATGGGAGGAGGTCGAAATGAAGATAGTGGAGTGTATTCGGAATAGCATGGACCGCCGGATACAGTATTATGTGGAGGACATCCGCAAGCTGAATGAAAATCGATCAATGCCAACTTGGAGTTTTTGTGACTTCTTTGCAGCTAAGGTGAGAATTGCTCACTGCAATGTATTTTGGGGTGTATATGCTCCAGTTAGCAATGTTTCTCTCGATTGCTGCGTGTTTGTAACCATGTCGATTTAAGCTCTGCTTTATTTTCTTCCTGATTTTCAACTTGCTACTCTAATGTCTAGGGTTTTAACATTAGTGTAGAATGATTTAGTCGATGAATTTGACTAGACTTTCACTTTGCAGTTAAGAACGTTTCTTTGTCCTTGTGGCATGTCTTTCTTGCAGGAAAGCTTGGCCTTCATGTTTGAAATGGCAAACTTACGAGAAGATGCACTTCTTGAGTATGATGAGTTATAGCAAATTTACACCGAGACTGGTAGGGCTTCCTCTATGAACGTCCAGTGGTCAACTTAAATTTTCTTTTACATAGGCGGTCCACATTAGTGACAGCTCAGCACTTCGTTTAAATGTTATCGAGTTTGAACATTAAACTTTTTTTTGAATAGTTGGTTTCATTCAGTATATAGCTATTTCTATTATGGATGCGCTTTCATTATCCCCTTTGTTCTGTACCCTGTACCATCGCACAATTATTCAGGTCTTTTCTTTCTCTTTTTGTTTGTTTGTTTGTTTGATTATTTATTTATATTCCTGCCACTTAACTGTTCCCATACTATCTAATTTCATTAAAGAGAAATTACACGCTGTAGTGGTTCTGAAAGTTTTGAATCTACTTGCTGCAGTGATTGCACCACATGCCAGTGTATTAGATTTTGGAGCATTAGATACTCGTGACGACTGCGCAACTCTGCCAGACTGCACTCGTAAGCCTGTGAATCAATTTGCAGCAGATGGCAGAGTCTGCGAATTCGACTTTCGCCAATATATGTTTTCCCGTCAAGCAACGGTATGATCTTTTGTCTGATGGTTTTTTGAACGTGTTGGTCCATTTCTTAGTTTGCATTACAGATATTTGGAGCCAAATCATGTGGTACTTCAGTTTTTCAAAGCTGGTCGAGTCAGTGTATTTGTTGTATAGCAAATTTCAAATTTGGACTTTCATGAACCTCCTTTTTTTAGGGCTTTTAGGTAAGGGCTGGTCATTATTAAAATAATCTGCGTAAGCATGATAATATCAAACTTAATTATTGACCAACACAAAAAAAATCAGAGTTCCGAAATTTGGACTGCTCTTCCTATCCCTTGCGAACTCTTTACTGCAGCGGGTTCATGTTTGTCTTGGATTCTCGTATCGCTTGGTATGGTATTTAATTTGCATGCTGAGGTCCCTTTTGTATTAATCATGTCTTTATGTACGATTTCATGATTGCAAGCAAATTTCTGTATTCCATTCTGTACGTGTCATCCTCAGAATTTCCTTCTATTGGAAGACATTCTAGATTCCTTCATTATACTCATTAGAAGGTCATTTGAGTTTAATTGTTGCTTCGTTCTATCACAACATTATCATTTAGTGCTTACCACTTGTTATATTGATCATGCAGCTCCTCTTCAATCGTCAGGGTACAGGGGAGGACTCTGGCCGAGGGCACTCATTCATTATCTTCTTCACTAAAATTCTTTCACAACATGAGGTATATGCTACAGAGCTTTGCTAAGCATGCTCAGATCCTTTTTGTGCTCCTTTGTGATCCGCTTTTTGTCTTTTGCCCTATCGACTCTGCCTTCAGGAACAGACAAGATCTTACTCATACCATTGCTGATTCTAATCCTTTTGGAAGAAGTAATTTATGTTTTCCAGAAGAACCTACCATTCTGTATGCGGGAAATATGGGTGATCACTGCATGCCATGCACTTGTGAAAACTACCAGTCAAAGTTTTTCTCCAGCAATACTATCGCATTATGCTGCAAAAGACTTTCATCGACTTCAGGGTGATTTGTATTAGTATGCACGAACAAAGGTGCCCTTATGACTTTTTTCTTTTTGTTGAATTGTGAGGTACCTCATGTATATTAACAAGTTCCAATCAGAACACTTTTTACAATTCCTTTGAAAAGTATATATATTCAATTATAGTTGCAAAGTTTTGGTTGAAATCATCGTCTTTCAATTGTAAATTTGTTGCTTCTTCTTTTCTTGAAGAAAGTGAAAAACAATGCATATTTCAATCTATGAATATTGTCTAAAACAATATTATGAAACTAATCTATTTTTACCTACTTCTACGTATTCATATTATTTAGATAACAATTATAATAAATACAGGTCTATAAAATTACTTCCCTTTTAAAGACGAGTTTTATGAGGAAGAATGATCATATTTTGAGAAAGTCTAAGATGTGACAAATTATATTTGGCACGTATTCTAATCTTTGTTTCTTTTGAAGATAGTTAATAGGTCCTTTCAACCATTAATATTATCCCATTCCAAGGCAAAAAGACTACTATGTTATTTGATCACTATTGAGACCTTCGTAACTTCTTTCAAATAAAACATTTGTTATGCCATCAAGAGTCATTCCTACCTCCAATAAAATCACCAAATATTAAG
Organism: Physcomitrium patens; assembly: GCF_059467195.1. Taxonomy (NCBI): domain Eukaryota; kingdom Viridiplantae; phylum Streptophyta; class Bryopsida; order Funariales; family Funariaceae; genus Physcomitrium; species Physcomitrium patens. The sequence goes on along the minus strand of NC_143412.1, from coordinate 2,500,582 downwards.
ACTCCCTTCTCAAGTTGTGATATCAAATGTATTATATCTTGCCATCGATTTGAGAAAGAACATGTTATTTTTGAAGGACTTCATTTCTATTATGTCATCTTAAAAATTATGATAATTATAATGTCTTCTTTAATAAGTCAGCAAATAATGGCTTTTAAGTTGAATCTACTAGCTATTGATTCTCCATTTCTTTATTGCCACAATTACACAAAAATTACAAAAAAAAATAGAAGATAAAATATAATCTTTTTTTTAATTATGTTTCTTTTATAGCAAAGATTTGCTATCTTTTATTTTGATTTTGATCAATGTCATTAATGAAAAACTTTGATCTTCTCTATTATATTCATAAGATTTTTTAATTGGCTCCCATGTACATTTACTAATATCATATCCATGCCAATAAATAAGATATTACAATCTAGGTCGGTGTTGCCTCAAATCTAAGACTTCTTCTACTTTGAATTCTTCATTATTATCTACTTCCATAAGAGACAGTAATATTTTTCTTTTTCCATAGATATTCATTGTCTTATATGGCTCCAAAAGATACATGTAAAATATAAGATGGATGTTTATAGACTCCAATAGATGTAATCATTAAGCAATTAGATTGTCTTGTTTACAAATAGGAAATGGTCTAAGTCTATGATAATCCAATATATTATAAAGACAAATAATTTTAATATTACAATAAAGTAACCATATCTTATCACCAACAAAGAAATGAGGTTATTCCTTATAATAGGTATCTACATTATTCTTTTGTTATTCTTGGATTTTTTTTAATTATACCTTTATTGTTGTATATAGCTTAAATAAATGATTTGCCAAATCTTCCACTATAAAATTATCAAATTTTAAAAAGTCAATAGCATCAAATTATTGATGATAACCATAATTAGTAAAGAAAGATATTTATTACATAGAAGAATATAAAATATTATTATAAGAAATTTTTGCTAATAACAAAAGAATTGTCCAATCATCTTGTTAGTAGTTGATGGTACACATCAAATACTACTTCAAAACTTAATTTATATACTCTATTTTTCTATTATTTTGAGAATAGAAAGCAAAAAAGATAGTTTTATATTTGCTTTTAGAAACTCAAAAAGAATTCTCCAAAATTTTGATATAAATTTAATTTTTTTATCTAATATGATATCTTTAAGCAATCCATAATAGAAATAGATGTTGTGAAGGAAATTCTTGGCTATTTCTTCACTTATGATAGATTTTGTATATGATACAAAATATGCCATCTTAAAGAAATAATCTACTATTATAAATATAGATTCATAAAAACTTGAGATTAGAAGATTTATGATAAAATCTATAGAAATAAAAGACCATGATTGTTTTAAAATGGATAATAGCTGAAGAAGTCTATAAGATTGATGGCAAGGAGTTTTTGATCTTCAGCAAACATCACAAGATTGTACAAAATCTTTGACTGTCTTTCACATTTGAAATCATAAAATATCTCTAGATATTAGTTTCAAAGTCTTATTTTATTTAAAATATCCTACTACTAGAAGTCATGATGAGCTTGAAAAATATATAATCAAGCTTTATCTTCTAAACATTTAAGCACCCTTCAAAATATAGTAGATTATTCTTGAATTCAAACTTAGAAGTATCATGAGACTTTGAAGGATTTTCCTTAATATCATTAATAAAAAGATTGAAAGACATACTTGACTAAATTTGCTTAATGAAAGTTAAATCAACTATTAATATTGATTTTATTGCTTAAAAATGTATATGCTTTGGCTTTAAGAGAATTATAAATTTTTAATTAAAAGTGACATCTCCTCCTTTTGGTGTAAGATAAGATCATCTAGAGAGTGCATCTAATTAACCTTATTATTTTTTTAGTTGATAAGTGATCTTGAATTTGAATCTTGATAAGGACATGCTTCAATATTATCATATGATAATATGATTATATAATAAAAATAAAAATATGAATATTATTATAAAAGAGCCTAATAAAAAAATATAAAAAAATAAAAATAAATAATAGAAAGATAGTAAAAGTTTTTATCTTAATGTTACTTTTTAAAGAAGAAACTTCTATTTACTTTGTAGAGATATAAATGAGGCAAATCAAAGTAAATAAAATAAGAAATTAATACAAGCACATTTAAGATAGAATTAAAAGTAGAATAAAGCAAAAATTACCTCAAATTATCAAAAATTAATACCTAAAAAGGACCAATTATCAACCAAGGCCAAAATCAAATCCCAAGGTAGAAAACTACATTCATATGGCAACTATAAAGTTCTTTTGTATATTTAAGAATATAATTTGACAGAAAATTAGAAGAAATTTTTTTAAGTGTTGGTTTTATATCATTTAAATAAATATTGAAAATTTGAAGGATTTTTAAAATTAGTGATATTCTTGATAGAATGAAGATTTGAGAAATAAAAATATGTTTATAAATTTAAATATTTCTTGAGTTTTTTGGTGTATATGTAAGTAAAATTTAGAAAATATATTGATGTATTAATTGTTAATATGCATGTAAATTTTGAAGTCAATCTAATGATTAAATTAAAGTATATGAGGGTTTTTTGTGGATTGAGGTTTCAAAATTTGGAGTTTGAAGGTCAATGAATGTTTCTAAGATCTTTAGCAATTTGTCAATTATATTAAAGTGATTTTTTTTATAGATATTAGATTCAATTTCTAATACTTGAATGCAATAGAAGAGCAATTCAATGGTTCAAGAAGGAGATATTGGCACTAGAAGTTTAGCATTTAGGTTGGAGTATGAAGCTACCAAATATCCAATTGGATTATCTTGTATTTCTTTCAATTGATATGTAAAATTGATTTAATCTTTTTTATGCATATTTCTAACTAAGATGTTAAAAAGTGTGAAAATTTTTAATTGATATCCATGTTTCAATTATCAGCTATTGATGTTTCAATTTACTATAAGATTTGTTAAGAGTTTGTTTAAGATTTAGGGTTTGATTAGGATTTGCTGAAGATTTGATTTAAGATTTGTCTAAGATTTAGAATTCATTAAGGTTTTATTAGTAATTGATCTAAGATTTGATTAAGATTTAATTAGAATTTTAATTACGATTTTACCTAGGATTTGGTTAAAATTTATTAGGATTTTAATCACAATTAAATTAAAATTTATTTAAGATTTATTAAAAAAATTATTTTTATTATTTCTTTAGAATTTTTTATTATTTATTTTAAATTTTCTATTTATAGTATTTAAAAAAGATTATTATTATTTCTTTTAAGATTTATTTTTATATTTTTTTAAAGATTTTTTTGTTATTTTTCTTTGCAATTAGTTTAGGACTTCTTATTGTTTTTTTATAACTTCTTTTAAATCTATTTTGAATTTTTCAAAGTTTAATTAAGATTAATTAATTTTACTTAAATTTTATTTGAGATTCTATTAGAATTGATATGATTGTTGCTGTATTTCTATTTACCTTCCATAATAAGGTATCTGGTACATTTTTAAGTAAGAATACATGTAATACAATATTAGTAGTGAATCCAATGTAAAAGCTTGAAGTGAGAGGTATTGAAGTTTATTTATTTTATTATTTTTATTTAATAGATAATAACAATAACAATTTTGAAGGTGCTATCAGATGAGCTTTAAGCAAAGCTACTACTAGAGTTTGTATTAAAGAATAAGAAATATATATGGATTCAACTATTAGAAGCATGTTTCAATCTTTTACATTATCTATGCAACAACAATAAAGTATTACTTGCAAGGAAGCTTTGGCAATCAAAACATTGTAAGTAATAATTAATAAAGTTGATGAATTTAATGGAAGAGACATCTTATAGTATCTAAGATGTTATGTAGAGGAAATAGAATCAAATCATGTTTTTGAAAAGAAGATGATTAAGCTATTTTGAGTTGCCATCATAATGAAGATATAGAGTCGTATTATGTATTGTCCTATTTGGAAATGCACCAGGTATTTGGCTATAGAAAGCCACATTGTATTTTACAAATATCCAAAAATCTTAATATGTTTCATTCTTATAAGAAGAATGTAATTTGTATTTTAATTTAAAAGTACTTAAATTCAATACAAAATAATTAAAAATACTCTTTTTAGTAATCTCAACCATATATAATTTTCAATTGTCTTATTACTTCAATAATTAGGAAATTTCAAACTTTCTTTGCAACTTTAATTTTAATCAACAAGCTTTAGCAAACTGTAGCTAGTGATCTAACTGATCACTTAGAGAAAAATTTTATACTTAAATGCCATTATAAGTCTTCTATGTGCTTAATAAGAATACACTTCAATCCAACTTATAGATTCTGAAAAAATATCCGAAAACCACATTAATATTACTTGGCCGCCAAGTTAAAAGTTGATGCAAATGTTCCAACAACGATTTTTCCTTCTCCAACTGTTAACTTCAATTCAAAATTGGTGTATAGCTTGATCTTTAAGTCTTCCAAAACCATGCCAAATTTCACCTTGATTTGACTAGTAGATCTTTAGATATCAGAGAAATCCTATTCAATCTCAAACTGCCAACTTTTGGTACGTTCTTATACCAAAATCCAAATATTTTCTAATTTCACTGTTGGATTATCACAAAATTTTATATACACTTAATATATGTCTTTGAAACAAGCTCCAACCTACCTCTCAAATCTTAATCTCTGATCTTCAAATGAAACTCTATTTTGTCGTAGGTGATCGTTTTAGTGGTTGTAGATCTGATTTCAACCATGTTTTACAAATGGTCAAACCTTGAATATCAATCTAATTTATCCTAAGGATTTTTTAGCCCAACTTTATTCTCAACCTAATCTTAGATTTTGGACTTTGGCCATTTCTACCATACAAAAAAAGAGATGCATATGCAAGCATTATAGAAAACTATAGCTACAATACAAGGTGCAACAAGTTAGAAAGATCATATAGAGGCTCTTTTAGTTCATCCATATATTGCTAAGAGCCAACATGAAGTGTTGATAGAAGAAAAGAGAAGAGAAGAGGAAATTTTGACAATATAAGAGAAGGAAATTCTTTCAAAAGACATTCAAGAAAATAAAGCTCATAAGAATTACCTATAAAAGAAATTGCTTATAAAAGATATTTCAAAAATATTAAAAAAAAAACAAAGGAGACAAAAGATAAAGATAAATCAATATTTTATAAACTACTCTCTTATATTGAAGCAACAAAAAATTTAAAAGGGGTGTTAAAAGAATGTATACTAAATGCTAAGATAGAGTTTATGTTGAAAGAGATTTTAGGAATTGCAAAAAAAGAATTTCATGATATTATTATTAAAAAAATTTAAAAGAAGAAATAATTAATGAATGAAGTTGGAATGAATCATACTATTAATGCAAGAATATACAAGGATGAAGAAGAGGCTAATAATTATTATAAGCAATCATCAAGTGAAAAGAATAGTTATAATCAACGAGTGCATTTTGAGGATTATAGTAACAAGGAAATAGAAGCTTCAAGCCATTATACTCAAAAGAATTAGGCAATGGCAACTATAGAAGTATTGGTGAAGGTATAAGATATAAAAGAATTAATTATTGCTTTAATTTTGTACAATTTTGAGATAAATCTTATATCTGAAGATATTTATGAGAAGAAGAGGTGACAAATTGATATGGAGAATGGATAGAAAATATAAGCAATTAATAATACATGAAGTGAAATATTTGAAGCTTGGTTAGATGTTAAAATCTAGATTAGAGATGTTACAATAGAATAATATTTTTTTTATTAAAGATACAACATCTTATCTAATGATTTTAGAAAAATCATATATTATATCAATAAGGATGAAAACAATAGTGTTTGATGATGGTTCAGCTTATGCAAAGATATATAGTGAAGATAGAAGCAAAGCAATATAATTTCTAACTATATGTTCTAATTATGAATAAAATTGAGATATATTGAGGGAAGAGCCGTTGCTAAGAATTATTGAAGGATTTAAGGATTTTAGAGAAGTGCTACTATAAAGCAAGATTATAGAAGTACAAAAGAGAATGTACTTTTATAAGATATAGGTACCTTTGATGCAAGTTTTATTGGCATTTTTTAATATGAAAGTATCATATATAAGAAAGTTGAAGATTTAAAAAGAAAAAAATATATATATATTAAAAAAAAATTATATAGGATATTAGAAGATGATGAGAGTACTTTAGATATTTATGAAAAAAATAGATTAGAAGATTTTTGGATTTAATTGTATTTATTAGATAAGAAGATGATGATAAGATTGTCAAAATTCATTCAATGTAAGTTTTTTCTATATTTGAATTTTTTCAAGTACCTAAAGTTATTATAGAGAAAAAAATTTGAAATTGTAGATAAGAAGGTAAAATTAGTGTTATATTACGTGTGATCTTACTTGAAAATGCATCGAGTACCTAACTATAGAAGATAAGTAGAAATGCAAGAACAATCCTACCAAATCTAATAGAATCTTAAATAACTTTAAGTAGACCTTAATAATCCTAATCAAACTTTGATCAATCCAAAATAAATTTAAAATAAATTATAAAATAAACACAAAAAAATCTTAATCTAATCTTAAAGAAAAATAATAAGAATTTTTAAAGAAATATAAAAATTAAATATTTAAAAAATAATAATAATCTTAAAAAATGCTAAATAAAAATTTAAATATATAATAAAAAATATTTAAAAAATACCAAAAATAAAAAATTTAAATAAATCTTAACCAAATCTTAGATCAAATCCTATTTGAAATCCTAATTGAATCTTAACCAAAGACTCGCTCAAATCCCAATGAAATCTTAATAAAATCCTAAATCCTAAATAAATCCTAAAATAATCCTAATCAAATTTTAGTCAAGTTTTCAACCGAATCTCAAGCAAATCCTAATCCTAATCAAATCTTAAATCAAATCTTAAGTCCTAACCAAATTATAAACAAATCCTAAATCATATCCTATAGCAAAATAGAATCTCAACAACTTATGATCAAACCATTGATATCAACTCAAAATTTGCAAACTTCTTAATATCTTCGTTAGAAACAAGTACAAGAAAGATGAAATTTATTGCACTTACCAATTAAGAGAAATGTAAGATAATCCAATTAGGTGTTGGATAGCCTCCTAGTCCAACTTGAATGCTAAACTTTTAGCATAAACATCTCTTTCTTCAATTGTTGAATTGCTTACAAATTTCACATAAATACTAAAAATTGAATCTTGTATCTACACAAAGATTTTTCACTTCAATCTAATTAATAGATTAACAAAGAACTTAAAAACACTCACTAACCTTTAAATTTAATTTTCTAAGATTTTAATCCTTAAAAATCTTTATACTTTGATTTAACCATTTGATTGATTTCACAATTTGCACATACATTTACAACTAGCACATCAATACATTACCCAAAATTTACTAGTATATACACCAAAAAACTCAAAAAATCCTCAAATTTGTATATATATATATATATTTTCAAAATACAAACCAACTAAGAACATTATAAACTTTGAAAATCTCTCAAAAATTCAATATTGATTCAATTGACATAAAACCAATGTGCAAAAATATCTCCTTAAGTTTTTTTTTCAAATTCTATTCTTCAGTCTACCAAAAAATACTAAATTTGCCATATGGACGTGATTTTATGCCTTAGGATCTCTTTTCAACTTAGATTGATAACTAATCCTCTTTAGATATCAATTATAAGTAATTTGAGATAAGTTTTATTTTATTCTATTTTTAACTCTCTCTTAAACATGCTTATATTAATTTCTTACTTCATTTGTTTTGATTTGGCTTATATATGCTTCTACAAAGTAAATAGAAGTTCTTTATACAAAAAGTAGCATAAAGACTGAATCTTTTACTACCTTTCTATCATTTATCTTTATTTTTTTATTACATATATCTAGTAGGCTCTTCAATAATAACATCCATATTTTTATTTTTTATTATATAATCATATTATTACATAACACAAATTGTGAGACCTTTACTAAAAGATTCTATAGAGTATATAGAAGAAGCATCAAAAGAAGAGAATTTAAGGAATTCTAAGAATATTAGACATTAATTTATAAAAGAGACTTTTGAAGAATTGAAGGTTGCATGTCATGGTTCTTTGTTACTAATAGAAATTAAATATTTTAGAGAAATGCTTGCAAAGCAAGGTTAATCTTTTTCTTTTGAACCTCATAAAATATGGTGTGTAGATCCTAATATTGTTGCTCCTATGGTTATCTATAGAATACCACATGTACTTTGGAACTTAAGACTAATTTTTGTGTAAAAAGAACACTTATCTAAATTAGAAGTGTTATTAAAAAAAATACGGATAAAGATTTTAGAGCCTTTTTTTGCTCTATATTATAGTCGTTGGTTTATAGTGCCTAAAATAAATTGATCATTACATTTTATTCAAGATATGCAGCTAATGAATGTAGTAACTATTAAAAATGCAGATATAAGACCTTTAATAGATGAGTTTGCAAAAGCATTTGTATGCAAGATAATTTATTCAATAGATGATTTATATTTAAGCTCTAATCAAATTTAACTTGCATATAGAAGTAGAGATTTAATAACAATGGGAATGCCACTTGAACTATTTAAAATATATACTCTTTTATAAGGTGCTACTAATTCAATTACATACATGATCAATAGAATGAACAAGGTATTGAGAGACTTCATTCCTAAAAAAAATATATATATTTTATAAAATGATGTTTCTATCAAAGGATGTAAAGAAGAAAAAAAAGATGAAACTTTAGATAAAAGGGGTATCATAAGTATGTTATTGATCACATATAAGATTGTGAAAATATTATAATTTAACTTAAAGAAATTCATCTTATATTTTTTAAAGCAAAACTACATTTGAAATACAAGAAGTTATCATTGTTGGACATTTGTATAGATTTTATAGAAGAAAATTGATCCAAGCCAAGTTAATGGAATGGAAAGGATAAAAGATATATTTGACTCTTTATCAAAATTACATAGGTTTTTAGAGGCTTTTATATTTTATTGTATATGGATTCCTCATCATACTTATAAAGTAAATTTATTGTATAAATTATAACATAAAGATTATCAATTTAAATGGAAAAAAAAGCATATTGAAGCAATACAAAAACTAAAGATATTATTATTGATATCTTTAATTTTTTAAAAAATTGATCATAAATGTAATAAAAAAGTAATACTTAGTACAGATACTAGTTTAATTGCTATAGTATAGATTATGAGTCAGCACAATTTAAGTAGTGTCATGTTATAATACTACTATATAAAAAAAATATAATCAAAAATAAATTTCTAATTAATATCTATAATCTTTATTCAATAATAATTCAAGATACTTAAACATAGCTTTTATAAAAGCCTTTTAGTTTATTTTTTTTTATTTTTGTAGGATTTGATTTGACTTTAAAATTATCATTCAAATTTAGGATTTATATTGGTGACTTCGAATTTAAGCAATGTAATCAGGGCTAGTACTCTTAGGCACCCTTTTAATTCTCCAATCACAGAAGTAAATTCAATTTTATAAAACAGCCAAGAGTAATCACACCCTCTTCATTAAAAATTCCGATTCATCATTACAATACTGACTTCAGCAACGATTGCTTCAGTCTTTCTAAAACCCTATGAAGAAAAAATACCCAATTCTCTGTCTTTTTTTCCTTTCCCGAAGCATGAAGCTAGCTCTCTGATCCTTCTCAAACCCTCAAAAAAAAACTCTCCTCCCCCCCTCTCATTTCTTAAACTTAATTCTGAATTTCTTCAATCTTCTATCTTGGATCCGAAATTGGCTCCCGTTGTCAGAGCTTGGATCCAAAATTGGCTCTCGCCATCAGAGCTTTCTCCTCCGTTTTTACCTTTAAGAGATCTTTTTACCGAAAGGACGTTCCCGGAACGGCACAAAGGACGGAACAACCTGAAACGGAATTAGAGTCCCGTAATCGGGACCACATTGACTCGCCCGACCAATTCAGGTCTCATATCAGCTGAGAGTCCAGTAGTAAGACCCAGATGTTCCCGTAATTGGATCAAATTAGTCCTTCGTGATGTCGTGTTGTAACACAAGTATACAATGAAAATAAAAAGAAAGAAGAATTTTATTAATATCCAGTTACCTCGAATATTGAGAGCATCGACCAACTCCAGTACAAATACTGAGTGGTCAAGTTCAGTCACTCCGTTACAGTCAGCCGGGGCATACTGAAATGCTCCATTCGATTCCAATAACGGGAGTCAGCAGGAAGAGAAGGACCAATTCACACGACGGGTTCGAAGAGCCAATTGGATCCAATTTCGAGAATCCAATCCGGGTCCTCTTATCCAATATGAGACCTGAATTGGCCGGTCAACCCAATTACGGGAAATCCAGGTCTTACTACGGGTCTTAGCCAATCTGACGCGAGGACCAATTTGACCCAATTACGGGAACATCCAGGTTACTACTGGACTCTTATCCAATATGAGACCTGAATTCGTCGGGCGACTCAATGTGGTCCCGATTAAGGGGTTTGATTCTATTTCAGGCTGTCCTGTTCTCTGTGCCGTTTCAGGGAACGTTGTTTTTGGTAAATGGATTTTTTAAAGGTAAAAATGGAGGAGAAAGCTCTGACGACGAGAGCCAATTTCAGATCCAAGCTTGACGGTGGGAGCCAATTTCAGATCTAAGACGAAAGATTGAAGAAATTCAGAGGATAAGGTTAGAGGAAGAATAAGTTTGAAGGGATTTTTTTTTTTTTTTTCTCTGGGAATCGGGGGGGAGCTAGTTTCAAGCTTTTGCAAGGTTACTAGTTCGGTTTTCATTGGAGGTTTTTTGAAGATCAAGGGAATTAGAGAGAGGAGCTTCATGCTTCGGGTCGGGGAAGAAAAGACATAGAATTTGGATTTTTCTTCTTTGTAGAGTTTTGGGAAGACGGATGCAATCGGTGCTGAAGTCAGTATTATAATGGTGAATCGAGATTTTTAATGAAATGGGTTTGAATACTCTTGACTGTTTTGTGAAATCGAGTTACGTCTGTGATTGAAGGATTAAAAGGGTGTCTATAGGATTGAGTATGCGGAGTGAATGAAATTTATTGGATTAATCTAACAGGACAGTCAGTAGATACAAGATCGTAAGTACAAAGGGGTATTGAAGATTAACAGTTTGGATTGTTCGGGGTTCTCTGTAACGTCAAGAGACCTACCGGCTGGGAAAAAAAAAAGACTTCGACAAGCAGTCGAAGAGCATCCGTATAGATTTACGGTACATTGTTGTAGTCGTTTATATTCCAGCAGTCAAAAACTGATAGACTACTTGACTATCGGCAAATCTCCATACTACCTTCTACAGCCAGACGCCCGACGCGTTCTCGAGCAGGAAAGCACGTAATACGACATAAGTGGTGAACCCGACGTGAAAGCTTGAGGTGGAAGGTATTGGATTTCGGTTGATTTTATCTTTATTTTTATGGAAAACGAAAATAAAAATTTTGAAGGATTTTTGGCAGAAGTTTCTGGTGGGGAGTCTTCTAAAGGACAAGGTATGCACATGGATCCATCTATTGCTAGTTTGTTTCAAGCCTTCTCATTGTCAATGCAGCAACAGCAAAGCAATGATCGAAAGGAAGCTTTGGCAACCAAAGCATTGCAAGCAGTGGTCAATAAAATTGATCAATTTGATGGAACGAATATTTCAAGGTATTTAAGATGTTATGTTCGTGAAATGGAATTAAATCGTGTTTCTGAGAAGAAAATGGTTGCACTATTTGGACTTGCCACGATACCAGAGATAAGGGACCACATTACATCGATTACGGATTGTTGTGGGAATTCATGAGAGGATTTTTCACATGCATTGAAAGACGAATATTTCTTGGAAGATGCTGATCGCGTTACTAAGAAGCTGTTTCTAAGATGGATTGAACGGCCCAATAAGAATTTACAAGCAACAGAGCTACTAAGGGAATTTGAGAGGCAGTACTCTCAATTATCGAAGGTAGAAAAATTGACATTGGAGCCGAACAAAGTTGATCTATTTCTTCAAGCTGCTGATGGAGAATTGCAAGAGAAATTAGAACCCCTTCTTGAAGACAAAGAAGAAGATGAAGGATTGACAACGAAGTGGAAGAACGTTGAAGATACGGTGGGGTTGCTTACAAAAAAAGAAAGGAGGAAGGATAGGAGCAATATTCCGAAAACAGTACAAGCACCCAAAGCTCTAGTACGTACAACACCACCGACAATGCCTACAGTTCAACCTTCGACATCCTTGTCAAAGAAAGCAGATATGGGTATGGAAGAAATTATACGAGGAATGCGAGATCTTCAAATCAAATTGGCAAGACTTGAAGAGAATACTTCTATAAACAATTCGAAGAATGTTTCAAAACAAGGATATGTACAAAGATGCATTTGGTGTGATGATGCTTCATACACTAGAAAAGATTGCAATGAATTTAATAATATGATACGGCAAGGAATTATTTGCTAGACAGATGGGAAGATAGCATTGAAAAATAGAGAGGATCTTCTTCAAACCAATTTTGGCAAGGAAAGAATGAGAGCATTGGTTCAAGATTACTTAAAAGAGCATGAAACAGTAGCACGAGAAAGTGCAAGTTATGGTGCTAGAGTAGATGATGACCTTGGTGGAAGTACGAAAACTAGTGAGTTTTGGGCTTCTGCCATTTCTACAATACAAGAAGGGAAATTACCTCGAGAAGCGTTATTGAGAACTGCAGCTACAATACAAGGTAGAACAGGTTGGGAGGATCCTGTTGAGTCTCTTTCAGTTCATGCATATATTGCTAAGAGCCAACATGAAGCTTTGATGGAAGAAAAAAGACGAGGAAATTTTGATGATACTAGAGAAGGAAATTCTTTTAAGAGACAAACTCGAGGAGACAAGGCTCGGGAGGCCGCTTCACAAGAATTGCCTTTAAAAGATACCTCAGTATCATTGGGAGAAAAAACAATGGAGACAAAAGATAAGGGCAAACCAATTGCTTATAAGCTACTTTCTGACATTGAAGCAGCAACAAATTTGAAAGGGGTGTTGGAAGAACGAATATTAAACGCTAAGGTAGAATTCACATTGAAAGAAGTCTTGGAAATTGCAAAGAAGGAGTTTCATGATGTTATCATTGACAGCATTAAGCAAAAGAGGCAATTAATGGGCGAAACTAGAATGAGTCATGCTATTGATGTAAGAATATGTAGAGATGAAGAAGAGGTTGATATTGGTTACAAGCAACCAATAAATGAAAAGAATAGGTATAATCAACGAGTACATTTCGAAGATTTTAGTGACAAGGAAATAGAAACTTTGAGCTATTATACTCGAAAGCATTGGGCAAGAGCAACTACTGAGGTATTGGTGAAGGTAGGAGATATAGATGAACCAATGGTTGCTTTGGTCAACCATTGGTCAGCGTGCATATTCGCAAGTCAAAAGAGAACTTTGGAGAGTCGTTTCGGCTATAAAAGCTGAAAAGGACTATTTGATTGGGACAGTAGTAGTAATTGAAACAGATTGCTTGCCATTGCTTGGAATGATTATTCACTGTTCAATGCCAGGTATTGCAATGTTGAGATGGATTGCTTATATTAAGTCACTAAATCCAGAATTTAAGCATATCACTGGGAAGGACAATTTAGTAGCAGACATGCTATCTCGAGCAAGATACGAGAGGGAGGACGAAATGGTTGAAGACATTGATGATGTCGGATTGAAATTCTATTCAATATCAAATCTCAACAAAGAAGACAAGCTATTTCTTGAAGAATCTTATGAAAGAGAATTATTGGATAAACGCTAAGGTGGAATTCACATTTAAAGAAGTTTTGAGAATTGCGAAGAAGGAGTTTCATGATGTTATCATTGACAGCATAAAGCGAAAGAGGCAATTAATGGGCGAAACTGGAATGAGTCATGCTATTGATGCAAGAATATGTAGAGATGAAGAAGAGGTTGATATTGATTACAAGCAACCAACAAATGAAAAGAATGGATATAATCAGCGAGTACGTTTCGAAGATTCTAGTGACAAGGAAATGGAAACTTTGAACCAATATACTCGAAAGCATTGGGCAAGGGCAACTACTGAAGTATTGGTGAAAGTAAGAGATATAAAAGAACCAATTGTTGCTTTAGTCGACCATGGTTTTGAAATAAATCTCATATCTAAAGATCTTTATAAGAAGTAAAAAAAGCCAATTGATATGGAACATGGATGGGCAATACGAGCAGCTAATAACACACGGGGCGAATTATATGGAGCTTGTCCAGATGTCAAAATTCGGATTGGGGATGTTGCGACGGAGCAACATTTCTTTGTTCAGGATACAACGTCTTATCCATTGATTTTAGGACAACCTTATATTATAGCAACATGGATGGAAACAAAAGTACTTGAAGATGGTTTTGCTTATGTAAGGGTACGTAGCAAAGATGGGAGGAAAGCAGTATAATTTCTAACATTGTCTCCTAACCATAAACGGAATCGAGATAGGTTGAGGGAGAAACCATTGCCAAAGATTGTTGAAGGATTTAAGGATTTTGGAGAGGTACCACTGTAAAGCGAGATTATGGAGGTACAAAAGAAGAGGTACTCTCATGAGATGAAGGTGCCTTTGATGCGAGTTTTATTGGTATATTGGAGAATGGAAATATTATGTATAAGAAAGTTGATGATTTTAAAAGAAAAGAAAGAAAAAGATTATATAATATTGAAGGAGAATTACGCAAGTTAGGTATATTGCAAGATGATGAGAGGATTTTAGGTGTTTATGAAGAAAATGGACTGGAAGATTCATTGGAATTGATTACATCTATTGGGTTAGGGGATAATGATAAGATTGTTGAGATTCATTCAAGAGAGGTTTATACCATACTTGAATCTTTTCAAGCACCAAAAGTCACAGTAGAGACGAGATGTAAAACGGCAGATAAGAAGGTAAAGCCTGTTGTCGGACCATTACCACAAGATTCTTAAGAACAAATGGAAGAAGCATCAAAAGAAGCAAGTTTAAGAGATCCAATGAATATTGGACATCAGTTTACTAAAGAAACTTTGAAGAATTGAAGATTGGTTCTGATGGTTCTTTATTACCGGAGGAAATTACTTGTTTCAAAAAGATGTTGGCTAAACAAGGTAGATCGTTTGCCTTCGAATCTCATGAAATTGGGTGTGTGGATCCAAATATTATAACGCCTATAGTTATCTTCACTCTACCGCATGTACCTTGGAATCTAAGACCGATTCCAGTACCGAGGATACATTTACTTAAATTGATGGAACTATTAAAAGAAAAGATAAAGATGAAAATATTAGAACCTTCATTTGCGCCATATTCTAGTCGATGGTTTACGGTACCTAAGAAGAATGGGTCAATACGGTTTATTCAAGATATGCAACCGGTGAATGTAGTAACTGTCAAGAATGCAGGAATTGGACCTATTGTGGATGAATTTGCTGAGGCATTTGCTAGAAGGGCGATCTATTCAATGGGTGACTTGTATTCAGGTTATGATCAATTTCAACTTGCCGAAGGAAGTAGAGATATGACAACAATGAGGACACCACTTGGATTGGTTAGAATGTGCACTCTTCCTCAAGGTGCAACCAACTCAGTTGCGCATATGATGAATGGGATGAATAAGATATTGAGAGATTTTATTCTGGAGAAGACTATGCCTTTTCTGGATGATGTTCCTATAAAAGGGTGCAGAGAAGGAGACAAGGATGAAACTTTAGATACGAGGGGGTGTCGTAGATATGTTGTTGATCATATACAGGATTGTGAAAAGATTTTAACTCGGCTTGGAGAAGTTCATCTTACATTATTGGGTATGAAGTCCGTATTTGGAGTACGAGAGGTTGTAATTGTTGGACATTTATGTGGATCTTACGGAAGAAAACCAGATTCGACTAAAGTTGATGCAATTGGAAGGATGAAAGAGGATTGTGATTCTTTAACAGAGGTTCGCAGGTTTTTAGGTGCATGTGTATTTTATCAAATCTAGATCCCTCATAATGCTCACATAGCGGATCCATTATATGAACTGTTACGCAAGGATTACGGATTTAAATGGGAAGAAAGGCATATTCAGGCAATGCAAAGATTGAAGAATTTATTGATGTCACCTTCAATATTGAGGAAGGTCGATTATAAGTGCAATAGACTAGTGATTCTTATTGTGGATGCTAGTCCAATTGCCGTTGGATGGGTTGTGGGTCAAGATGATTCAAATGGGAGTAGATTTGCAGTTTGATTTGGGGCTAAAGTTTTAAGTATTCGTCAGCGTGCATATTCGCAAGTCAAAAGAGAACTTTGGGGAGTCGTTTCGGCTATGAAAGCTGAAAAGGACTATTTGATTGGGGCAGTAGTAGTAATTGAAACAGATTGCTTGCCATTGCTTGGAATGATTATTAACTGTTCAATGCCAGATATTGCAATGTTGAGATGGATTGCTTATATTAAGTCACTAACTCCGGAATTTAAGCATGTTACTAGAAAGGACAATTTAGTAGCAGACATGCTATCTCGAGCAAGATACGAGAGGGAGGACGAAATGGTTGAAGACATTGATGATGTCGGATTGAAATTCTATTCAATATCAAATCTCAACAAAGAAGACAAGCTATTTCTTGAAGAATCTTATGAAAGAGAATTATTGGATATTGGTGATTATTTGAATACCTTGACTAAGTAGGGGAATTGGTCTACAAAAAAATTCAAACAAATAAGAAAAAAAGCATATGGATTTTTACTTCGAGATGGATTCTTATGGAAGAGACCAAAGAAAGGAATTGGGATGCCACAACGAGTGATAGGCAAAAGAGAAGAAAAACTAAAATTATTAAAAGAGTTTCATGATAGTTTATGGGCAGGGCATAGAGGAATCTGGGCTACTTTTGCTAAACTCAAGGAACGATATTGGTGGAAAAATATGTATCGAGATGTGCTCTCATTTGTAGAGTCATGTGAAATCTGTCAATCGTATTCTAATATCCGACATTGAGATGGTCTTCATCCTACGTATCCTCTGGCTATTCATTTTAAATGGGTTGTTGATTTGGTTATTATGCCGGTTGGGTTATGGCAGATGAGATATTTGGTTTTAGCTCGTGAAGATTTATCAAATCAAGTAGAAGGAAGAGCATTGATGACAAAATCTACAGAGAGGATTTGTAGGTTTTTGCTTGAAGATGTCATTTGCCGCTACGGATGCGTAGGAAAAATCACTGCAGATCGTGGAGAATTAAATGCACAAGAAGCTCGTAAGTTCTTTGAAAGATGTGGAGTTAAACTATCACTGACTACTGCTTATAATCCGGAAGGGAATGCAAAAAGCGAACGCGGTCACCTTCCGATTGTGAAAGCATTGGTTAAAGCTTGTAATGGGAAAGTTAAAGAGTGGCCACGGCTTTTGTCATTTGCATTATGGGGTGATCGAACAACACATAGCTCGGTGACAGGATATATGCCAGTAGAACTTATGACAGGTCAAAAACCAATTATGCCGATTGAAGAAAAGGTACTTACTTGGAGTATGCTACCATGGGAAGATGGATTGACAAGAGAAGAACTTCTGGCTATTAGGATTCGACAATTGGAGCAAAGATCGGAAGATGTGTAGATAGCATTGGAAAGGTTAAAAAGAGCAAGGTTACAAAACAAGGCGCGATTCGATAAGCAACATCGATTGAGACCTTAAGCAATCGAAGAAGGTGACTGGGTACTTGTTCATGACAATAGTCTAGATAATCAACATAGTACTTTGCGGAAATTTTCAAAACGTTGGTTTGGACCATATGTAGTAACAACTGTTCATGATATGCGACTTACTCATTACGGGAGTTAGATGGTACAAAATTGAAAATACCAATTGCAAAGAAGCGAGTAAAAATATTTAAACGAAGACACGCAGAGATGAATATGGAAGACTTTAATGAAGGTATAGAGATTCCATAGCAAAAAGATGAAAGTGATTTGGAAAATGAAGGTGACGAAGACGAACTAGACAAAGACGTAGAGAATATATTTTGAATCGAACAGCAATTGGGTAAATTGGTGCATATCGGAGGATGCACAGGTTCAGAGGGGGTGGATGTCGTGTTGTAACACGAGTATACATCGAAAATAAAAAGAAAGAGGAATTTTATTAATATTCAGTTACCTCGAATATTGGGAGCATCGACCAACTCCAGTGCAAATACTGAGTGGTCAGGTTCAGTCACTCCGTTACAGTCAGCCGGAGCATACTGAAATGCTCCGTTCGATTCCAATAACGGAAGTCAACAGGAAGAGAAGGACCAATTCACACGATGGGTTCGAAGAGCCAATTGGATCCAATTTCGAGAATCCAATCCGGGTCCTCTTATCGAATATGAGACCTGAATTGGCCGGTCAACCCAATTACGGAAAATCCAGGTCTTACTACGGGTCTTAGCTAATCTGACGCGAGGACCAATTTGACCCAATTATGGGAACATCCAGGTTACTACTGGACTCTTATCCAATATGAGACCTGAATTGGTCGGGCGACTCAATGTGGTCCCGATTAAGGGGTTTGATTCTATTTCAGGCTGTCCTGTTCTCTGTGCCGTTTCAGGGAACGTTGTTTTCGGTAAATGGATTTCTTAAAGATAAAAATGGAGGAGAAAGCTCTGACGACGAGAACCAATTTCGGATCCAAGCTTGACGGTGGGAGCCAATTCCGGATCTAAGACGAAAGATTGAAGAAATTCAGAGGATAAGGTTAAGGGAAGAATAAGTTTGAAGGGGGTTTTTTTTTTTTTTTCTCTGGGAATCGGGGGGGAGCTAGTTTCAAGCTTTTGCAAGGTTATTAGTTCGATTTTCATTGGAGGTTTTTTGAAGATCAAGGGAATTAGAGAGAGGAGCTTCATGCTTCAGGTCGGGGAAGGAAAGACATAGAATTTGGATTTTTCTTCTTTGTAGAGTTTTGGGAAGACTGAGGCAATCGCTGCTGAAGTCAGTATTGTAATGGTGAATCGGGATTTTTAATGAAATGGGTTTGAATACTCTTGACTGTTTTGTAAAATCGAGTTACGTCTGTGATTGAAGGATTAAAAGGATGTCTATAGGATTGAGTATGCGGAGTGAATGAAATTTATTGAGTTAATCTAACAAGACAGTCAATGGATACAAGATCATAAGTACAAAGTGGTATTGAAGATTAACAGTTTGGGTTGTTCGGGGTTCTCTGTAATGTCTAGAGACCTACCGGTCGGGGCAAAAAGGACTTTGACAAGCAGTCGAAGAGCATCCGTATAGATTTACGGTACATTGTTGCAGTCATTTATATTCCAACAGTCAAAACTGATAGACTGCTTGACTATCGGCGAATCTCCATACTACCTTCTACAACCAGATGCCCGACGCATTCTCGAGTAAGAAAGCACGTAATACGACAGCGTCAGATTGGCTGAGGCCCATAGTAAGACCTGGATTTTTCCATAATTAGACTGCATTGGATTCCCGCACAATTCAGGTCTCATATTGGGTAAGAGGACCCGGATTGGATGTCATGAAATTCGATCCAATTGGCTCTTCAAACCAGGCTCATCAATCGTTGAATTGGTCCTTTCTCCCCTTTTTTTGCTAACTCCCATTATTAGAATCGAACGGAGCATTTCAGTATGCCCCGGCTGACTATAATGGGGTGACTGACCCTGGCCTCCCAGTATTTGCACTGGAATTGGTCGTTGCCCCCAATATTCGAGGTAACTAAATATTAATAAAAGTCCCTTTCTTTATATTTTCACTGTATACTCGTCTTACAACCCGACATCCACCCCCTCTGAACCTGTGCATCCTCCGATATGCACCAATTTATCTAATTGTGGTTTGATTTAGAATATATTCTCTACGTCTTTATCTAGTTCGTCTTCGTCACCTTCATTTTCCAAATCACTTTCATCTTTTTGCTATGGAATCTCTATACCTTCATTAAAGTCTTCCATATTCATCTCTGCGTGTCTTCGTTTAAATATTTTTACTCGCTTCTTTGCAATTGGTATTTTCAATTTTGTACCATCTAACTCCCGTAATGAGTAAGTCGCATATCATGAACAGTTGTTACTACATATGGTCCAAACCAACGTTTTGAAAATTTCCGCAAAGTACTATGTTGATTATCTAGACTATTGTCATGAACAAGTACCCAGTCACCTTCTTCGATTGCTTAAGGTCTCAATCGATGTTGCTTATCGAATCGCGCCTTGTTTTGTAACCTTGCTCTTTTTAACCTTTCCAATGCTATCTACACATCTTCCGATCTTTGCTCCAATTGTCGAATCCTAATAGCCAGAAGTTCTTCTCTTGTCAATCCATCTTCCCATGGTAGCATACTCCAAGTAAGTACCTTTTCTTCAATCGGCATAATTGGTTTTTGACCTGTCATAAGTTCTACTGGCATATATCCTGTCACCAAACTATGTATTGTTCGATCAGCCCATAGTGTAAATGACAAAAGCCGTGGCCACTCTCTAACTTTCCCATTACAAGCTTTAACCAATGCTTTAACAATCGGTGGGTGACCGCGTTCGCTTTTTACATTCCCTTCCGAATTATAAGTAGTAGCCAGTGATAGTTTAACTCCACATCTTTCAAAGAACTTACGAGCTTCTTGTGCATTTAATTCTCCACGATCTGCAGTGATTTTTCCTACGCATCCGTAGCGGCAAATGACATCTTCAAGCAAAAACCTACAAATCCTCTCTGTAGATTTTGTCATCAATGCTCTTCCTTCTACTTGATTTGATAAATCTTCACGAGCTAAAACCAAATATCTCATCTGCCATAACCCAACCGGCATAATAACCAAATCAACAACCCATTTAAAATGAATAGCCAGAGGATACGTAGGATGAAGACCATCTCAATGTCGGATATTAGAATACGATTGACAGATTTCACATGACTCTACAAATGAGAGCACATCTCGATACATATTTTTCCACCAATATCGTTCCTTGAGTTTAGCAAAAGTAGCCCAGATTCCTCTATGCCCTGCCCATAAACTATCATGAAACTCTTTTAATAATTTTAGTTTTTCTTCTCTTTTGCCTATCACTCGTTGTGGCATCCCAATTCCTTTCTTTGGTCTCTTCCATAAGAATCCATCTCGAAGTAAAAATCCATATGCTTTTTTTCTTATTTGTTTGAATTTTTTTGTAGACCAATTCCCCTACTTAGTCAAGGTATTCAAATAATCACCAATATCCAATAATTCTCTTTCATAAGATTCTTCAAGAAATAGCTTGTCTTCTTTGTTGAGATTTGATATTGAATAGAATTTCAATCCGACATCATCAATGTCTTCAACCATTTCGTCCTCCCTCTCGTATCTTGCTCGAGATAGCATGTCTGCTACTAAATTGTCCTTTCTAGTAACATGCTTAAATTCCGGAGTTAGTGACTTAATATAAGCAATCCATCTCAACATTGCAATATCTGGCATTGAACAGTTAATAATCATTCCAAGCAATGGCAAGCAATCTGTTTCAATTACTACTACTGCCCCAATCAAATAGTCCTTTTCAGCTTTCATAGCCGAAACGACTCCCCAAAGTTCTCTTTTGACTTGCGAATATGCACGCTGACGAATACTTAAAACTTTAGCCCCAAATCAAACTGCAAATCTACTCCCATTTGAATCATCTTGACCCACAACCCATCCAACGGCAATTGGACTAGCATCCACAATAAGAATCACTAGTCTATTGCACTTATAATCGACCTTCCTCAATATTGAAGGTGACATCAATAAATTCTTCAATCTTTGCATTGCCTGAATATGCCTTTCTTCCCATTTAAATCCGTAATCCTTGCGTAACAGTTCATATAATGGATCCGCTATGTGAGCATTATGAGGGATCTAGATTTGATAAAATACACATGCACCTAAAAACCTGCGAACCTCTGTTAAAGAATCACAATCCTCTTTCATCCTTCCAATTGCATCAACTTTAGTCGAATCTGGTTTTCTTCCGTAAGATCCACATAAATGTCCAACAATTACAACCTCTCGTACTCCAAATACGGACTTCATACCCAATAATGTAAGATGAACTTCTCCAAGCCGAGTTAAAATCTTTTCACAATCCTGTATATGATCAACAACATATCTACGACACCCCCTCGTATCTAAAGTTTCATCCTTGTCTCCTTCTCTGCACCCTTTTATAGGAACATCATCCAGAAAAGGCATAGTCTTCTCCAGAATAAAATCTCTCAATATCTTATTCATCCCATTCATCATATGCGCAACTGAGTTGGTTGCACCTTGAGGAAGAGTGCACATTCTAACCAATCCAAGTGGTGTCCTCATTGTTGTCATATCTCTACTTCCTTCGGCAAGTTGAAATTGATCATAACCTGAATACAAGTCACCCATTGAATAGATCGCCCTTCTAGCAAATGCCTCAGCAAATTCATCCACAATAGGTCCAATTCCTGCATTCTTGACAGTTACTACATTCACCGGTTGCATATCTTGAATAAACCGTATTGACCCATTCTTCTTAGGTACCGTAAACCATCGACTAGAATATGGCGCAAATGAAGGTTCTAATATTTTCATCTTTATCTTTTCTTTTAATAGTTCCATCAATTTAGGTAAATGTATCCTCGGTACTAGAATCGGTCTTAGATTCCAAGGTACATGCGGTAGAGTGAAGATAATTATAGGCGTTATAATATTTGGATCCACACACCCAATTTCATGAGATTCGAAGGCAAACGATCTACCTTGTTTAGCCAACATCTTTTTGAAACAAGTAATTTCCTCCGGTAATAAAGAACCATCAGAACCAATCTTCAATTCTTCAAAGTTTCTTTAGTAAACTGATGTCCAATATTCATTGGATCTCTTAAACTTGCTTCTTTTGATGCTTCTTCCATTTGTTCTTAAGAATCTTGTGGTAATGGTCCGACAACAGGCTTTACCTTCTTATCTGCCATTTTATATCTCGTCTCTACTGTGACTTTTGGTGCTTGAAAAGATTCAAGTATGGTATAAACCTCTCTTGAATGAATCTCAACAATCTTATCATTATCCCCTAACCCAATAGATGTAATCAATTCCAATGAATCTTCCAGTCCATTTTCTTCATAAACACCTAAAATCCTCTCATCATCTTGCAATATACCTAACTTGCGTAATTCTCCTTCAATATTATATAATCTTTTTCTTTCTTTTCTTTTAAAATCATCAACTTTCTTATACATAATATTTCCATTCTCCAATATACCAATAAAACTCGCATCAAAGGCACCTTCATCTCATGAGAGTACCTCTTCTTTTGTACCTCCATAATCTCGCTTTACAGTGGTACCTCTCCAAAATCCTTAAATCCTTCAACAATCTTTGGCAATGGTTTCTCCCTCAACCTATCTCGATTCCGTTTATGGTTAGGAGACACTGTTAGAAATTATACTGCTTTCCTCCCATCTTTGCTACGTACCCTTACATAAGCAAAACCATCTTCAAGTACTTTTGTTTCCATCCATGTTGCTATAATATAAGGTTGTCCTAAAATCAACGGATAAGATGTTGTATCCTGAACAAAGAAATGTTGCTCCGTCGCAACATCCCCAATCCGAATTTTGACATCTGGACAAGCTCCATATAATTCGCCCCGTGTATTATTAGCTGCTCGTATTGCCCATCCATGTTCCATATCAATTGGCTTTTTTTACTTCTTATAAAGATCTTTAGATATGAGATTTATTTCAAAACCATGGTCGACTAAAGCAACAATTGGTTCTTTTATATCTCTTACTTTCACCAATACTTCAGTAGTTGCCCTTGCCCAATGCTTTCGAGTATATTGGTTCAAAGTTTCTATTTCTTTGTCACTAGAATCTTCGAAACGTACTCGCTGATTATATCCATTCTTTTCATTTGTTGGTTGCTTGTAATCAATATCAACCTCTTCTTCATCTCTACATATTCTTGCATCAATAGCATGACTCATTCTAGTTTCGCTCATTAATTACCTCTTTCGCTTAATGCTGTCAATAATAACATCATGAAATTCCTTCTTTGCAATTCCCAAGACTTCTTTCAATGTGAATTCCACCTTAGCGTTTAATATACGTTCTTCCAACACCCCTTTCAAATTTGTTGCCGCTTCAATGTCAGAAAGTAGCTTATTAGCAATTGATTTGCCCTTATCTTTTGTCTCCTTTGTTTTTTCTCCCAATGATGCTGAGGTATCTTTTACAGGCAATTCTTGTGAAGCTGCCTCTCGAGCCTTATCTCTTTGAGTTTGCCTCTTAGATGAATTTCCTTCTCTAGTATCATCAAAATTTCCTCGTCTTTTTTCTTCCATCAAAGCTTCATGTTGACTCTTGGCAATATATGCATGAACTGAAAGAGACTCAACAGGATCCTTCCAACCTGTTCTACCTCATATTGTAGCTGCAGTTCTCAATAACGTTTCTCGAGGTAATTTCCGTTCTTGCATTGTACAAATGGTAGAAGCCCAAAACTCACTAGTTTCGTACTTCTACTAAGGTCATCATCTACTCTAGCACCATAACTTGCACTTTCTCGTGCTGCTGTTTCATGCTCTTTTAAGTAATCTTGAACCAATGCTCTCATTCTTCCCTTGCCAAAATTGGTTCGAAGAAGATCCTCTCTATTTATCAATGCTATCTTCTCATCTTTCCAGCAAATAATTCCCTGCCGTATCATATTATTAAATTCATTGCAATCTTTTCTAGTGTGTGAAGCATCATCACACCAAATGCATCTTTGTACATATCCTTGTTTTGAAACATTCTTCGAATTGTTTATAGAAGTATTCTCTTTAAGTCTTGCCAATTTGATTTGAAGATCTCGCATTCCTCGTATAATTTCTTCCATACCCATATCTGCTTTCTTTGACAAGGATGTCGAAGGTTGAACTGTAGGCATTGTCGGTGGTGTTGTACGTACTAGAGCTTTGGGTGCTTGTACTGTTTTCGGAATATTGCTCCTATCCTTCCTCCTTTCTTTTTTTGTAAGCAACCCCACCGTATCTTCAACGTTCTTCCACTTCGTTGTCAATCCTTCATCTTCTTCTTTGTCTTCAAGAAGGGGTTCTAATTTCTCTTGCAATTCTCCATCAGCAACTTGAAGAAATAGATCAACTTTGTTCGGCTCCAATGTCAATTTTTCTACCTTCGATAATTGAGAGTACTGCCTCTCAAATTCTCTTAGTAGCTCTGTTGCTTGCAAATTCTTATTGGGCCGTTCAATCCATTCCAGAAACAACTTCTTAGTAACGCGATCAGCATCTTTCAAGAAATATTCGTCTTTCAATGCATGTGAAAAAACCTCCCATGAATTCCTATAACAATCCGTAATCGATATAATATGGTCTCTTATCTCCCATATCATGGCAAGTCCAAACAATTCAACCATTTTCTTCTCAGAAACCCGATTTAATTCTATTTCACGAACATAACATCTTAAATACCTTGAAATATTCCTTCCATCAAATTGATCAATTTTATTGACCACTGCTTGTAATGCTTTGGTTGCCAAAGCTTCCTTTCGATCATTGCTTTGCTGTTGCTGCATTGATAATGAAAAGGCTTGAAACATACTAGCAATAGATGGATCCATGTGCATACCTTGTCCTTTAGAAGAACCCCCACCAGTAACTCCTCCCAAAGATCCTCCAAAAAATTTTATTTTCGTTTCCATAAAATAAAAATAAAACCAAACGAAATCTAATACCTTCTACCTCAAGCTTTCACGTCGGGTTCACCACTTTTGTCGTATTACGTGCTTTCCTGCTCGAGAATGCGTCGGGCGTCTGGCTGTAGAAGGTAGTATGGAGATTTGCTAATATTCAAGCAGTTTATCGGTTTTTGACTGTAGGAATATAAATAACTACAAAAATACATCGTAAATCTATACGGATGCCCTTCGACTGCTTGCCAAAGTCCTTTTTGTCTCAGCCGGTAGGTCTCCAGGCGTTACAGAGAACCCCGAACAACCCAAATTGCTAATCTTCGATACCGCTTTATACTCAAGATCTTGTATCCATTGACTGTCTCGATAGATTAACCCAACAAATTTCATTCACTCCGCATACTCAATCCTATAGACACCCTTTTAATTCTCTAATCACAGACGTAACTTCGATTTTACAAAACAGCCAAGAGTAATCACACCCTCTTCATTAAAAATCCTGATTCACCATTACAACACTGACCTCATCAACGATTGCCTCGGTCTTTTCAAAACCCTATAAAGAAAAAATATCCAATTTTCTATCTTTTTTCTCCTTCCCGAAGCATGAAGCTAGCTCTCTGATCCTTCTCAAACCCTCAAAAAAAAAACTCTCCTCACCCCCTCTCATTTCTTAACCTTAATTCTGAATTTCTTCAATCTTTCGTCTTGGATCCAAAATTGGCTCCCGTCATGAGAGCTTGGATCCAAAATTGTCTCTCGCCATCAGAGCTTTCTCCTCCGTTTTTACCTTTAAGAGATCCTTTTATCGAAAGGACGTTCCTGGAACGGCACAAAGGACGGAACAGCCTGAAACGGAATCAGAGCCCTGTAATCGGGACCACATTGAGTCGCCCGACCAATTCAGGTCTCATATCGGCTAAGAGTCCAGTAGTAAGACCCGGATGTTCCCGTAATTGGATCAAATTGGTCCTTCGCGTCAGATTGGCTGAGGCCCATAGCAAGACCTGGATTTTTCCATAATTAGACTGCATTGGATTCCAGACCAATTCAGGTTTATATTGGGTAAGAGGACCCAGATTGGATGTCTTGAAATTGGATCCAATTGGCTCTTCGAACCAGGCTCACCTGTCGTTGAATTGGTCCTTTCCTCCCTTTTTTTGCTGACTCCCGTTATTGGAATCGAACGAAGCATTTCAGTATGCCCCGGCTGACTGTAATGGGGTGATTGACCCTGGCCTCCCAGTATTTGCACTGGAATTGGTCGTTGCCTCCAATATTCGAGGTAACTAAATATTAATAAAAGTCCCCTTCTTTTATATTTTCACAATATACTCGTGTTACAATACGACACCGTTACTCTTGATTTTTGGTCTCTTACAACAACTTGGACGTGCAAGGATCTTTACAAAAATTGATCTAATGGGAGCTTACAACCTCGTACGAATCAAATAAGAAGTTGAGTGGAAGATAGTGTTCCGTACAAGGTATGGCCATTTTGAATATAATGTCATGCCTTTTGGTCTTACCAATGCTCCAGCGGTCTTCCAACATATGATGAATGATATTTTTTGAGAGCACCTTGACGATTTTGTTGTCATCTACTTAGCTGATATTCTAATAATCTCCAAAAATAAGAAAGAGCATGAAAAGCACGTTCGTTTGGTCTTGGAGAAACTACGCAAGTGAGGTCTATATGCCAAGTTGGAGAAGTGTTTATTTCACCTAATGGAGATGGAGTTTTTGGGATTCGTTGCGACTACAGAAGGCTTGAAGATGGATCCCAAGAAGGTGGAAGCAATCGTATCCTGGGAGGTTCCGAAGATGGTTAGAGACGTACAATGCTTTCTTGGTTTTGCCAACTTCTATCGAATCTTTATCAAGAATTACTCTCAAGTTGCTGCTCCTCTTACTCGGTTGACATGCAAGGATAAGGAGTAATGGGGACCTCTAGCGGAGAAGGCATTTCAAGCCTTGAAGACCGCATTTACTACGGCTCCAATCTTGGTACATCTAGACTTTACAAAGGCCTTTTATTTAGAAACTGATGCTTTGGATTTTGCTTTGAGAGCTGTACTTTCACAAATGGGAGAAGACAAGAAGCTCCATCCAGTTGCATTCTATTCTCGAAAGTTCTTTGCTGCTGAAATCAATTATGAGATCCACGATAAGGAACTTCTTTCTATAGTAGATTCTTTCCAAGAATGGCATCACTTTCTTGAAGGAGCTGCACACTCAGTGACCGTATACATAGATCACAAGAATTTCGAGTATTTCATATCAGCTTGAGTTCTAAATCGACTTCAAGCTTGGTGGAGTATGTTGCTTTCTAGGTTCGATTTTATTATCACTTATCGACCTGGAAAGCAGCAAGGACTATCTAATGCCTTATTGAGGAGATCGTATCTTGTACCAAAGGCTGGAGAAGCAGTATTTGATCAACAATGTATGACATTCTTGAAGCTAGATTAATTTCCGCTTTTGTGCCAATTAATGCTGACTTCCTGAATCAGGTACATGCCATGACCATTGAAGATTCAGTAGCCATTGATATTAAGCAGCATGCCAATGACGATAAGTTCAAGGTGGAGGGAGATCTTTTATACTTTGAGGAGCGGTTATATATCCCAAAAGAACCAGCACGACTTTGAGTTCTTCAATCTCGCCATGATTTTTGAGCTGCGGGACATTTTGGATTCAACAAGACCTAAGAGCTTATTTCTGAAGATTTTTGGTGGCCCCAAATGTGAAAGGATGTAAAAGAATTTGTCCTCTCCTGCGACATCTGTTCAAGTTCCAAGAATCCTCGACATCGCCCTTATGGACTCCTACAGCCATTGCCGATTCGACGTCGACCATGGTCTTCAATTTTCATGGACTTTATCACGGACTTGCCATCATCGAACTCATTTGACAACATCTTTGTCGTGGTAGATCGGCTTACAAAGATGGCGCACTTTGTTCCTTGCAAGAAGACATCGTCCAGTGAAGTCACAGCAAGGCTCTTTCTCAATAATGTGTATCGATATCATGGACTACCAGATGATATCATATCAGATCGAAGAACCCCGTTCGTATCAAAGTTTTGGAGATCTCTCTTTGAAATACTGAAGGTGGATATCAAGCTTTCTTTGGCTTTTCATCCTCAAACTGACGGCCAAACGGAATGAGTGAACCAAGTCTTGGAACAATACTTACGATGCAGCATCAACTATCAGTAAGATGATTGGACCACATATCTATCGCTAGCTGAGTTTGCATATAACAACACCCTTCATGCGTCGACTCAATACACACCATTCTTTTCCAATTATGGGTATCATCCGAAGCTTGATTTATTGAGTCCGTCAACAAATAACAATCCAGCAATTGAAAGATTTGCGAAACAACTATCAGAGCTTCAAAATACGTTGAAGCTTCAATTACAATCCGCTCAAGAATCCTACAAGGCGTCTGCAGATAGATTTCGGAATCAAGCACCTACTTTCAAAATTAGAGATAAAGCATGGCTTCTTCGATGGAATATCAAGACCAAGCAACTATGTAATAAGTTGGACTATCAAAGATTGGAACCATTTATCATCCAGAAGCAAATCAATCCAGTGGTGTACCGTCTGGAATTACCGGCTTCTATGAAGGTACATCCAGTCTTTCATGTTTCTCTGTTGGAGTCTTATCGAGAGTCCTCTTTTCTTGGAAGAGTGCAATGTCCGCCACCTAGTATTGAGATCGAGAACCACGAGGAATACGAGGTTGAAAAGGTGCTAGATTCACGACGAAGGTGGGGCAAGTTGGAATATCTTCTTATTGGTGGGGCAAGTTTGAATATCTTGTTCATTGGTGGGGCAAGTTGGAATATCTTGTTCATTGATGGGGCTATGACATTAATGAGGGAACCTGGGAGCCAACTGAAAATCTCGCCAATGCGCCATAAAAGGTACAGGAGTTTCATCAACAACATCCTCATAAACCTAAGCGGGTTTGACGATAGCTTCCATTTGAAGCTTGCTCATCCAACAATATAAGAAAGGGCGAGAGCACCACCAAAATTCGTAGTTGATGTAGTTATTTTCTCCAAGATAAAATAAAATTTTTTCAGTAGCCATAGTTTGGTCTTCTGATATGGATAGCCAAGAGATAGATATTATGTCAGTCAGAATATCTCAACCGACTAGCTCACGAAGGCAACCTGAGATGAAGAACCACCTATACTATGACGACGATAGAGGATACCGAGTAACCGATCACTGGTGATTGTATTTGAGTCCAAGCCTACTTACAATGGTCAGCCAGAAGGCATGTTTGCGGAATAATTTCATAATGAGGACACGGAAGTTCATAGTTAGTCAGAAGTTGAAGGAGTGGGCCACTACTGTTGGCTTCAAGGATCGATGAACTACTTGCCTCGTTAACAACAGTTGGAGTTCATAGCAGACGTTATGCGACAGATCTTCATTTTCTTGCGTTGGTACTGATTAACAACAATATTGCTTCTCAGAGACCTCGAAGCTAAAGGATGGGGTGATGTGTCACGGCCATAATCATGTAAGCTAATAATTACATATAGAAATAGGTAGAATTAAGTAAAAGTAGATAAAAGTAAGTTAATTCTATAATATTTAATATAGAAGCTTCCTAGAAACTTCTTAGACATTGCTTTGACTTCATAGGTGTCTTTAATTGACTTTTTGGATTAGAAACGTGGTCAACAAGTTGGCCATGTGCCACACATGTTGTTAGCTTGAAGATCAAGCTAACTATGTGGCCCACACATAGAAAAACTTGCCTTGTAAGTCAAGGCATGTGTCCTACAAAGTCAACATATATTGGAGGTCCTATAGAACGTCGCCACGTAGCCCCTAGTTAGATAGTATATATAGAGACAAGAGTGAAGGCTTCTTCACTCTTGTCAACTCCTTTCTTGCTTCTAATCTAGTTTCAAGGGTCTTTAGTTTTCTTGTCTTTTGGCAATAGCCATTCTAGTTTCTCTTTTCAATATGCATACTTATTATTCATATTTTGTTACTTTTCTTTGAGTGAAGGCATACTTGTCTGAACTGTTTTTTCATCGAGTTCTTGTTCTTGACAGATTGACAAGAGTGTACTTACAATATCAGAGCTTTGTTTTTCTTGAGTAAGAGTGGATTACCCCTTTCTCTTGACAAGGCATAAGCGTATTAGAAGTTTGCGGATTACCCACTTCTAAACTGATATTGTTCTTAGTATCTTCTTTGTTATCAAGTCTTTCTTTTCTTTTGTCTTGAGCAATATCAAACAAATTTTTCTTCTTAGTGTCATTATGGCAGAGCTTGTTGAAATGAAGAGTGCAATGGCATAAATGCAAGAGCAAATGAGGGAGTTAATGCTTGCGATGCATCAACTCAATTCACCAACACAGGAAAGAACAAGAATAGCAGAAAGTGGAGATATAGAGATGATCGGAGCTGCTTCAACATCTACAACAAATCACGTTCCTTCTCCAATTGTACAACACCCTATAAGCACTAGAGAACCAAGAATTGCCTTACTCGAGAAATTTGATGGTACAAGATCAAAGTTTCGAGGGTTCATCAATCAAGTACAATTGGGAATTGAACTTCAACAGCAAAGCTATCCAACTCTAGGATCACAAGTCAGGTTTATTGGTACTCTACTTTCTGGTTCTGCATTATCGTGGTTTTCGTCTTTTCTTGAACAACGAAATCTAATATTGGACAATTTGGAAGCTTTTTTGGTGGAGTTTTGATGTATGTATGGTGAACACGATGCAACTCGTGTTGCAACAAATAAGATCCGAATTCTGCGATAAGGAAATCGCTCAGTAACAGTGTATGCTTTACAATTTTGACAACTTGTAATTGACATCAAGTGGGATGATGCTGCACTCATCAGTCAATTTCTTTATGGATTGCAATACGAAGTAAAGAAATTGATGCTCAACTTACTTGGTCTTCAAACTTTGAGTCAAGCAATCGATTTTGCGATAAAATGTGATAATCAACTTTTCAAATTTTGATCTGAGAATCATTCATGGGAACCTCAACGTTATTACTCAATGGCAACATCTTTGCCAAATGTACATTCAGAAGTAGAAGACATGCAAATTGACGTGGTACGTTTTAAACCCCTAACTGAGCAAGAAAAGATTTGTTGTCGTCAAGAAGGATTATGTTTATATTGTGGAGAACCTAAGCACACTGCTCAACATTGTCCAAAGAAATGACGCAACTATAAAATGAGGGATACGACGATCAAAGAAGACAACATGTCAGAAAACGGATTCGTCCAGCTACAATAGGGACCGTGCAGCTGGAACCTTGTACAATTCCTAATGAAGGTCCTATCCTCTCCTCAGAACCCTCTCTTTGTTTGATAATAGACTTATATTTAGGACCTAAGAATTACAAAGCCTCTGCTCTATTAGATTCGAGAGCCTCAGCATGTTTTTTAGATGAACAATTTGTTAAAAGTCGTAAAATACCCTTTGTACAGAAACCTAAACCAATACATGTAGAAGTCATAGATGGTCGTCTCTTGTCTTCTGGAGATGTCACTCATGAAACTCATCTTATAAAAGTAACAATAGACGGTCATGATAGCTACATAGCTTTTAACATAATTAAATCCCCGTCCAATCTAGTTATTTTAGGTTTATCCTGGCTAGAAAAATAAAACCCTCGAATAGATTGGAATTTACGTAAACATAACTTTTTCCAGAGCGTTATTAATAGTTCTACTAACCAAGTAAAAAATTATAAGTCTAGTATAGTAAAACCCGTACTGATAGGTGTAAAAGCATTTATACACGCAGCAAAAGAAGGATCAACTTTTGCCATTTATGCTGCACCTATTTCTGAAAACGTAAAGACTTGAAGTGGCATTCCAAGTCTATATCAGGAGTATCAAGACGTTTTTGAGAAAAAAAATGCAGATATTCTTCCTGAGCATCGCCCATATGATTGTTCAATCGACCTCAAGGAAGGAACTCAACCACCATTTGGACCAATTTATAGTTTATCGCAAGATGAGATGGCTGAACTCAAGACATATATTGACGAGAATTTAGCAAAGAATTTCATACGCCATTCAAAATCTCCAACAAGAGCTCCAATTCTATTCGTAAAGAAAAAAGATGGATCTTTACGAATGTGTGTTGATTATCGAGGACTCAACAAGATCATAATCAAGAACAGGTATCCATTACCTTTGATATCAGGACTCCTTGACCAGTTGAATCAAGCTAAGATCTATACAAAAATAGATCTAAGAGGAGCATATAATCTAGTACGGATCAAAGAAGGAGATGAATGGAAGACTGCGTTTCGAACCAAATATGGACATTTCGAATATAATGTCATGCCCTTTGGACTCATGAATGCACCAGCTGCTTTTCAACATCTCATGAATGATGTATTTCGTGAATTCTTAGAAAATTTTGTCATCTGTTATCTAGACGATATCCTGATCTATTCTAAGAATGTCGAAGAACATGAAATACATGTTCGTCAAGTATTACAAAAACTTAGAGATGCAGGATTGTACGCCAAGATGGAAAAGTATGTATTTCACACTACTCAAGTTGACTTTTTAGGAAACATCATTTCAAATGATGGTCTCATGATGGATTCTAAGAAAGTCCAAACAATCATGGATTGGAAGATTCCAAGGACAGTAAGAGATGTCCAATGTTTCTTGGGATTTGCCAATTACTATCGGATCTTCATCAAAGATTTCTCACGAGTTGCAGCTCCACTTACACGCTTGACTAGTAAAGATAAATTCCAATGGAATCAAGATGCGGAAGTAGCATTTGAAGCCTTGAAGACATCGTTTGTCTCTGCACCAGTCTTATATCGTGTTGACTTTTCCAAGGCATTTTTTATGGAAACAGATGCATCAGATTTTGCCTTGGGTGCAGTTTTATCACAAATGGGAATAGATGACAAACTTCATCCGATAGCTTTTCATTCAAGAAAATTCTCAGCAGCCGAGATCAATTATGAGATCCACGATAAAGAACTTCTTGCGATCGTGGATTCCTTTCAAGAATGGCATCATTATCTAGAAGGCGCTTCTAGTCCAGTCACTGTGTATACAGATCACAAGAACTTCAAGTATTTCATATCAGCGTGCATGTTGAATCGTCGTCAAGCTCATTGGAGTATGTCTTTGTCAAGATTCGAGTTCATTATCACTTATCGGCTAGGAAAACAACAAGGTTTGTCTGATGCCCTATCTAGACGTTCTTAATTTGCACCAAAAGAAGGAGATGCAGCTTTTGAGCAACAAAGAACGGTCCTCTTGAAACCGGAGCAATTTCATCTCCGAGCAATGAAATCAACATTGACTGTTGATTCAACTTTTCTTAAGCAAATCCAGTCCAGTATGTCCTCAGACCCTCTTGTTTATGATATCGAGAATAATTCTTCCAAGTCTTATGATCCTTCTAAGTTCGAGTTCAAGAATAATCTATTATATTTTGAAGGACGCCTATATGTTCCAAAAGAAGAAGCACGTTTACGTGTTCTTCAAGCACGTCATGACTTTCCAACAGTAGGGCACTTTGGATATAATAAGACTTTGGAACTCATATCAAGAGATTTTTGGTGGCCACAAATGTGGAAGTCAGTCAAAGACTTTGTACAATCATGTGATATTTGTTCAAGATCAAAAATTCCTCGTCATCGACCTTACGGACTTTTTCAGCCATTACCTATACCAGAACAACCATGGTCTTCTGTTTCTATGGATTTCATCACAGATCTTCCAAGCTCAAGATCTTATGATTCTATATTTGTGATAGTAGATCGTTTCACCAAGATGGCACATTTTGTGCCATGTACAAAATCTATCACAAGTGAAGAAACAGCTAAGCTTTTCATTGATAATATCTATCGCTATCATGGATTACCTAAAGATATCATATCGGATAGGGGAACTCAATTTGTGTCAAGATTCTGGAGGACCCTTTTCAAGATTTTAAAAGTGGACATAAAGCTATCTTCGGCTTTCCATCCTCAAACTGATGGACAAACAGAGCACGTAAACCAAGTCTTGGAGCAATATTTAAGGTGTACTATCAATTACCAACAAGATGATTGGACAACCCTTCTGCCATTGGCAAAGTTTGCTTATAATAATATGGTACATTCTTCCACGCAACAAACACCTTTCTTTGCCAATTATGGCTATCATCCACGACTTGATACTTTTGATTTTTCAAAAGTTAATAATCCTGCAGCAGAAGATATGGCAAATCGGTTGTCAGAGTTACATGCAATAATGAAGACGCAATTGAAGGAAGCTCAAGAATGACAAAAGGTAAACGCAGATCTATATCGTAAGGAGCAACCACAACTCAACGTGGGTGATAAGGTATGGCTACTTTGTCGCAATATCAAGACTACTAAACCTTGTGACAAGTTGGACTATCGTAGGCTTGGCCCTTTTTCTGTTTCTGAACAGATCAACCCAGTTGCATATCGGTTACATCTACCGGAGTCAATGAAGATCCATCCTGTATTCCACGTGTCTCTTCTTGAACCATATAAGACAGTAGATATACAAGGAAGAAGACAAATGCCACCGCCTCCTATATAAGTAAATAATAATGAAGAATTTGAGGTGGAAGAGATATTAGACTCAAGGCGGCGCCGAAATAAGCTGGAATATCTTGTTCATTAGCGCGGATATGATATTAGTGAACGCACATGGGAGCCATCCAGGAATCTAGGAAATGCATCAGCTAAAGTCAAAGTTTTTCATCAACGACATCCATCAAAACCAAGATGAAAATCTCTCTTATAAAAGAGACAAGATTGAGGCAAGATAACATTCAATTTCCTATCCTTGTTTTTAACTTCTTTGCATTTGTGATGCTAATTAGATGGAGAGCCAACAACCAACGGATTCAACTCAAGAACCTTCGTTTTCTGACCTGCCGGACGAGACATTACGATTGTCACAACCTTCAAGACGATGCAATCGAGATGAAGATCTTCAAGAACGACATGTTCTTCCTCGAATAGATGGTGAGATACAACGCGTTTGGTATCACGATTTGGGAAGGGACTCTCGATGTTTGGTGATTTTGCTAGAGATAGGAACAACTCCTGATGGTGTTTCGAATATTCTATTCGAAGGAAGTTACGAAGGCCTCAACAATGATCAAATAACTGGGTGGTCTTCCTGCCCTGGTATGGGACACTACCGATGGTTGAGAGGCCCTATCAATCATCTTCGAAGAGAACAGAGATCAGAGTATGTGGCGAATACAATTCGTCGCATCATAGATTTCCTCAACATATGATGACCACTCCTCGTAGAACTCGTCTCTAGAAGGGGGGGTAATGTCACGGCCATAATCATGTAAGCTAATAATTACATATAGAAATAGGTAGAAGTAAGTAAAAGTAGATAAAAGTAAGTTAATTCTATAATATTTAATATACAAGCTTCCTAGAAACTTACTAGACGCTGCTTTGACTTCATAGGTGTCTTTAATTGACTTTTTGGATTAGAAACGTGATCAACAAATTGGCCATGTGCCACACATGTTATTAGCTTGAAGATCAAGCTAACTATGTGGCCCACATGTAAAAAAACTTGCCTTGTAAGTCAAGGCATGTGTCCTACAAATTCAACACATATTGGAGGTCCTATAGAACATCGCCACGTAGCCCCTAGTTAGATAGTATATATAGAGACAAGAGTGAAGGCTTCTTCACTCTTGTCAACTCCTTTCTTGCTTCTAGTCTAGTTTCAAGGGTCTCTAGTTTTCTTGTCTTTTGGCAATAGCCATTCTAGTTTCTCTTTTCAATATGCATACTTATTATTCATATTTTGTTACTTTTCTTTGAGTGAAGGCTGACTTGTCTGAATTTTTTTTTCATCGTGTTCTTGTCCTTGACATGATGTTAGGGACATAGTCCTTAGAACCTTCTAGAGACAAGTTTCTAGAACCTTCTAGAAGCAAGGCTCTAGAACCTTCTAGAAGCTTCTTAATTGATAGAAGATGTTAGGGACATAGTCCTTAGAACCTTCTAGAGATAATTTTCTAGAACCTTCTAGAAGCAAGTCTCTGGAACCTTTTAGAAGCTTCCTTGTTGGTAGAAGTTGTTTGAGAAGCTTCCTAAATAGGAGTATATATTGGAATCGAGGTTGAAGAGTTCTTCAGTCTCGACATCACATCTCTTGGAGCTCTAGCTCACCTCTCTGGTGTTGTTCTTGTATTCATCTGATTAATCTAATTCTTGCCAGTTCTTCTTGAACTTCTTGTTAGATCTTCAGTCTATATTTTTGTGTCCGTGACAGATATAAGAAGTTAGCAGTTTGGGGTTAGGTAGGATTTCTATGATATTTGAAGATCTATTAGTTGGATCAAAGTGAAATTTGGCACGGTCTTAGAAGTCTTAAAGATCAAGCTGCAAACCAATTTTTAGTTGAAATAAATAGTTGAACATCGAGAAATCATTGTTGAAACATTTGCATTAACTTTTAAGTTGGTGGCCAAGTAACATTAGTGTAGTTTTTGGGCGTTTTCTCAGAATCTGTAAGTTGGATTGAGATGAATTCCGTATAGTACATTAAAGATTTATAGTGGCATTTGTATGCAAAATTTTGCTCCAAGTGGATGGTTAAATTAGGAGATACAACTCACTAAAGCTTGCTAATTAAGGTTAAGGCTTGCAAAGAAAAATCAAAAATTACCTAATTATGAAAGTAATAAGGCAATGGGAATTTATGTATGGTTAAGATTTCTAAAAAGAGTATTTTTGAGCACTTTTTATTAGATTTAAGCATTTTTGAATTTAAATTCAAATTGCATTCTTCTTATAAGGATGAAAAATATTATGATTCTTGGATACTTGTAAAATACAACCTCACCTTTCACAGCCAGATACCTGGTACATTCTTAAATATAATAATACATAATATAATAATAGAAACATATTTGTAATTTAATTTAGAGCTTAAGTTTTAAATAAACATAAACATGCATATTCATAAGTCAAAAAAGAACTATGAGGAGTTATTTTGGCTATAAAAGCTATAAAAGATTATTTGATAGGTGTTAAGGTAGTAATTAAAATTTGGAATTACTATTGCTTGGAATGTAAAAATGATATAAAGTAGATTTGTAAATTTTTATTTAAAGATGTTATATATTGCTATGGTTTATAGTAAAAATCATTACAAATTATGGAGAAAAAATGCAAAAGAAGCTTGTGAATTCTTTGAAAGATATAGAATTAATTTATCATTGATTGTTGTTTATAATCTTGAAAGAAATGTAAAAAGTGAACGTAGTCATCTACTTATTATAAAAGCATTAGTTGAAGCTTGTGATGGAAAGATTAAAGAATAGTCTTGACTTTTGTCATTTACATTGTAGGCTGATTAAATACCTCATAGTTTAGTAATAAGATATATGCCTCTTGAATTCATGATAGGTCAAAAATCTATTATGAAAATTGAAGAGAATGTACTTACTAAGAGTGTGATACCATAGGAAGATGAATTGACAAGAGAAGAAATTTTAATTATTAAAATTCAATAACTTAAGTGCAGACCAAAAGATGTGTAAATTACATTAGAAAGATTAAAAAGAACAAGGTTACAAAATAAGATATGGTTTGATAAGCAACATCAATTGAAACCTAATGCAATTAAAAAATATGATTAGATTTTAGTCTATGATAGGAGCTTAAATAATCAACATAGTATTTTAAAAAAAAAATTTAAATAATTATTTAGACTATATATAATTATAAATATATATAATAATATAATTTATACATTATAAAAGCTAGATGGAATGAGGTTCAAAATACTAGTTGCAAGGAAGCAAGTGAACATATTCAAACAAAGACAAATAGAAATAAAAAAAAAAAAAAAAAAAAAAAAAAAAAAAAAAAATCTTATTGAATATATAAATCTTTCAAGATAAGTAGATGATTTTAATTTACACAATAAAAATGATGAAGAAGATTTGGATGAAGATATAGAAAATATAATATGAAATAAATAAGATTTAGATTATTTGGAGCGTATCAAAAAATACATATATTTATAAAAGATGGATATTGTATAATAATACAACTTTGCAATAAAAAATAAAAATATGGATATTATTATTGAGTAGTCTAGTAGTAAGTTGTAATAGAAAAATAAGGATAAATAATAGAAAGATAGTAAAAGATTTAGTCTTAATATTGTCTTTTATAGAAGATACTTTTATTTATTTAGTAGAAGCATAAATAAGCCAAATCAAAGTAAATGAAATAAGAAATTGATATAAGCTTTTTTAAGAGAGAATCAATAATAGATTAAAGCAAAAATTACATTAAGTTACAAAAAATTATACTTTGAGAGGATTGGTTGTCAACTTAGGTCAAAATCAAACCCTGAGGCACAAACCACTCTTATATGGTAACTTTGGAATTTTTTTGTAGGTTAGAGAGTAAGATATAAGAACACACTAGAAAAGAGATTTTTAAACATTGATTTTATACCATTTGAATAAATATTGAAATTTTAAATTACTTTTAAAATTAATAATATTTTTAATAGGATAAAGGTTTGAAAAATAAAAATATATTTATAAATTTGAGGATTTTTTGAATTTTGTGGTATTTATAGAAATTAAATTTAAGCAATATGTTGTTGTATTAGTTGTTAATGTTAATGCAAATTTTGATGTCAATTCAATGATTAGATTGAAGTACATGACGATTTTTATGGATTGAAGTCTCAAAATTTAAAATTTAAAGGTCAATAAATATGTCTAAAATCTTTAACAATGTGTTAATTAGATTGAAGTGAAAATTTTTTGAATGAATACTAGACTCAATTTTTAATATTTGGATGAAATTTAATAGCAATTTAATAGTTTAAGAAGGATATATTGGTACTAAAAGTTCAACATCAAATTGGAATAGGAGGCCACCTAATATCTGATTGGATTATCTTGCATTTCTTTGAATTGGTATGTATAATCAATTTCATCTTTCTTGTATGTGTTTCTAATTAAGATATTAAAAATTATGAAAATTTCAAATTGATATCAATAGTTTGATCATTAGTTGTTAAAAATTTAATCTATTATAGGATTTGTTAAGAATTTATTTAAGATTTAGAATTTGATCAAGATTTTCTTAGGATTTGGTTAGGATTTATCCAGGATTTAAGATTCATAAATATTTCATTAGTATTTGATCTAAGATTTGATTAAGATTTAATTAGGATTTTAATTAGAATTAGACTTTGAATTATATTAAGATTTAGTTTAGATTTGACCTAAGATTTGATTAAGATTTATTAAGATTTAATTATGATTAAATTAGAATTTGATTAGAATTTATGTAAAGTTTTTATTTTTATATTTCTTTAGGAATTTTTATTGTTTCTTTAAAAATTTCTATTTATAATATTTTTAAAGATTATTTTTATTTATTTATAATTTTATTTTCATATTTCTTTAAAATTTCTTATTTTTTTTAAATTAGTTTAGGATTTTTTTATGTTATTTTTATATTTTTTTAAAAATTTATTTTGAATTGATCAAAGTTTTATTAGAATTATTAAGATTTATTTAAAGTTTATTTGAGATTCTATTAAATTTAATATGATTGTTGTTGTATTTCTACTCACCTTCTACAACTAAATGCTTGGTGCATTTTCAAGCAAGAATACATATAATATGACATCAAACTTATCAACAATTCAAAAATATGTGTTGACATAAAATATTCAAGGTTCTTGTAATTCATATATGTAATAATTGAATTAATAGCACATTCTAAATAATGGTGCCATTTTTTAAATAAATCCAAGTTTATAAGTTCTTTTTTGTGGATCTTATAGTTGATCTTGGCCACAAAAACTTTTTGAAATAAAAAGTTACTAGGTGAAGTTTATCATCTATTTTCATTTGTGATAATATGGCACTTAAAGCAAAGTCTGATGTATCTATTTTGATATAAAATGGCTTAAAAAATTCAATGCAATATAAGATTGGTGCAAAAACAAAGGATATCATGAAAGCTTCAAATGCTACTTTTGCTTCTTAATTCTATTGAAGTTTGTCTTTATAATTCAAATTTGTAAGTCGAGCTATAACTTGAAAGAAGTCCTCAATGAAGATTCAATAGTAGTTAGCATATCTCAAAAAATATTAAATATTTCTTATTATTTTTAAAATCTTTCAATCCATAATAGTTTGAACTTTCTTGGGATCCATCATAAGTCTATTATTTAAAATGATGTATCCTAAGAAATCAACTTGAGTAATATAAAATACATACTTTTTTATCTTAGCATAGAGTTCCACATCTCTTAATTTTTGTAACACACAAAAAATATGAAATTCATGTTTTTTTATGTTTTTAGAATAGATTAAGATGTCATCTAGATAATAGGAAAAAAAAATAATCCAATTTTTTTCAATAGACATCATTTATTAAATGTTAAAAAGTTGTTAATGTATTTGAAATTCCAAAAGGTATGACATTATATTCAAAATATTTGTACCTGATTTAAAACGCAATCTTTCATTCATTTCTTTTTTTAATACATTTCAAATTATATACCCATTATAGATCTATTCTTCTATAGGTCTTAGTTTAATTCAATTAATTAAAAAGTTAAGATATCAAAGATAGTAGATATCTACTTTTGATGGTGAGCTTATTGAATCCTTGATAATTGATACATATTTGCAATGACCTATCTTTTTCTTTTACAAATAAAATTAGAATTCTTAATAGAAATTTGAAATGGCATATGAAGTTCCTAGCTAGATTTTCTTTAATATATTCTTTGAATTCAACCAACTCATTTTGTGATAAGTTATAGATTGGTCAAAGTGGTGGTTGAACTCCTTCTTAAAGGTCAATTGAATAGTCATAGGAATAATATTCTAAAAGAGTATTTTTATTTTTCTTCTCAAATATATCTTAAAAATCTTAATATTGGCTAGAAATGCCATTTGAAGTTTTTCAACTATTGGAAACAAGTGTAGCATAAATAACACAAGGTGATTTTTCTTTTGTACTATGTAAGAAAGCTCTTACACCTACAAATACTAGTTTGATTTTACTAGACTTATAATTTTTTATTTGATTAAGTACATTCTTAATTATATTTTTAGAAAAATCAAGACTATAAGAAATTCAATCTATTTAAATATTTTATTTTTTTAAACATAATAAATCTAAAATAATTAGATTAGAAGGAAATCTAATGATATTAAATACTACAAAAATATTATAACTATTAGTTACTACTTCCAAAGGATATGTTTCATAAATAATATCTCCAAAGGACAACAAATGACCATTTATGACTTTTATATGAAAAAAATTTATTTTCTTTACTAAAGATATGTTATGTTTTTTAACAAAGTCATCATCTAAAAACCAAGCTAAGGCTCTTAAATCTAACAAGACAAAGGCTTTGTAATATTAAGGTCTTAAATTGACATCTATTATAAAATAAGAAAAAGATTTTGAAGAGAGTAAAGGACCTTCATTAAATATTGTATAAGATTCCAACAACATGATGTCATATAATATGATTTTCTATTTGAAAATATACTAGATAATTTCTTAAAGAGAGTTTTTTTTTAATTTATTGGCCAAGTTTCAATAAGTGATATATATCTTTATTATAGAAGATAAATAAATAAAATAATATCATAAGATATTCAATTAACAAAAAAAATCTTTTTTTATTTAAGAAGCTTTATAAATAAGGCTTTCTAAAGTATCTAGAAATGCCCTAATATTCTTTGATATACCAAATCATAACTAATTATTTTCTAGTAAGTTAAATTTCCTATAAGCTTAAAAAAAATCCATAATCTCCTTTCAAAAATTCATCTTTCTATCATAATTTTGTCATCGCTCCATATTTCTATCTTTTATATGTATATATATATATATATATATATATAGTCTTGGCTCTCAAAAAATCTTTTACTTTGTATAAAATATCCAAATTATAGCAAAATCTTTTCAAAATATTTTTCTTCTACAAAAGATTTTTTTTCCTAAATCTTAAAAATTCATATCTCTTGATCTAATTGCTCAATTTTTCTCAAATTTCTAAATAATGTATACTTTATTCTTAAGCTTTATTAAAAAAAAAAAATTACAAATCTATTACAAATTTTTTGGCATCTTAGAAATCCTAGCACATGTTTAAATCCTAATTTACAAGCACTCAAGTACTATTTTTTCTATATATCAAAAATCCAAAATTCTAAATGCTATAAAATTTATATATAAAATTTAGTAACGTGATAATATACATTCTTAAAAATTTTGAGTCAAAATTGTTCAAGATATAGCTTAAAATACAACCACTAATAAATTGGGTTACTTACTACCTTTAGATGACAAGAACTAACTTCAACTTCCTATATCTCTTTTATTTCAATTTATAATTCATCAAATAATATATAAAAAGTATATTCAAAAAAATATTCTCTTTAATTTTGGTCGTTGATCTTTCATTGCTTCATATATGCATGCATTATATCCAAAAGAGTGATATTAGGTACAAAACCAATACTTTAACTTTAAGCACCTATATCTCTTTCATAAAAACTTTAAATTATACAAAATTTGTACCAAAATCATAGCCAAAAACCTAATTTTTTTTATTTTAGCCTCTTAATTTGAATGGTCTTGAAAGAGTAACCCTAATCCCTAATAAGACCTTAGGCAATTCCCTTGAAGTCCATTGGACATGAATTTTGGCCAATAAGAATGGAGATTTTCATCATCCATCTCCATTTATCCATATGATTGGTCTAATTACTTTTTTTATACTAAAATCCTCTTCTAATCTTTTTTCTAATATGTTTTGCATAGAATGTGCCTTAAACACCAAATAAAAGAAACAAAATAAGATTTCAAGAGTCACCAATGTCTAATAAATGTGGCTTTAAATATATAAAAAATATTGTTAATATAAAATCAATTTTAATTATAGCACTTTAAAACTAACTACTTCAAAGTAGTAATCTAATTATATTTTGTAATGAATTAAAATCTAATAATATAGCTTTTACTATATTATATAGATAATTATATATATATATATATATATATATATATATATGTATCATTTTCACATAGTAACCAAACCGCAACACAATAATGGTCTCTATTATAGTTAAATAAACTCATTTTTTGACATACCATCTTCTTTGACAATCATACTTATTATTTTATCATTGTATTGCTTCTTTTGATGCTATTGAATGATATGTTTTGGTTCTCTACAATATAAATACAATTCTTCTTGACAATGAAAAGTCTTTTCTTTCTCAGTAAGAGGTTTGAAATGTATTACATTAATTTTTATATCTTCTATTTTTGAAGATATATGTTAAAAAGACATTGGTGTTGCCATTAGATTGTAATAATATTAAGACCTACTTATGCGATTCTTAGACTGAAATTTAAAAAGTCAATTGTCATACTTTATAGCAAAATCATTACTTAACTCAATATTTGAGGATTAGATAAATTAAGCAATAATTTTTTTACTTCATATTGTAATCCATAAAAAAGTTAATTAATGAATGAAAAATCATTCCACCTGATATCAATCACAAGTTGTCAAAATTGTGAAGCACATAATGTTATAGATTGATTTTTTTTATTACAAAATATGGATCTTATTTGTTACAACACAAAATGTATCATGTTTTTTAGACATAGATTGAAACTTTGTCAAAAAAGCTTCTAAATTTTCCAATATTGGATCTTATTGTTCAAAAAAAGATAAAAACCATGACAATACAAAATCAAAAAAATAATAATTTAATAAACTTGACTTGTAATCTTAGAATTAGATAGCTTTAGAATTGAAGTTTAATTGTTAATTCTACTTGATTGATGAATCCTCAAAATTTTGATTTTATACCATTAAACTTCTTATATAAGAAAATTGTTGATTTTTCAGCATTTAAATGATATTCTACCAAAAAAAAGAATATTATTTGGTGCAGATGTTGAAGGAGCTGCAATCATCTCTATATCTCTATTTTTTGTCATTCTGATTCTTTCTTGTAGTAGTAAATTGAATTGATGCATCATAAGCA
This sequence comes from Physcomitrium patens, assembly GCF_059467195.1. Classification (NCBI taxonomy): domain Eukaryota; kingdom Viridiplantae; phylum Streptophyta; class Bryopsida; order Funariales; family Funariaceae; genus Physcomitrium; species Physcomitrium patens. The sequence continues at coordinate 2,455,724 of NC_143412.1, read as the reverse complement.
TTAACTTTTTCAATTGTTGTTGCATTTTTACGATTGCATTCTTCATCTTGATAATGTAACAGGGTATAGATAAGATATCTATATTATTGATATATAGGAATAGATAATTAGAACCATAGAAGTTTTTAGAATTGAAATTAGGTTAGTAGACCAAGTAGGATCTATGATAGAATATTCTAGAAAGAATTTAGGATAATTATTTAGAAGGGATCCACCATGGAACTTTCTAGAAGAAAGCTTAAGGTGGTTATTTAGATAGGGCCTACCATAGAATCTTTTAGAAAGAATTTAAGGCAGTTATTTAAGTGAGATTTACCACCTAGGAACATTCTAGAAAGTCTAGGGTGGTAGAACAAAGTATAAATAAGATTAACCAAGGCCTTTTTGGTACATCTAGTCAGGTATGGCTTTGGATCCTTTCTCTTAATATAATTGAATTTTGCATCTTTCTATTTTATTCTATTCTATCATAATTTCAATTACTCAGTTTTGTCTTCTATATTCCATTCTATTTAGTTTTGTTTAGTTTTTTTCTACTTAAATTTGTCTTATTTTGTGATGATATTTTATGTTGCTATCGATTAGAAGGATTTTAGACACTTGAGATAGACCTGTCCTGTTTCATTGGTATCAGAGCGAGTATAAAATTATTTTCTTTTGGTAGTTTATAAATAGTCATCACTTAGTTCAAGGTAAATTGTTGTAGTTACATTGGATACTGTCTTGAGGCTACTATGAGCTACTCTTAAAAGCCAACGAAGACGTGAAAAGGCATTATAATAGTGGAGGGAAGCAAAGAAATTACAGTATGGGAGATATGGCAGAGCAATCTTAGATAGAGCGTCAAATATAAAATCTCTTAGGCCAGATAGCTACTTTACAAGGACAAATAGAATCCTTTGGGACAAGGAGGTCGACATTAGCTAGGTTAAAATTAAGTAAGCCTAATACATGCTCTAGGACTTCAAGACAAAAAGATGTATGTCAATGGCTTTTCAACATGTGACAACACCTCCAACTATTTGAAGCAAATAATACTGAAAGAATTATATATGCAGTTAGCTATTTGAAAGATGCAAGTGCCATTTGGTAGCAACATCGAATTTAAAGCTATAGAAATTAAGGTAGATTTTATGATTGAAAGGAGTTTGAAACCAAGTTTAGGAATCAATTTTGGCCTATCAATGCAGAAAAGATAGCATGCAATTAACTGAAAAATCTTATACAATCTAGGTTGGTACAAGATTATGTCTTCTAATTCAAGTCCCTATATCTCCAAATTAGCAATGTTTTAAAAGCAAAGTAAATGGATTAATTCCTATAAGGTTTAAAACTCGAGATCTAGTAAGAGGTGGACCTAAAGGATCTACAAATATTCAAAGAAGCAATTTGGAATGTACATAAGGCTTTCTAAAATATCTAGAAATTTCCTAATATTCTTCGCTATATCAAATGATAACTAACTATTTATTGGTAAGTTAGATTTTTAATAATTCCAAAGAAAATCCATAATCTTCTCTTAAAAGCTCACCTTTATATCAAAATTTAACCATAGCTCTATATATCCATCTTCAACATATATATAAATTCTTGACTTCAAAAAATCTCTTTACTTTGTATAAAATATTTAAATTATAATAAAATCCCTTCAAAATATAATATTTCTATAAAAGACTTTATCTTTCCAAACTTCAAAAATTCATTTTTCTTGATCCAACTATTCAATTTTTTTTAAATTCATAAAAATTATAGAATTTATCTTTGAGCTTTACTTCAAAAAAAAATTCAATTATAAATTCCCTACCAATCGTTTGGCATCTTAAAATTCCTAGCATGTGATCTAAAATCATAATTCACAAGCATCTAAGTATTATTTTGTTCATATTTCACAAATAAAAAATCCAAATACTACAAAACTTATGTATAAGATTTAGTAATATAAAAATACATATTTTTAGAAATTTTTAGTCAAAATCTTGTCAAATTACACAAGATATAGCTCTCAACACAACCACTAGTAATTTAGGTCACTTACTGCTCTTTAGATTCCAAGCCCTGACTTCAACTTCCAATATCTCTTTCATTTCAGCTTAGAATTCATAACTTTTAACTAATAGGAATGGAAATTTATATCATCCATCTCTATTTATTCATATGATTATCCTAACTACCGTTTTTGCTACCAAAATCCCTCTTCAATCCCTTTTAATGTAAGATTTACATATCATATGCTTTAAACACTAAATTAAAGAACCAAAATAAAACTTTTATGGTCACCAATGTCTAACAAAGGTGACTCTAAATGTATAAAGTTACTACCAATAAAACCAACTTCAAAATTCACTATCAAAAGAAAATAAAGTTATACAAATTCTAATAGTAATCCTTTTAAACAACCTCCTTTTAAAGTAGTAATTTAATTACATTCTACAACCAACTAAAATCAAGTAACATGGCTCTCATCATGTTGCTAAGTAAATTGTACATTAAATATATAAACAAATTATTTTTACATAATAGTCGAACCACTATATCCCAATGGGCAGATCAACTCATATAGAAATATCGAGATGTCTCCTTAACCAACTTACCTAGTGGCGTGCTTTTGATAAAGGTGTTCCCTTTCAAATAGAACTATTGCCTAGAGCCAAATCAATAAGTCGACCAATGTATTGCCTAGCATCAAAAGAACTTGAAGAATTGTAGAAGAGATTGGATGAACTTTTGAAGAAAGACCTCATATGAAAAAGAATATTACCATGGAGAACACTTGTACTTTTTGTACTCAAGAAAGATGGTGGACTTTGCCTTTGCATCAACTATCGAGGCCTTAATAAATAGATTCTTAAAAATGCATATCCACTTGTATGCATAGATGATCTTCTTAACCAACTTTGAAGTGCGACCATCTTTAGTAAATTGGATCTTCAAAACGACTATTAGCAAACACCTATTGTAAGAAAGGATGTAAAAAAGATGACATTTTGTATGCACTATGGATATTTTGAATGGCTGGTTTTATATTTTGGCCTCACCAATGCTCTAGCTTCTTTTATGGATCACATAAATAGATTGTTTTAGAATCTTTTGAATAAATATGTACTTTTCTTCATTGATGATATCCTCATATATAATAAAATCTTTGAAGAGCATGAGAAACACTTATAAGAAGTGCTATGTCAGCTACAAGACAGCCACTTTTATTGTAAGCAATCAAAATATCAACTTTGGGAGTTGGAAGTCACCATTTTAGAGCATTTGGTGTTCTTTGAAGGCATGCATATGGAAAAAAATAAGGTGAAAGTAATGGAAGATTGGCCAATCTCCAGGGATGCTTTTGAAGTCTGCTCATTTTTAGACCTTGTTGAATATTATTGTGATTTTGTTCAATGATTTGTTCACATTGCTATCTCATTGATAAATCTATTAGAAAAGTGTGCCTCATTTGAATAAGAATTGAAGCAAAAAAGTGCCTTTAATAAGTTAAATGAGTCACTCATTACTACTCCAATATTATAACTATATGATCCTAACATTCCATATATACTTCACATTGATGCTTCTGACTTTGCTATTGGAGTGGTTCTTTAATAGAATTTTGGTAGGGATGTCCAATCTATGGCATATAAATCATGCAAGCTCAAAAGGACAAAGCATAATTACTTTGCACGTAATTGAGAGTAATTAGCGATTCTACACGCCACGAAGGTATGACAATACTATTTATTGGAGAAGCCAATGGTTGTTCAAACTCACCATCAATCTTTGCTATACAATTTGCATCTGGAAAATATAAAATTATAACATCATTGTTAAGAAGAATAGTTGTAGCTTTTTGATCTCTAGCTTGAATACATGCAAAGGCAATAGTATACTATTCTAGACAGCTTATCGCAAAGACTAGACTTGAAGGAAAAATCAAAAGGTAGAAGTTGCTACCATTAGTAGTGTCATTTCAAATCTAATGAAAGAGGCAAAATAGAAGGGAGCTATGCATCGAGATACTTATTTCAATATGATTAGTAATCGATTGAAAGTGGATGATATATAATATCAAGATTATAGTCTTAGTGATGGCTTCCTCTATTTCAAGAAGTGGATTTATATATCCAACAATGCTATATTCCGAACACGTATACTTCAAGAAAGACATGATATTCGAATATCTAGATATTTAAAAAGAGAGAAGATTCTATAACAGATCTCAAAGATATGGTTTTAAGCAAGTTTAGATCATGGTTTTTGAACCTTTATACACTCCTACAAGTCATGTCAATGTACTAAAACATGTAACATAGCGTCTCTTAGACTATTCATATGGCAAGTTGGAAGTAAGTGACTATAGATCTCATTATATGTTTGTCATAGATGCTTCATAATCATACTACGATTGTCATCTTTATAGATTGACTCTTAAAGCAACTTCACTTATCTATAGTACACTCAGATATTGATGCTTCAATGCTTGTATGAGTCTTTTTTGATATAGTCTTTTATTGTTATAATAGGTGAAGTCTTGCTTAAGAATGCTCTGTGCACCTGGTTGTAGAAGGTAGAATGGAAAGTGCAACAATAAAATCCAAACTCTAATAGAATACTAACTAAACTCTAATTAGACTATAACAATGGTAAGCAAGCTTTAATCAAATTCAAAGAAACCTCAAAGGAATTACAAAGAAATAATAAGAAATCTCAAAAAAATATTAGAATAATCACAAATATATCTCAAATATATTTCAATTCAATCTTAATTTAATCTTAGTTAAAATCCTATTGGACTTCATTCAAACTTTAGGCCAAAAACTAACTAAATCTTAAATCCTAAATAAACTCAAAAAAAACTCTAAATCCTAAATCAAACCCTAAATAAATCCTAAATCCTAAATCAAATCATAACCAACTCTAAATTCTAAACCAAATCCTAATCCTAAATCAAATCCTAACTAAATCCGAAATCCTAAACTAAATCCTAATTCTAAATCAAACCTTAACCAATTCCTACTCCTAAATCAAATCCTAACCAATTCTAAATCAAATCCTAAATCCTAAACCAAATCCTAATCAAATCCTAATTCTAAATAAAATCCTAACCAAATCTTAAATCTTAAATCAAATCCTAATCAAATCCTAATCTTAAATCAAATCCTAATCAAATCCTATATCCTAAATCCTAAATCAAATCCTAATCCTAACCAAATTCTAATCCTAAATCAAATCCTAACCAAATCCTAACCCTAAATCAAATCCTAACCAAATCCTAAATCCTAAATCAAATCCTAGTAATTCCTACAACAGATTTATACCTCAATTATTAATGAATGAATCATTGATCTTAACTAAAAATTTGTAAGATTTTTAAAAATTAAATTAAAAATAAGTACAAAAAAATTTAAAAAAGATCGAAATTACCAAATAGACAATAGCCTCAAAAATGTGCTTGGATATTGGCCGACCTCCTTCTTTGTCCTTGATGCCAATCTTTCAGAGCCAATATCTCTTCTTTTCATCATTTGATTGATTTCAAAATTCTCATACACATAGAAAAACAAGTCTAATATCCTCTCACATAAATTTCACTCCAATCCAACTAGTAGATTGCAAGAAATCTTAAAAACTCTCACTAGACCTAAAATTCTACTTTTTGAGACCTTGACCCATTTAAACCTCAATAATCCTCAATTCAATTATTAGATCAAGCTAAGATTCATAATACATATTAAGCACAACTATGACCATTAACTCACAAAATTTCATCTATAGATCTATTACAAAACTCTTAAAATCACTAGAAATGTCAACCCTATTTTATTTCACAAAACCCAAGTTATCTAAAAACAATCTTAACTTTTTAAAGCTCTTAAAAATTCGTAATAACTTCAAATTGCCCAAAACTAATGCTCATAAAAACTATATCTAGTTTTCTATCAAATGCCACTCTCTGATCTGCAAAAGAACCCCCAAGTTGCCATAGGTGCTTAGTATTGTGCCTCAAGGTCTGATTTCGACCCAGATTGATAACCGGCCCTCCTTGTGTATCAATATCTAGTTTTTCTTAATAAATTTTGCTAGAATTTACTTTTAACTTCTTTCTAAAGATACTTATATCATTTATTTTTTCAATCTATCTTATTTTGCTTTATTTATGGGCCTATAAACTAAATAGAAGTCACTTTTGTAAAAAAGTAGTACTACTACTAAAAGTTTTACTACCTTCCTATTGTCACGGATATATATATTTACTTTAATAATTAATTATATGATTAAGTAGAAGTAGGTAAATATAGAATAATTTCATAAAGACTTCTAGAAAAGCTTTTTAGATGCTTCATAGATGTGGTTTTGACTTTAGATATGTTTGTAGGTTAGAAACTTGGCCAAAAAACTAATCATAAATTAATAGCTTGTAGAAGAAGTTATCTACATGTAGTAGCTTGTGGAACAAGCAACCTACGTGGTACATACATAGATAACTTATCTTACAAGATAAGACATGTGGTTAACAAAGTCAATACATGTTCGAGGTGCTAAAGGACATCGCCATGTTGTCGTGATGTAACACGATTAATAGGTGAAAGAATGTGGAGATTATTATAATTTAGGAGATCTTAGTTCAAAGTATTAGAATAAATAATCTTAGAAATATAATTAATAGTCAAAGGGGTAGAAAAATTAAAAGGTATCAATGCTATCTTTTAGAAAGGTGACTTCTACTTAATTTGAAACACCATAAGTAAGGCAAATCAAAGTAGATTGGAAAAATAAATGATATAGGCATCTTTAAAAGGAAGTTAAGATTAAATTCTAGAAAAAAAAAGTTACTTAGAAAAACTAGATATTGATATCCAAAGAGGGGCGGTTATGAACCAGGGTCGAAATCAGACCCTGGGGCACAAAACCGAGTCTCGACGACGACTCCAGGGTTCTTTTGGAGATCGAAGAGTGAGGTTTGATAGCAGACTGAATAGGCTTTCTATGAGCATTGATTTTGGGTGATTTGGAGTTGATATGACTTTGTAAGAGCTTTGCAAAGTCAAGGTTTGTTTCGGATGACTTGGATTTTATGAAATAAAATAGGATTTATATTTTGGATGTTTTCAAGAGTTTTGTAATAGATCTACGGGTGAAATTTTGTGGGTTTATGGTTATAGTTGTGTTTAATATGTTTCATGAATTTGAGTTTGATCTAACGGTTGAATTGAGGAATATTAAGGTTTAAGTAGGTCAAGGTCTCAGAAAATAGAATTTTAGATCTAATAGGGGTTTTTGAGATTTCTTGCAATCTACTACTTGGATTGGAGTGAAATTTATGTGAAAGGATATTAGAATTGATTTTCTATGTTTTTGAGAATTTTGAGATCAATCGAACGGTGCAAAAAAGAGATATTGGCTTTGGAAGATTGACATCAAGATTGGAGAAGGAGGCCGGCCAATACTCAAGCACATTTTTGAGGTTATCATTAATTTGGTAATTCCGATAATTTTTCAATTTTTTTGGGCTTGTTTTTACCTTATTTTTTAAGAAGTATGCAAAATTTGAGTTAAGATCAACGGTTTATTCATTAATTATTGAGGTTTAAATCTGTTATAGGAATTATTAGGGTTTGGTTAGTGTTTGGTTTGGGGTTTAGGGTTTGGATTAGGGTTTGATTTAGGATTTAGGATTTGGTTAGGATTTAATTTAGGGTTTAGGATTTGATTAGGATTTGGTTTAAGGTTTAGGATTTGGTTAGGATTTAGTTTAGGGTTTAGGATTTGGTTTAGGATTTGGTTAGGATTTGATTTAGAGTTTAAGATTTGATTTAGGATTTGGTTTAGGATTTAGGATTTGGTTAGGATTTGATTTAGGGTTTAAGATTCGATTTAGAGTTTAGGTTTTGGTTAGGATTTGGTTTAGGATTTAGGATTTGAATTAGGATTTGGTTTAGGATTTGGTTAGGATTTTATTTAAGGTTTAGGATTTGATTAGGGTTTGATTTAGGGTTTATTTTAGAGTTTAGGATTTGAATTAGGGTTTGATTTAGGATTTAGTTAGGATTTGATTTAGGATTTAGGATTTGATTTAGGGTTTGATTTAGGGTTTAGGATTTGGATTATGGTTTGGTTAAGGATTTGGTTAGGATTTGATTTAGGATTTAGGATTTGATTAGGATTTGGTTTAGGGTTTAGAGTTTGGATTAGGATTTGGTTTAGGATTTGGTTAGGATTTTATTTAAGGTTTAGGGTTTGGTTAAGATTTGGTTAGGATTTTATTTAAGGTTTAGGGTTTGGTTAAGATTTGATTTAGGATTTAGGATTTGGATTAAGGTTTGGTTAGGATTTGATTTAGGATTTAGAGTTTCGTTTAGGATTTGTTTAGGATTTAGTTTAGGATTTGGTTGGAATTTGGTTTAAGGTTTGTTTAGGGTTTGATTTAGGGTTTAGGATTTTATTAGGATTTAAGATTCAATTAGTTTTGGCCTAAAGTTTGAATAAAATTCAATAGGATTTTAACTAGAATTAAATTAAGATTGAATTGAGATGTATTTGAGTGATATTTGTGTTCTTTCTAATGTTTCTTTAAGAATTTTTATTGTTTGTTTGAAATTTCTTTGAGGTTTTTTTGAATTTGATTAAACTTACTTAGCATTATTATGGTCTAATTAGAGCATTGTTAGTATTCTATTAAAATTAGGATTTTGTTATTGCATTTTTCATTCTTCTTTCCACAGCTAGGTGCCCGAAGCATTCTCAAGCAAGACTTCACGTATTACAACATATTTGGTGAACCCGACGTGAAACGCTTGAGGCGGAAAGAATTTGGTTTATTTTTTGAATTATTTGAATTTTGGAGAAGGAATTCAAGGAGAATGGAAGGAGAAATTTTTGATGGTGCTTCAAATGGAGTTGGAAGTGGTGCTTCAAGTGGAGTTGGAAGAGGAGCTTTGATTGGAGGACAAGATATGCATTTTGATCTTAACTCTGCAAGCATGTTTGAAGCTTTGGCTTTATTCATGCAACGACAACAGCAACATATTAAAGATTGCAAAGAGAGTATAGCTAACAAAGCATTACAAGCGGTTGTGGACAAGATTGATCAATTTGAAGGAAAGGATATTACAAAATATTTAAGATGTTATGTAAAGAAAATAGAATTGAAGCATATTTTAGAAACAGAGATGGTTCAATTATTTGAATTAGCCTCTATACGAGAGATAAGAAATCAAGTAAAGACTCTTATAGAACATTTTGGAGGTTCATGGGAGAAATTTTCTCAAGCATTGAAGGATGAATTTTTCTCGGAAGATAGTGATAGGGTTACAAAAAAGTCTTTTTTTGAATGGATTAAAAGGCCAGAGAAGGATCTTCTAGCAACAGAGTTATTAAAGGAGTTTGAAAAGTAATATTCTTCTTAATCAAAGAAAGAAAGATAATTATTGGATCCAAGTAAGGTGGAGCTCTTTCTTCAAGTAGCTGATGGAAAGTTGCAAGAGAACTTGGAAATCATGCTTGAAAATAAAGAAGAAGATGAAGGATTGACAACAAATTGAAAAAGAATAGAGGAAGTTGTGAGGTTGTTGACAAAAAGAAAATGGAGAAAAGATATGAGGGGTGACCAAAGACTATTACAAGTATCTAAGGTAAAGGTATCTAGTACCCATTTGACATCTTTGATTCAACCTTCAATGGCTACATCAAAGAAAGAAAAAATGAGAATTGATGAAATCATACGTGGGATGAGAGATTTGCAAATAAAATTTACAAAACTTGAAAAGAAGAGTCAATCATCAAGAATATCAACAAAACAAAGACCATGGCCAATGGAGGGTGTAGTACATAGGTGCATGTGGTGTGATAGCATATATCACTCAAAGAGGGAATGTGAAGATTTTATAGAAGCATTATGTAAAGGAGTTATTTTTTTTAAAGATGATATGATACACTCAAAAGAAAGTGGAGAAAAATTAGAAACAAATTTTGATAAAGGAAGAATGAAGTTATTTATTCGAGATACTTTTAAAGTGCATACAATCTCAAGCAATGAAGCATCAATATATTGGGTGGAAGCAAATCCTAGTAGAGATTTAAGTATAAATCTTGAATTTCCAAGAGAATCTAGTTCTTTATGGACAAGTGCAATGAGTTATGCTGAAAGGAAAATTTTTGCTAGAGATGATTTAAAACATGTTGGTAATAACATTCAATAAATTATTGGATAGAATGATTCAGTAGATAGATTATCTATGCATGCTCATATTGCAAGGAGTCAACATGAAGTATTAATAGAAGAAAAATGAAGAAGAGATGATAATAATGGAGGGGCCTCAAAAAAAACTACAAGGAGAGAGAAAGCGTGACAACAAAAGAATCCTATACATGAAGAGACAATAGAGAACATTTCTACAAAAGGAAGGAAACTTGAAAAAGAAAAAGTAAAGACTCTTGCTTATAAATTATAATTAAATATTGAAGCTGCTACAATTTTAAAGAAAGTATTGGATGAGCAGATTTTAAGTGGAAAGGTTGAATTCACAATTGGTAAAATTCTAGGAATCGTAAAGCATGAGTTTCATGAAGTTATTATTGATACAATAAAGAAAAAACAACAATCTATAGGAGACTCTATAACATCAAATGCATAAGGAACAAGAACAATTGAAAGAAATGAAATTGGAGAAGAAGAAATACAAAATTTCGGAGATGTCTTGCGAGTAAGATTTGTAGAAAAGGAAGATGTCATTCAAGCTTCTAGCTATTATTCTAGAAGTCATTGGGTAAGGGCTACAATGGAGACTTTAATAAAATTGAGAAATTTAGAAGAACCAGTTGTAGCATTGATTGATCATAGTTTTGAAATCAATTTGATGTCAAAAGAATTATATAACAAGGTAAAATGGCCTATTGATATTGAACATGGGTGGATGATAAGAGGTGCAAATAATTCAAAGGAAGATTTGTATGGAGTATGTCCAAATATCAAGGTGACAATAGGAGATGTTATTCATGAACAAAATTTCTTTGTGCAAGACCTGTCTACATATCCTATTATATTGGAACAACCATATATTATTTCTAAAGGAATGGAAACAAAAGTAATAGATGATGGTTCAGCCTATGCAAGCACAAGAAGCCAAGATGGGATGAAAGCAATTCAATTTTTAATTGTTTGTGTTAATCATGAGAGAAATCGTGATAAGTTGAGAGAGAAGCCATTATCAAATGACAAATTTGAAGACCTTGAGGATTTTTACTGCATACCATTGTAAGACGAGAGCTGGCTTCAAGCTCCTCCAAAAGGTGTAGAATTGGATTCATAGGATTTGGGAGAACTTTGGCAATCGTTGTTGAAAGTCAGTGTTTGTATTGGTGATTTGGGTTTTTTTTTTCAATAAATTTGAGGCTGATACTCTTGACTGTTTTCTGAAATTGGAAAAACTTCTACGGTTGAAATTTATAGGTGTCTAGAGGGTTGAATATGCTAAGTGCATGCAAAGGTTTATGTTAATCTGACGGAATAGATAGAGATTATTTGACTATTAGCATAAAGAGGTATTGAAAGTTAGCAGATTGGAGTTGTTTAGGGTTTCTATAATATCTAGAGATCTATCGAGTAGAATAAGTTGACTTTTGGCATTGTAAGTCGAGGACTTCTAGGTTGCGATCACGATACATCAATGTGGGTTTATGGCATTTTCTTGCAATCTGTAAGTTAGATTGGATTGAAACTTCTTGAGCATTTAGAAGGCTTATAAAGACACTAGTAGTAGAAGTTTACAACAATTAGATGGTGAGATTGAGAATTAGAACTTGCCAAAGCTCGCTGTCTAGGATTAGGATTTAAAAAATTAAAAAATAAAATAAAATAAAAAAATAAAACTAAAAAATAACAAAAGACTTGTACTTATAATATCTTAAAATTATTAAAAATAGTATTTCTAAGTATTTTATAATGGGATTAAGCTTTTACATTGAAATCCGAAATAGTTTATATTTAGATGGTTGAAATCCACTAGCCTACCTAGATACTTATAAAATATTATTTTATCTTCCACAGTTAGACGCCCGGTGCATTTTCAAGCAAAATAGCATATAATACGACATCTGAAAACGAATTTTTCCAACTACAATAGGGACCATGCAGTTGGAATCATATGCAACACCTAGTAAAGGTCCTATCTTCTCCTCAGATACCTCATCTTATTTTATAATCGAAGTATATTTACGATCTAATAATCACAAAGTCTTTGCCTTATTAGATTTAAGAGCCTTAGTATGTTTTATAGATGAAGATTTTGCCAAAAATCAAAAAATACCTTTGATAAAGAAAGTTTAATCCGTACATGTAGAAGTCATAGATGGTCGTTCGTTGTCTTCTAAAAATTTTATCCATAAAACTATTCCTTTATATATAGCAATTAAAGATCATAACAGCGTAGTAGTATTTAATGTAATAAAATCTCTCTTTAATCCGATTATTTTAGGATTATCATGGCTAGAAAAATATAATCCTCAAATAGATTGGATTTCTCTTAATCTTAACTTTTTTGATAGTATAATCCAAGATCGCATTAGCAAAGTAGAAATACGTAAGTCCAGTACGTCCAAACCTTTATTAGTAGGTACAAAAGCTTTCATGCATGCTGCAAAAAAAGGATCATCTTTTGCTATATATGCTATAGTCATTTTTAATGGTGAAACAACATCGAGTGGTATTTCTAAGCAATATCAAGAATTTCAAGACATTTTTGAAAAAAAAATGTAGATATTCTGCTCAAACATCGACCTTATGATTGTTCAATTGATCTACAAGAATTTGGCAAAGAATTTCATATGCCATTCTAAATCTCAAGTCAGGGCTTTTATCTTATTTGTGAAGAAGAAAGACAGATCTCTGCAAATGTGTATGGATTATTGAGGACTCAACAAGAACACCATCAAAAATAGGTATCCTTTGCCTTTGATTTCAGGACTTCTTGACCAACTCAATCAAGCAAAGATCTGTATCAAAATAGATCTATGTAGAGCATGCAACTTAGTTCGTATCAAAGAAAGAAATGAATAGAAGATTACTTTTTGAACTAGGTATGGACATTTTGAATATAATGTCATGTCTTTTAGATTCATGAATGTACCGATTGCTTTTCAACATCTTATGAATGATGTTTTTCGTGAGTTTTTAGATGATTTTATTGTTTGTTATTTAGATGATATTTTAATATACTCTAAGAACACATAAGAATATGAATTTCATATTCGTCGCGTATTACAGAAACTTAGAGATGCAAGATCATATGCCAAGTTAAAAAAGTGTATATTCCAAATTACTCAAGTTGATTTTTTAGGATACATCATTTCCAACGAAGGCCTTATGATGGATTCCAAGAAGGTTCAAACTATCATAAATTGAAAGATTCCAAAAACAATATGAGATGTGCAATATTTTTTAGGCTTTGCTAATTACTATCAAATCTTCATCAAGAATTTTTCTCAAGTTGCAGCTCCACTTACACATTTGACTTGTAAAGATAAACTTAAGTGGAATAAAGAAACAGAAGCATCATTTGATGCTTTAAAGAAGGAATTTATTTCTGCATCAATCTTATATTGCGTTGACTTCTCCAATTTTTTATGGAAACAAATGCGTCAAATTTTGCTATAGGTGCCGTGTTGTCACAAATGGGAACAGATGACAAATTCTACTCAGTAGCTTTTCATTCAAGGAAATTTTCAACAATCAAGATAAATTATGACATCTATGACAAAGAGTTCCTTGCAATTGTGGATTCATTTCAAGAATGGAGTCATTATCTAGAAGGCACCTCAAGTCCAGTTACTGTATATACAGACCATAAGAACCTCGAGTATTTCATATTAGTACGTGTCTTGAATCATCGTCAAGCCCATTGGAGCATGTCTTTATCTAGATTCAATTTTAAGATCACTTATCAACCTAGAAAACATCAAGGTCTATTGGATGTTCTTTCTAGATGTTCTTATCTTGCACCAAAAAAAAAGAGATGCATCTTTTGATTAATAAAGATCAATTCTCTTGAAGCCCAAGTATTTTCATCTTCGAGCTATAAAATCAACATTGATTGTTGATTCATTATTTGTGAAGCAAATTCAATCAAGCATATCCTTTGATTCTATTATTCAGGATATCAAGGATACTTCTTCTAAGTCCCATGATACTTCCAAGTTTGAATTCAAGAATAATCTATTATATTTCAAAGGACGCCTATATATTCCAGAAGGTGAAGCTCGATAACGTGTTCTTCAAGTTCGTCATGACTTTTCAACAGCAAGACATTTTGAGTATAATAAAACTTTGGAACTAATATTCAAGTATTTTTGGTGGCCATAAATGTGGAAGGCAGTCAAAGATTTTGTATAATCTTGTGATGTTTGCTCAAGATCAAAAACTCCTCATCATCGACCTTACGGACTTCTTCAGCTGTTATCCATTCTATAACAACCATGGTCTTCTGTTTCTATGGATTTCATCACGGATCTTCCAATCTTAGGTTCTTATGACTCTATATTCGTGATAGTAGATCCTTTTACCAAATAAAATATTTTGTACCATGTACAAAATCCATCATTGGTAAAGAAACAACTAAGCTTTTCATTGACAATATCTATTGCTATCATGGATTGCTAAAGGATATTATATTGGATAGGGGGACTCAATTTGTATCAAGTTTTTAGAAAACCCTATTCAAGATTCTAAAGATGGATATAGAGCTTTCTTCAGCTTTTCATCCTCAAACTAATAGAAAAATGCAATGGATAAATCAAGTTTTGGAGCAGTATTTGAGATGTACCATCAACTATCATCAAGATGATTGGACAACTCTTTTACCATTGACAGAGTTAGTATATAATAATTCAGTACATTCTTTCACTCAACAAACATCTTATCATGGACATAATCATGTAAGCTAGTAATTACATATACAAATAGGTAGAAGTAAGTAAAAGTAGGTAAAAATAAGTTAATTCTATAGTATTTAATATGGAAGCTTCTTAGAAGCTTTATAGATGCTGCTTTGACTTCATAGGTATCTTTAATTGACTTTTTAGATTAGAAACGTGGTCAACAAGTTGGCTATGTGGCACACATGTTGTTAGTTTGAAGATCAAGCTAACTATGTGGCCCACACGTAGAAAAACTTGCCTTGTAAGTCAAGGCATGTGTTCTACAAAGTCAACACATATTGGAGGTCCTATAGAATGTCGCCACGTAGCCCCTAGTTAGACAGTATATATAGAGACAAGAGTAAAGGCTTCTTCACTCTTATCAACTCCTTTCTTGCTTTCAATCTAGTTTCAAGGGTCTCTAATTTCTTTGTCTTTTGGCAATACCCATTCCAGTTTTTCTTTCAATATACATACTTGTTTATTTATATTTTGTTATCTTTCTTTGACTGAAGGCTCACTTGTCTAAATTGTTTTTTCATCGCATTCATGTCCTTGAAAAATTAACAAGAGTACACCTACAATATCAAAGCTTTGTCTAATCTTGATTAAGAGTGGATTACCCCTTTTTCTTGATAAGATATAAGCATATTAGAAGTTACGGATTACCTTCTTCTAAACTGATATTGTCCTTAGTATTTTCTTTGTTTTCAAGTCTTCTCTTCTATTTGTCTTAAGCAATATTAGACATCTTCTCTCTTTTAAGTGTTATCATGGCAGAACTTGTTGAAATGAAGAGTGCAATGGCACAAATGCAAGAGCAATTGAGGGAGTAAATGCTTGTAATGCATCAATTCAATTTACCACCACAAGGAGCAACAAGATTGGCAAGAAGTGAAGATATAGAAATGGTTGGAGCTGCTTCAACATATGCACCAAACCATGTCCTTTCTCCTATAGTAGAATGCCCTTCAAATGTTAGAGAACCAAGAATTGTCCTACCCGAGAAGTTTGATGGCACCAGATCCAAGTTTCGAGGATTTATCAATCAAGTGCAATTTGTGATTGAACTTCAACCCCAAAGCTATTCAACTCCAAAATCACAAGTTAGATTCATTGGTACGCTTCTTTCAAATTCAGCACTATCGTGGTTTTCATCTTTTCTTGAACGACGAGATCTAATATTGGATAATCTAGAGGCTTTTTTGGCAGAGTTTTGATCCATGTATGGAGAACATGATGTAATTCGTGTTGCAACCAATAAGATCCGTATTTTACGACAAAGCAATTGATCAATAACGTTATACACTTCACAATTTTGATAACTTGCAACTGATATCAAGTGAGATGATGGTGCACTTATTAGTCAATTTCTCTACGAATTACAATATGAGGTAAAAAAATTAATGCTCAACTTACGTGATCCTCAAACATTGAGTCAAGCAATTGACTTTGCTGTGAAGTACAATAATCGCCTTTTTGAATTCCGATCTAAGAACCGTACAAGTGGACCTCAACGTTACTATAATTCAATGGCAACACCAATACCTCTTCAACACATACATTCGAAAGTAGAGGATATGCAAATTGATGCAGTACGTTTCAAACCTCTTACTGAGCAAGAAAAGACTCGTCGTCGTCAAGAAAGATTATGTTTATATTATGGAGAACCAAAGCACACTGCTCAACATTGTCCAAAGAAACGACACAATGACAAAATGAGGAGTATGGCTGTGAAAGAAGACAATATGTTGGAAAACAAATTTGTCCAGCTACAATAGGGACCGTGCGGCTGGAACCTTGCACAACATCTAGTAAAGGTCCTATTCTCTCCTCAAAGCCCTCTCCTTGTTTTACATTAAATGTTATTTTAGGACCTAAATATTACAAAGTCTCTGCCTTGTTAGATTCAGGAGCCTCAGCGTATTTTTTAGATGAAGAATTTACTAAAAGACATAAGATATCTTTAGTAAAGAAAACTAAACCTGTTCATGTAGAAGTCATAGATGGTCGTCCATTGACTTCTGGAGATATTACTCACGAAACCCTTCCTATAGAAGTAATAATCAATGGTCATAATAGTTTTGTAGTATTTAATATCATTAGATCTCCCTCTAATCCAGTCATTTTAGGTTTATCGTGGTTAGAAAAATACAACCCTCAAATAGATTGGATTTCTCGAACTCTTACTTTTTCTAAAAGTATAACTAACAGTGTAGTTAATCAAGTAGAGAGTCATAAGTTCAATTCAATTAAACCCGTATTTATAGATGCAAATGCTTTCTTGCATGTTGCTATGAAAGAATCACCATATATTATTTATGCCACACCCGTTTCTACTGGTGAAAAGACTTCAAGTGGCATTCCAGGCCAATATCAAGAATTTTAAGATGTATTTGAAAAAAAGAATGTGGATACACTCTCGGAACATCGTCCCTATGATTGCTCAATTGACCTTCAAAAAGGAGCACAACCGCCATTCAGACCAATCTACAATTTATCACAAAATGAATTGGCTGAATTAAAGGAATATATTGAAGAAAATCTAGCCAAGAATTTCATACGCCATTCTAAATCTCCGGCAGGAGCTCCAATTCTATTTGTGAAGAAAAAAGATGGATCATTGCGGATGTGTGTTGATTATCGAGGACTCAACAAGATTACCATCAAAAATAGGTATCCACTACCTTTAATATCCGGACTTCTTGATCAACTGAATCAAGTTAAGATCTATACAAAAATAGATCTTCGAGGAACCAACAAGATTACCATCAAGAACGTCATACCTTTTGGACTTACAAATGCACCAGCAGCTTTTCAACATCTAATGAATGATGTTTTTCGAGAGTTTTTGGATGATTTTGTGGTCTGTGATCTAGACGACATCTTGATCTATTCTAAGAATCCAGAAGAACATGAACTTCATGTTCATCGTGTGTTACAAAAATTAAGAGATGCAGGACTCCATGTCAAAATAGAAAAGTGTGTGTTCCACACTACTCAAGTCGATTTCTTAGGTTACATCATTTCAAATGATGGACTTATGATGGATCCTAAGAAAGTTCAAACTATTATAGACTGGAAGATCCCAAAAATGGTAAGAGATGTCTAATGTTTTTTGAGATTTGTCAACTACTATCGGATCTTCATCAAAGACTTCTCTCAAGTTGCAGCTCCACTTACACATTTGAATTGTAAAGACAAACTCCAATGGAATCAAGAAGCGAAAGTTGCTTTTGAATCTTTGAAGACAATGTTTGTTTCTGCACTAATCTTATATCGTGTTGATTTTTCCAAAGCATTCTTTATGGAAACAGATGCATCAAACTTTGCTCTGGGTGCGATTTTATCACAAATGGAAACAGATGACAAACTTCATCCAATAGCCTTTCATTTAAAAAAATTCTCAGTAGCAGAAATCAATTATGAGATCCACGACAAAGAACTTCTTGCAATTGTGGATTCTTTTTAAGAATGACATTATTATCTAGAAGGCACTTCTAATCCAGTCACCATGTATACGGATCACAAGAACCTCAAATATTTTATGTCAGCACACATATTAAATCGTCGCCAAGCTCATTGGAGCATGTCTTTATCAAGATTCGAGTTCATCATCACTTATCGGCCAGGAAAACAACAAGGTTTGTCCGATGCCTTATCTAGACGTTCTTATCTTGCACCAAAAGAAGGAGATGCAGCTTTTGAGCAATAAAGAAAGATTCTCTTGAAGCCACAACAATTTCATCTTCAAGCAATAAAATCAACATTGATTGTTGATTTAACTTTTTTTAAGCAAGTCCAATTAAGTATGTCTTCAGACCCTCTTGTTCATGATATCAAGAATAATTCTTCTAAATCTCATGATTCTTCTAAATTTGAATTCAAGAACAACCTACTCTATTTCAAAGGACACCTATATGTTCCAGAAGGAGAAGCACGTTTACGTGTTCTTCAAGCTTGTCATGACTTCCCAGTAGTAGGACATTTTGGATATAATAAGACTTTAGAGCTGATATCTAGGGATTTTTGGTGGCCTCAAATGTGGAAGGCAGTTAAAGACTTTATACAATCATGTGATGTTTGCTCAAGATGAAAAACTCCTCGTCATCGACCTTTTGGACTTCTTTAGCCATTACCCATTTCAAAACAACCATGGTCTTTTGTTTCTATGGACTTCATTACGGATCTTCCAATCTCAGGTTCTTATGATTCTATATTCGTGATAGTAAATCGTTTTACCAAGATGGCACATTTTGTACTATGTACAAAATCTATCACAGGTGAAGAAATAGCTAAACTCTTTCTTGACAATATCTATCGCTATCATGGATTACCCAAGGATATTATATCAAATAAGGGGACGTCAATTTGTATCAAGATTTTGGCGGACTCTTTTCAAGATTCTTAAAGTGAATATAAAACTATCTTTGGCATTCCATCCTCAAACTGATGGACAAACGAAGCATGTTAATCAAGTTTTGGAGCAATATTTAAGATGTACCATTAATTTCCAACAAGATGATTGGACAACTCTTTTGCCATTGGCAGAGTTTGCTTATAATAACACGGTACATTCTTCTACAAAACAAATACCTTTCTTTGCTAATTATGGTTATCATCCACGACTTGATACTTTTGACTTTTCAAAAGTTGATAATCCTGCTGCAAAAGATTTAGCAATTCATTTATCAGATCTACATGCAACGATGAAGGCGCAGTTAAAAGAGGCTTAAGAACAACAAAAGGTCAATGCGGATGTCTATCAAAAGGAACAACCATCATTCGTCTTGGGTGATAAGATATGGCTACTTTGTCATAATATCAAGACTACTCGTCCTTGTGACAAGTTGGACTATCGAAGGCTGGGACCATTTTCTATTTCTGTACAAATCAATCCAGTTGCATATCGTTTACATCTACCAGAGTCAATGAAAATCCATCCTGTATTCTACATGTCTCTTCTTGAACCATACAAGACAATGGACATACCAAGAAGACGACAAGCTCCACCTCCTCCTATAGAAGTGGACAATAATGAAGAGTTTGAAGTAGAAGAAGTCTTAGATTCAAGGCGGCGCCGAAATAAATTAGAATATCTTGTCCATTGGTGCGGATATGGTATTAGTGAACATACATGGGAGCTAATAAATAATCTTACAAATGCAGCAAAGGCGGTGGAGGCTTTTCATCGACGACATCCATAAAAATCAAGATGAAAACCTTCTTTATAAAAGAAACAACATCTAGGCAAGATAACATTCTACTTTCAATTCTTGTTCGTAACTTCTTTGTAGTAGTGACACTCAGGAGATGGAGAACCAACAACCAGTGGATTCGACTCATAAGCCTTTATTTGTTGACCTGCCGGATGAGACATTACGATTGTCACAACCTTCAAGACGACGCAATCAAGATGAAGATCTTCAAGAATGACATGTTCTTTCTCGAATAGATGGCAAGATACAACGTGTTTGGTATCACAATTTGGGAAGGGACTCTCGATGTTTGGTGATTTTGCTACAGGTAGGAACAACTCCTGATGGCGTTCCAAGTATTCTATTCAAAAGAAGTTACGAAGGCCTCAACAATGATCAAATAATTGGGTGGTCGTCCCCCCCTAGTATGGGACACTATCGATAGTTGAGAGGCCCTATCAATCATCTTCGAAGAGAACAAAGATCAGAGTATGTGGCGAATACAATTCGTCGCATCATAGATTTTCTCAACATATGATGACCGCTCCTCGTGGAACTCGTCCCTAGAAGGTGGAGTAATGTCATGGACATAATCATGTAAGTTACTAATTACATATACAAATAGGTAGAAGTAAGTAAAAGTAGGTAAAAATAAGTTAATTCTATAGTATTTAATATAGAAGCTTCCTAGAAGCTTCATAGACGTTGCTTTGACTTCATAGGTATCTTTAATTGATTTTTTGGATTAGAAACGTGGTCAACAAGTTGGTCATGTGCCACACATGTTGTTAGCTTGAAGATCAAGCTAACTATGTGGCCCACATGTAGAAAAACTTGCCTTGTAAGTCAAGGCATGTGTTCTACAAAGTCAACACATATTGGAGGTCCTATAGAACGTCGCCACATAGCCTCTAGTTAGATAGTATATATAGAGACAAGAGTGAAGGCTTCTTCACTCTAGTCAACTCCTTTCTTACTTCCAGTCTAGTTTCAACGGTCTCTAGTTTCTTTGTCTTTTGGCAATAGCCATTCCAATTTCTCTTTCAATATACATACTTGTTTATTTATATTTTGTTATCTTTCTTTGAGTGAAGGCTGACTTGTCTGAATTATTTTTTCATCGAGTTCTTGTCCTTGACACATCTTTCTTTACCAATTATGGTTATCATCTATGTCTTGATACTTTTGACTTTTCAAAAGTTGATAATCTTATGGCGAAAGATTTAGCAAATTGCTTGTCAGAGCTATATATAACAATAAAGCTACAATTAAAGGAAGCTCAAGAATGACAAAAGACCAACGCGGATGCCTTTTGCAAGGAACAACCATAATATAATATCAGTGACAAGGTATGGTTACTTCATTGTAATATCAAGACTACTCATCCTTATCATAAATTAGATTATCGTAGGTTAGGACCTTTTTCTATTTGTAAACAAATCAATCTTGTTGCCTATCGATTACATCTACCAAAGTCTATGAAGATCCACCTTATATTTCACGTGTCTCTTTTAGAGTCGTGTAAGATAGTGAATATTTTAAGAAGAAGACAAATGCCACCTCTTCCTATAGAAGTGGATAGTAACCAAGAGTTTGAAGTGGGAGAAGTCTTAGACTCAAGGTGGTTCCGAAATATGTTGGAATATCTTGTTCATTGGCACGGATATGATATTAGTGAATCTATATGGGAGCCATCAAAGAATCTTACAAATGCAGCAAAGAAAGTTGAAGTCTTTCATCAATGATATCCATCAAAACCAAGATGAAGAATAGTAAATCTTTGCTATAAAAGAAACAAGATAAAAAAAAATAACATTCTACCTTCTGTCTTTCATTGTAACTTCTGTGTATTTGTGATGAGATGGAATACCAATAACCAGTAGATTCAACTCAAGAGCTTTTATTTGCGGACTTATCCAATAAAATATTACGATTGTCACAACCTTCAAGACGATGAAATCGAGATGAAGATCCTCAAGAACGACATGTCCTTCTTCAAAATAGATGGTGAGATACAACTTTTTTGGTATGACAATCTTAGACGAGACTTCCGATATTTAGTGATTTTATTAGAGGTAGGAATAACTCTTAACAGTGTTCTAAATATTTTATTTGAAGGAAGTTATGAAGGCCTCAATAATGACCAAATAACAAGGTGGTTTTCTTGCCCTGATATCGAACACTATAGATGATTGAGAGGAACTATCAACCATCTTTGAAAAGAGCAAAGATCAGAGTATTGAGCAAATACAATTTGCCGCATCTTGGACTTCCTCAACATATGAGGACCGCTCCTCGAGGAACTCGTCCGTAGAAGACAGGATAATGTCATGGATATATATATTTACCTCAATAATTACTTATATGATTAAGTAGAAGTAGGTAAATATAGAATAATTCATAAAATCTTCTAGAAAAGCTTCCTAGATGCTTCATAGATATGGTTTTGACTTTAGATATGTTTGTAGCTTAAAAACTTGGCCAAAAAACTAACCATATATTAATAGCTTATAGAATAAGTCATCTACGTGTAGTAGCTTGTGAAATAAGCTAACTATGTGGTGCATACATAGATAACTTACCTTGTAAGATAAGACATGTGGTTAACAAAGTCAACACATGTTGAAGGTCCTATGGGACATCGCCACGTAGCTCTTAATTAGATAGTATATATGGAGGCAAGAGTGAAGCCTTCTTCACTCTTGTCAATGCCTTTCTAGTCTTAGTCTTGTTTTAAGACTTTCTAGTCTTTCTTATTTTTGGTAATAGCCATTCTACTTAATATTACATCACCTTTTGAGTGACTTTCTAGTTCTCTTCAGTGATAGAAGAGTGTATTGAGGATTCTCTTTCTTCGAAATTCATGCCCTTGATACCTATCTTTTATCCATGTTTTTCTACTTTATGTTTTAACTTGGCTCTTCTATAATAAAATCTATATTATCATCTTTCACCATATAGTCATGTTACAACACGACATTGTCACCATGGATTACCTTATGTCATTATTTTAGATTGAGATTCATACTTCATGGAAAGTTTTTGACAAGCCTTGTTTAAGCTACTAGTTACACGACTTGCCATATCTACAACCTTCTATCTTCAAATAAATGGGCAAATAAAGTGTGTAAATTACACGTTAGACAATATGTTGTGGACATTTGTGGTCGTTCATCATAATGACTAGGATGAATACTTGACGTCTTTGGAATTTTCTTACAATGATAGTATTTAAGGAAGTAATGATCATTCACTATTTTTCCTTGATATCAATGAGTATCTGATTACGCCAACAATTCTTCATGGTTCTATCAATACTAATAACCTGAAAACAAAGGAATTTATACAACAGCTTATAACAACTTTACAAGAGGTATGACACTACCTCTTTATCATATAGAATTGATAGAAGCAATATGTGGATAACCATCAGCAATTCAAGATCTTTTGGAAGGGTGATTAGGTGTTACTCTTCAATGCCAACTTGCTATTTGTTACATCATCCCAAATCCGTTAACTAATACCTCAATGGCTTAGACCTTTTTGTATTTCTATAGTGATTTCTGATGTGACATACTCTTTAAGCTTCTGCCACATATTTGAATCCATTTAGTCTTCCATATTTTATAAGTGAAGGAATCTCATATCAAGCCTAAGCACTTTTTGGATTGACACCAATGACCATGACGACCAATTGTAGTTGATGATCAATAAGAATATGAAGTGGATAGCATTTTGGAACATCGCTACCTTCATTGTGGCAGTGGACATCCACAATTTCAGTACAAAGTTCTTTGAAAAGATTATTCTATTCATGATGCACTGTAAGAACCTACACAATATCTCACCCATTACCAAAAAATAATTTGTAGATTCCATTGGGAGCAAAATGAGAAAGTTTTGCATTAATAGAAGGAAATTAATTGTAACAAGGATATAGATTAGATATTTGTATTATTGACACATAAGAATAGATAATTAGAACCATCGAAGTTTGTAGAATTGGAGTTAGATTAGTGGACTAGATAAGATCTACTATGGAACATTCTAGAAAGAATTTAAAGCAATTATTTAGGAGGGGCACACAATGGAACCTTCTAGAAGAAAACTTAAGGTAGTTATTTAAGTAGGATCTACCACAGAACCTTCTAAAAGGAATTTAAGGTGGTTATCTGAGTGGAGTCCACCACCTAGAAACATTCTAGAAAGTCTAGGGTGGTAGAATAAAGTATAAATAGGACTGGCCAAGGCCTTTTGGAGCATCTAGTCAAGTATGGCTTCAGACCCTTTTTTTTAATATAATTAAATTTTATATCTTCTTATTTTGTTATATTCTATTTTAATTGTCGTTGCTCAATTTTCTCTTCCGTATTTCATTGTAATTAGTTTTGTTGAATTTTTTTTAGTTTTATTCTAGTTAAGTTTGTCCTATCTTGTGATAAGGTTTATATGTTATTATAGATTTGAAGGGTCTTACATACTTGAAACTGACCAGTTCTGTTTTAGACAAACTTTACCATAATATTAGTTAGAAGAAAAGAGATGTCTAATATCACTCAATATAAATAAAAAAGAAAACTTAAGAATAGAAAAAATACTAATAAAAATATTATTATAGAAGAAGGTAATTTGTAACTTTTAATATGCTTATGCCTTATTAAGAAAAAAGAGTAATCTACTCTTAATCAAGAAAAGATAAAACTTTGATATTATTAGTATATTCTTATTAATTTTTTAAGAATAAGAACTTAATGAAAATAAGTAAATAAGTGAGATTTTATCAAAGAATTATGATAAAATAGAAATAAAGAAATATATATATTAAAAAAAAATTCAAATGTCTATTGCCAAAATATAAGGAAATTAAAGACTCTTGAAATTAGACTAAAAGCAAGAAAGGAGTTGATATAAGAAAAGAAGGCTTTATTCGTACTTTTAAATATACTATCTACCTAGGAGCTATGTAGCAACATTCTATAGGACCTCCAAAATGTGTTGACGTTGTACAACATGTATCTTAACTTCTAAGGCAAGTTTTCTATATGGATGCCACATAATTAGCTTCTTCTACAAGCTATCAATACATAAGGCATGTCGTTAATTTATTGACCAAGTTTCTAACATATCAATCAACTACAAACACATGTAAAGTCAAAGTAACATCTATGCAGCTTCTAGGAAGATTTTCTAAAAAATATTATAAAATTAATCTACTTTACTTACTTCTACCTATTTATATTATTTACATAATAAATATAATAAATACATGTGACAACAATCATGGCAACTATAGCTTAGCCACATCAAGGTATTATATCTATTAGAGTTTGAATGTCTATGTTACTCATTTTGGAGAAGTTAATTATGACAATTTCATTCGATTGCATGGTTTTTTCTCTTTGGATTCACTTAATTCTATATTTGTTATATATTTATACAATCCAAATAAACTCAAGGCATGCACCAACATTCACATACCATGTGAATTAGATATAAACTTCCAAAGTTCTATCCTACCTATTCATGGCCCTCTTTCACTAACATTCACATACCATGTGAATTAAATACAAACTTCCAAAGTTCTATCCTACCTACTCATGGCCCTCCTTCATTGGTGGGCAGGGGGATTTAATGGCATTGATTGATTAAGGGCTTGAAGGTAGCAACAACTGCAATGCATGATTTTACATTGGACTTTCAAAACAGTACAAGCATGGCTATGGATTTAGCTACAACAAGTACATGCCACCATTGGATTGTTCAACATTGCATTGAGTTTTAAACGATGCGAACATGAAGGTGAGCGTTCAGGGAGACCTTTTGCACAGATGTGTCATGGAAATTGAATATCACGTTCAGAAAACAAGACTGAAGTGATGCGGGGTTACTGAATGGATTAGATCGACGCAATCTCCTTCTGACATCATCATGGTTTCTCAGCCGAGCTATATGGAATCAACTTCCAGCGTATTTGACCAATCTTGTGGGATGGAAAGGTCATCTAGAGGAACAAAAGATTCCTACGAACTTAGTAAATAAATACGAACACGCAGTCAAGCAGCGGCAAGTTGCTGCTACTGGGCCGTGCGTCAACACCTGCCGGCTGCACCGAGGCCGAATCTCTGCCAGCTAGTTGAAGCCTCCAAAGTCGACCCGAAACGAACGCCTTGAGTCCTCGGAGTTTCAGGTTTCCTCATGCTTGGCTGATGCCGCTCTCTCCCAGTTGCAGATGGAGCGAAACGTGCGCCAAGTTCAACATGGAAGTGGATGAGGAACCTTTGGCGATCAATCCCGGCATGGTGCCCAAGTCATGATACTGCTGATGTTATCACCCCGTTGTCGGTTCATACTAGGAAACCCGAAGAAGCTCGGTAGAAGCAAGCAAGGAAGGACCTTTTTCTTCAGGGAAGCAATCGGTGGCCTGCCGTTGCGGACCGGTTATTGGCACGAGTTTTGACTTTGTGCAGTCAAAAGCCCCGGACTTTGGGCCAGGCTTTTGGTTTCACCCGATACTCCCGTCTGGATCAGTCATCTTGCTAACCAGATGGTCGCATTTCGTGCTGATTTTGTTCACGTTGAAAATTCTTATTTGACAACAAGCATACAAACTTGGTTGAAATTCAAGTGTCATATACTCTGTGTATATTCGTGTTTTTGTAACTGATTGTTTCCGCCACCAACAACATCGTCAACACCATCACCATATTACAGCTAATTGACACCGTGACGATCTTTTGGTGACATCATTCATTAAAGGCCCAGTTGAAACCACCTCGGCAACTCTGGTTCGGTATGCTCCCAGTATTCCTACTGTCGCTGTGGCCCCGTGGAAAGGGCGGCGGATCGGGACGCGCAAGGATCATCGACCACGACGCCTCTCGTTCATACTGCGCATCCAAGCATGCTCTTTTTCCGCTGCCTCAGTGCCGTGTGCGCGTGTATGTAAGAGGCAGTGCCGATCTCTCCACAACCCGCACAGCTCTCACTTGATCGACCCCGACCCCGACCTCCGTCTAGACCAGCGGTCTTGTGTGCATCCCTCTAACTGGGGATTGACGATTCCTGGAGGGTTTGCAGGAGGCCAAAGCGCATCCAAATTGAATGAGATCCAAGTCCGACACAGCGAGCGAACCAAAATCAAGTTTCGAGTTTCAGCACCTCCGAGTTTGTGAAACTCTTCCGCGGGCGCCCTATTCCAAGATCGGCCCGCAACAACCTCAATCCTCAGGTGCTACAGATATTTCCACCAGCCACCAGCCCATCCATCAATCCATCCACCGACTGTAACCGGTACGATGGGGAAGTGGTCCTCGAAAGCCTTAGCGACGATCTTCGTTACCCTCGCCATTGCCATGAACTCAATCACCCCGGCAGTCGCTCACAGCGGGCTGAAGGTAGGGTTCTATCATCACAGCTGTCCGGAAGTCGAGACCATTGTCTACAATTCTATGGTTCAATCCTACAAGGCGAACCACACCGTTGCACCTGGAGTTCTCCGGATGGCGTTCCACGACTGCTTCGTGCGGGTAAGTGATCGCTTTGACTTGCAGCGCCCCAGCCGGCTAGAACGATTCGCAGAGCTTGTGGTAGGACGTACCTGGATCGCGAGTTTGGTTTGCCTGAGTTACCTTCCTCAAATGCTTCGCACTGTGACCAAATCGCCTCCTGACGTGAATCTTTGGTCTGCTTGGCTTCTTCAGGGTTGCGACGCTTCCGTTCTACTGGAAGGACCCAACACAGAGCGAACGGCTCTATTCAACCGGGGGCTCCATGGCTTTGAGGCGGTGGACGCCGCCAAGAGAGCTGTGGAGAGCGCTTGCCCAGGCATCGTCTCAGCCGCCGACATATTGCAGTTTGCCGCCCGCGACTCAGTTGTGCTGGTAAGCTACAGTCCTAAACTGCGAAGGTGGTAGTATCTGCGGATCAAGGTTGATGTTGGTTCCCGCCTTGACCCGATCCCACACCAGATGGATGATTCGGAAGCGCATCGCATTCCACGCTGCACAGGTTGATTGTCAGGATCTCGTTTCTGACCTGTGGATTGCTTGTCCAGGCTGGAGGTTACGGATGGCGTGTGCCTGCTGGCCGTCGAGACGGAAAGGTTTCCCTCGCGGAGGAGGCGACGCAAATGAACCTGCCCGCCCCGAACGCGACCGTGTCTCAACTCATACGTATGTTCGGGGCGAAGGGTTTGAGCGCCTCCGAAATGGTAGTCCTGTCAGGCGCCCACACGATCGGCAGAGCTCCGTGCGTTACGTTTGATGACCGCGTTCAGACAAGCCCGGTCGACCCAACTCTGGCTCCCAACTTCGCCGCGTCCTTGAAGAGGCAGTGCCCGTATCCAGGAATCGGATCCACTAGCGTGAACATGGATTCCACCACACGGAGGTTCGACAGCCAGTACTACAAGGACATCATCCGAGGGAGAGGCCTGCTGACCTCGGACCAGGGCCTACTGTACGACTCGCGTACCAAGCGGGATGTGCACGCCAACAAGGGTTCTGCATTCTACCGAAACTTTGCCCAGGCGATGGTGGCGATGAGCCGGATTGAGGTGTTGACAGGTCGTTCCGGCGAAATTCGCCGACAGGTTGGAGAGGTGAACAAGTACTAGAAAGGAAGTCCAGGCAACAAGATTGGCCAGCTGATACAGATCCTCAATGTATCATAGAGTAGAATAGAGCAGAGACAACGAGTTCGCGCACATGGTCAGCGTAAGCTGCCATGTATTCATTCTTTCCGATGCACAGCATTGGCAATTTTTCCCTCGCTTGTCCTGGCGGGAGGGATCAGCGTCGATCCCCGCGCGGAACAAATTTTTATCGCACAGCACTCTACACCGAATTAAACAACAAATTCCTCACTCTTTATTTCTAAATATGAATCTCACAAATGTACAAAGTCACACAAGTGAACAGCCTTCATTTCTTGTCTCTTTCATCATTATACTCAACAAATAGAAGTTATTCTTTCTCACTGGTAACTCACTAGGTACTAAACTCCAACTAAACGATAACTTCTCCATTGATATTATAATATGTAACAATACTCCCACTTCAATGGAGAAGTATCAAGTAGAAGAAAGAGTAAGGCACTCAGGCGCTTAAAGTTAGAGCTTTAGTGAAGATATTTGCAACATTTGCATTTGTTGAGATGTAATCAATTTGTAAGATTTGATTATTGACTTGCTCTCGGAGCATGTGGTATTTTACAACGTGTTTGGTATGCAAATGAAATTTTGGATTGAGTGCAAGTTGAATGGCACTTTGAGAATCAAAATAAAAAACTGTAGGTTGGTGTTGAGTGAACTCGAGATCTTATAAAATACGACATTACCAAATAATCTCTTTTGCAACCATGTAACAAGCAATGTATTTGGAATAGGTAGTACTATCTACCAAACAAGCTTGTTTCTTTATGGTGAATCCATCATAAAGAAATAAGACATAGCCACTTCTTGATTTTTGATCATCAAGGCAGTCAAGATAGTTAGAGAAGTTGTGCCCTCATATACCAGTTTGAAATCGAGGGTGGAACAAAGATATCAAAAAATTGTTTTATGGCATTGCAGTGAGCTTGTACATACTTGGACTTGAATCAGGCAATATTATTCACAGAATACGTTCTACCTAATTTAGTACCGATTGAGGCAAATTGCAGACTTCCGACAGCATTAACAAGTGGAAAAGAAATAGCAGGGTCAGTATCTGTAGAATCCGCAATTCGCAAATTTGAATTCAAATCTATAGGAGTGGAGATGTATGAAGAATTGGAGAAACCATAATCTCGTATAATTTTCTCGAGGTATGCACGTTGGTGTGGAAAAATTAATCCAGAGGATCTGTCGCGTCTAATTTGTAAACCAACATAAATTTTGAGGTCGTTAACTTTTGTTTCAAAAATATCATTCGTGGTTGTAAGTACTGAGTCCATGCGATGAGGGTCTTGACAATAACAGAGCCCATCATCGACGAACATGAGAATGATGAGCTTCGTATCAACATTGGAGTTAGCCAAAAATTTAGTAATTTTCTCATTCCACGCACGACTTGCTTGTTGTAACCCATACAGAGCTTTATTAAGATGATAGACCTTTGTCGGATGCTGTGGATCTTCAAAACCAGACACTTGTTTCATGTAAGTTTCTTTGTGTAACTGACCATGTAAAAAAGTTGTTCTAATATCAAATTGCCATGTGTATGTCTTCCCTTTCGGTTATTGTAAGAACGAGGCGGATAGAGTCAAATTTTAGAATAGGGGAGTAATTTTCGTAAAAGTTGATGCCGAATTTCTGTGAACCTTTGGCCACTAATCGTGCTTTGAAGCAATCTACAGTACCGTCCGGCTTGGTTTTTAATGCATAAACCCACTTACAATTTACTGCTTTGCGGCCAAAAGGAAGATTTGATAAAGTCCGTGTGTCATTTTGCAGTAAGTATTCACATTCTTCTTGGATAGCACACTTCCATTGTGATGTGTGAGGGGAAGCTAGTGCTTTGGAGTATGATTGTGAGATTGTTGAAGTTGATAACACAAAAGAATATGCGAAAGATGGTATAGCAGAGTATGAACTGAATTTGCAGATGAATACCTCCAGTTAATTTGCAAGTATCCAAATCAGTCACATGGTCTTCGTTGTCACTGTGAAGGCGCAGAAAATTGTTGTTTAGAATCCAACAATGTTAATTGTTCAGAAATTTGGTATTCAAAATTCAACAAAGTCAAGTGATCAGAGTTAACGTGTTCAAAATTTGATGATAATAATTATTCAGAGGAAGTTTGTAGATTAGTCGATGTAATCGTTGTATGTGGCTGTGAAGCAATTCTGGTAAGATTGTGTGCATGATCAAGATGTATATGAGCTGTTGAATCAATTGATAAATTATTAATAGAAAAACATCGAGTTTGGAGTATAGGCAAGGTATCGAGAAAATTTTCATATCTAGCAGTAGTCAAAGAAGAAAGTAATAATGGATGAGAAGATTCAGATAAATCTGAATGGATATTATGTAGAATAGAATTCTTTTGTACCGAAGAAGGTTATTGTGAGGTTGTGAAAGGAACTTCCGTCAAAACAATACTGGAAGATTCAGCAGCAGTAGATGTTGTGTTAGGAATATAATCATATTCAGCAAAAAGAACATCATGACTAATAATAACTTATTTTCTTTTTGGATCCCATATACAATAGCCCTTTGATTCATCAAAATAGCCAAGGAATAATCCAATTTGGCTTTTGGAATCAAAAATTTTGTGTACTTGATATGGAATATGTGTAAAAACTTTACAATCAGAAGGTTGCATGTGAGTAAGAGAAGGCTTTTTACTCATGTAAGCTTCAAAAGGTGTGATTGTAGGAAGAAGTTGAGAATAGGTTCTGTTTAATGTGTAAACAATATTATCAACTTCTTCAACCTTGAAAGCAAGATCTAGATGTAAAGGATAAATAGAACTTCAAATTGCTTCCATGATAGTGCAATCATCTCTCTCTGATGTTGCATTTTGTTCTGGAGTATACGGAATTGTAAGCTCATATTTAATGCCTTCTTCCTGTAAATAATCAATAAAAAATTTACTATAATATTTGCCTCTATTATCAATACATAATGTAAGAACCTTGTAACTTGTATCACAAAATAGAGTTTTGCATACTCTTTGAAAAAAAATAAGAGAATCTGATTTTTAAAGAATAAAAAATATAAAAAAATAACATAATGAATTTTCTTGAAATTCTCTTGAAATAAAATATAATATGATGAACCACCATGAAATGGCACACTCATGGGGCCACAAATATTATTATGAAGTATTTTGGATGAAGAAACTTGAGTTCTTGTAATATTACGTAGAAATAAAATCCTAAGAGATTTGCCAAATGTGCATCCAAGAGCAAATACTGAGAAGATCAAAATTTTTGAGTTTAATATCCGTAAAAAAACCATTTGTAGCCATCCGTTTTATTATGTCACAATGTAAATGTCTAAAAAGTGCCATCTATATAAATCTTATAATTTTTTTAATGATAAAAAACATTCACATGAGATTGTATATGAAATAATGGCCAGAGGAAGTAAAATAGTAAATCAAGTATATAAGAATCTTGACACATATAGTTGATCATAATAAGTTGATTGTCTTAAATTAGCTTGTATGTGTCATCTTTACAAAGAGTAATTTTTTTTTGTTTCAAGCCATCTTTGTAAGACTAAGCAAATTTTGTGTAAAAATTTGGAATATATAGAACCTATTGCAAAAGATGAACTTTGATTCAAGTAGATAATTGTACTAGAATTTTGATATCATGAATACTTGTTACATAATATGTATGTCCAAATGGCCATATAGAATGAATTAATAATGATTTATAATTTATGAATTATTATAATTGATTTGTCATATATTTTGTTGTCCTATTGTTGGCAATCTAGCCATTGATAATTCCACAAAAGTTGAAGGTGAAGCAGTATACGCTCAAGTTATATCACTAGAAAAATCAAGAAGAAATTCATTTTTGGATCATAAGAATGGTACTGGTTTAGATGAGAATATGAAAGATCTTGAAAAGTATTTGAAGAATATAGCTTGTCAACAAATTATTGATTTTTTTTTGGTTGATAAATTGTAGTTGGATTAATAAATTTGACAAAGGAGGCCTGAGTAGAAGAACTGGAATGCAGATTTGATGGCTAAGAATGTATTAGATTATGTGGACACTTTTGCCATCAATAGCCTAATAATCTGCAACTATTGTAATGTTTTTATCTCTTGATTTCAGCAAGTTCATAACTCCGTTGATTTTGTGGAAAACTTGGATAATAAATAGGTTGATCACCTTGTCGTATATACATGCAAGAAGAGATCAAAGAGTGCCGTAGAGTAGAAAATCTCAGAGCATACATACCTAGATTTGAATAAAAAATAATTGGATATACCTAGATTGAAGCCACAAGAAAAAATGCTTGTACTAGATGTTGATCTTCTATGATTTGTGCTTATTGTGAAAAATCTACCATTAGCATATAAAGCTTTGGTTTTAGAAATGGTCACTAATTGAATGCATTGTAAATTTTTTTTTTTTTTTTTTTTTTGTAAACAAAGCTTAAAATTAGCTAAAGTTTTTTTCTTGTAAGAAGTATTCTCTCAAGCAATACTAAATCTGTCAAAATCAGCAAGAAGGTTTATAGTAAGCTTAGAAGAAGTACTTCCTCAAGCAATAATAAATCTGTCAAAACGAACAAGAAGGTTTACATTAAGTATAAAAGAAGTACTCTCTCAAGCAGTACAAAGTCCATCAAAACCAGCAAGAAGGTTTGCAATAAGCTTAGAAGAAGTACTCTCTCAAGTAATACTAAATTTGTCAAAATCAGCAAGAAGGTTTGCAGTAGGCTTAGAATAAGTACTCTATTAAGTAGTAATAAATCTATCAAAACCAGCAAGAAGGTTTGTGGTAAGCTTAGAAGAAGTATTCTCTCAAGTAGTACTAAATCCGTTGTCGTACTTTAATTGCTTATAGTATATAAAAGTTAGTTAGAACATATGATATGTTCATAAGTTTTGGTGTATGTTAGAATGGTTAATAGATTAATGTAAAGAGAGTAGATATAAAAAAAAAAACTTTATTTTGAGTTTTATCTTTTTTGATTATAGCATTTAAAAAAATTATAAGACCTAAATGTTTAGTACGAAGCCTTGAGAGGAGATTAGAGCCTAAAGAAGAAAATCTTAACTAATAGGAGGCTTGGTTGGATGAAGGTAAGGAATGGAGATCTTCATTCCTATTGGTCAAAGGCCACGCCTAATGGACTTCAAGGAGGCTGTGTGAGGCCATATTAGGAATTAGGGTTTTTTTTTCGAAGCCATTCGAGCTTTGAAGGCTAGGATCAGCAAGTTTAGGATTTTGGGTATAAATTGGATGCAAATTTTGTGTAATTTGGAGTTTTTATGAAAGAGTTATTGGTGCTCAAAGTTAAGGTGTCAATTTCATATCTACTATCACTCTTTAAGGCATAACATACGTTTATAGAGAGAAACCAAAGATCAATGATTGATTTTGAAGAAAAAAAATTTTTGACTATACTTTTTACATAATATTTGATGAATTTGGAATTGGGATAAAGAAGTTATAGAGGGTTGAAATCAGTGCATCCAAATCAAAGGCAGTAAGTAAGTGATTTTGTTCATAGTAATGGTTGGAGCCATATCTTGAGTTTATGGATGAATTTTGAGCTAAAACCATTTGGAAAAGGTAGATTATTGTGTAAAGAAGCTATACATGCAAATTTTGTGGAATTTGAGTGCTTATTATGTGAGATATGAAGAAAATTGCATGCAGGTATATAAAAACTAGGATTTGAAGCTACTGTTAAGGTTTTGGTGATATCTTAAGATCTCCGATAAATTTGTAGTTGAAAATTGTTGTGATAGTTGTTAGAAGTATATCAGTAATTTATATAAAATTTGAGTGTGTTGGAACAGTCCAATTAAAACATATGAGTTGTTGAAGTTTAAAAATAATATCCCATAAGGATATATAAGGATTTAAAGTTTTTTTTTTTTTTTTTATCATATTTTGGATGTTTTTGAGAACTTAAGACTTATATATTTGGTATAATTGCTTCTAAAAATATTATATATATATATATATATATATATATATACACATACTTTGTCTTTTTTATCTCAAGAATTAATTGAATAATTAGCCAGGAGCCCAATGCTTTCTTGAGGCAAACTCTTTCTACTTCGACACCATCAAAATCAGTAAGAAGATTTGCAATAAGCTTAAAAGAAGTACTCTCTTAAGCAGTATTAAGTCCATAAAAATTAGCAAGAAGGTTTACGGTAAGCTTAGAAGAAGTACTCTCTGAAACAGTATTAAATCTATCAAAATCATCAACAAGGTTTGTGACAAGCTTAAAAGAAGTACTCTCTCAAGCAATATTAAGTCCATCAAAACCAGCAAGAAGGTTTGTAGTAAGCTTAGAAAAAGTATTCTCTCAAGCAATAATAAATCCATCAAAATCAGTAAGAAGGTTTGCAATAAGCTTAAAAGAAGTATTCTCTCAAGTAGTATTAAGTCCATCAAAACCAACAAGAAGGTTTGCGGTAAGCTTAGAAGAAGCACTCTCTCAAGCAGTACTAAATCCATTGTTGAAATAGAGAGAGTTTGCTTCAAGAAAGCACCGGGCTTTTGGCTACTCCTAAATGCTCAATTAAGTCTAAGATATAAAAGTACCAAGTTTATATATATGATATATTCTCTTTTAGGGTAATTACATCAATACATAAGTCCAAGTACCAAGAAAACACCCAAATGTATGATAAAGTATCTTAAAATCTTATATATCCTTATGAGAAATGTTTCTTGAACTTCAACAGCTCATATCTCATAATCGGACTGTCCAAACAATCTAAAATATTACATGAAGTACTAATATACTTTCAAAAACTATTACAAAAAAATTCAACTGTAAATTCATTACGGATCTTGAGATATCACGAAAATCCTAACAATAGCTTTAAACCCTAGCTTATATACATCTACATGCTAATTTCTTCATATCTCACAAAATAAGTATTCAAATACCATGAAACTTTGATTTATAGCTTTTTAACTTAATAACTCACACTTATAGAAATTTTGAGCTAAAAATTCGTCTAGAAACTCAAGATATGGCTCCAACCATTACTATCAACAAAATGACTCACTTACTACATTTGAATTACATGTGCTATTTCAATGCCCTATAACTCCTTTATCCAAACTTAGAATTCATCAAAAAGTATATATAAAGTGTAGTCAAAAAAGTTTTCTCTCCAATTGCAATTGCCGATCTTTCATTGCTTTCCGTATATACATGTTATACTTCAAAGAGTGACAATAGGTACAAATTTAACACCTTAACTTTAAACACCTATATCTCCTTCACAAAAACTTCAAATCACACAAATTCTTCACCCAAATTATTTCCAAAACCTTGAACCTATTGATCCTAGCGTCCAAAGCTCGAATGGCTTCAAAAGAGAAATCTTAATTCCTAATAAGGCCTAGAGCAACCTCCTTAAAGCCCATTGGACATGGCCTTCGACTAATAGGAATGAAGATTCTCATTCATTGCTTTCATCCAACCATGCCTTGCTTTCATCCCTTCCAATAAGCCTTCTACTAGTTAAAAATTTCTTCTTTACATTCTAATCTTCTCTCAAGGCTTTATATTAAACATTTAGGTCCTATAATTTTTTTAAATGATATAATTAAAATAGATAAAACTCAAAATAAAGTTTTTTATATCCAATTTTTTTAAATTAATCTATTAACCATTCTAACATACATCTAGATTTATTGAAAAATAATATATTTTAACTAATTTTTACATACCATAAGCTTTTACAATATGACACTGTCAAAATCAACAAGAACATTTGCGGTAAGCTTAATAGAAGTACTCTCTCAAGTAGTACTAAGTCTATCAAAACTAGCAAGAAGGTTTGCAGTATGCTTAGAGGTCATGAAATAATAAGAATAAAAAGTATATTTGTGCTTACGTAATTCACTAATAATGTATTTAAGTTGGATGATAAAATTAGACATTATTTGTCCATCTTCAAATTTAGCATCAAAAATTGATGATATAATTCATATATGTACTTGCTATTCTTATGCTCATTTTTTTCAAGAAATCAATCCCATATTTCTTATCTAATTGTGGAAGAAACTAAAGGAGTTAAAAGATTTTGTTCAATTGAGGAAGTAAGTAACATATAAGCATTATAATTGCATTCTCTCTACTTTTCATCATCAAAATTATATTCAATAATAATACCACCAATATACCAAATATAGCTTTTAGTATAAAAAATATTATGAAACTACCATTTTTATATATAAAACTCTATTTTTTTAAATTGCTATATTTTAATGAAATTTATCTCAATTGATATGGTCAAAAAAAATTTGAAAAAAATGAAGAAATTGTGGAAAATAGAAATAGAAAAATAGAATGTTATAAAAAAATCAAGAAAATCAAGAAAGTGTGTATTGTGAAATTTTATTGCTGAATCTAAACTATAAAATATTTTTTTGTTAATAGTATAATATAAATAGAAAATTTAAAGAGCTTATAAATATTATTTTGTGATAATACAAATATATGGTAAAAGATAAAAAAAAAATATATGGATTTTATTATAGAAGAGCCTAATAGAAAGTTATAGAAACGAAACAAAGATAAATGATAAAAAGACAATAAAAAATTTTAGATTTAATATTGCTTTTTTATAGAAGAAACTTCTACTCACTTTGTAGAACCATAAATAAGCCAAAACAAAGTAGATGAGATAATTAATTGATATAGGTATCTTAATAAGATAATTAAGGATAGGATTTAGTAAAATTTATCTTAAAATACTAAGAATTGATATCTAAAAAAGATT
Organism: Physcomitrium patens; assembly: GCF_059467195.1. Lineage (NCBI taxonomy): Eukaryota > Viridiplantae > Streptophyta > Bryopsida > Funariales > Funariaceae > Physcomitrium > Physcomitrium patens. The sequence continues at coordinate 2,418,198 of NC_143412.1, read as the reverse complement.
GGTTGTGAACGAGGATTAGAATTAGATCCCAAGGCATAAAACCATGCACCAAGGATAATTCTAGAATTCTTTGGTTGATTAAAGATTAGAAGTTAAAAAAAAACTTGTGAGAAGATTTTTGAGAGTTGATTTCATATAATTTGATGGTATATTGAGATTTTGAAGGCTTTTCAACATAAGAGATGTATTTAGTAGTTTTGGATTTTGAAAGATAAAAATAAAATTTACAAATTTAAAGATTTTATAGGTTTTATAGTATATTTATAAGTAAAAATTTATGAAATTTTTATTGTGCTTATTATAAATGTGTTTGAAATTTTTTATATAAGTTGAATAGTTTGATTGCAGGATTTAAGAGTTTTTATTAGATTAAGATTTTGAATACTTAAAATTTAGAATTAGTAAAGATTTTGGTAATCTTAAACAATCTACCAATTTAATTGAAGAAAAAATTAGTAGAGACTATTTGGATCCAAAAATCTATACACTAGTCAAGTTTTTAACAAATTAAATAGTTTAGCAAAGAGAAATTGCTGCTAAAAGTTCAATATTTAGATTGGAGATAGAAAGCAATCAATATTCAAGAGGTTTAGGAGCTATTTTATTCAATTGGTGAATTTTATTTTTAAAAAAGAATTTATGCATATTAATTACTTGTAGATTGAAGTGAATGAAATTTTAGATGAAATGAATGATTTAATTATTATTTATTGAGATTTTAAAATAGTGATAGAAATTAATTAAGATTCACTTCGGATTTTCTTGAGGTTATTTAGGATTTATTTAGGATTTTTTAGAATTTATAAAGAATTTTTTTAGTATTTAATTAAGATTTTGGTTAAAAATTAATTAGAATTTTATTAAAAAAATTTAGGATTTTTTAGGATTTATTAGAAAGTTTTTTTAGAATTTAATTAGAATTTTGGTGAAGATTTAATTAGGATTTATTTAGGATTTTTTAGAATTTCATTAGATTTTTTTTAGAATTATACTAAGGTTTAGTTAGGATTTATCTAGTATTTATTTAGGATTTGTTTAAGGTTTCTATTTTTTAATATTTCTTTAGGATTCTTTGTTATTTTTTTAATATTTTTATTTTTTATTTAAAGATTTTATTTTGATATTTCTTTATTTTTTTTTAAATTAATTTATGAATTTTTTATGTATCTTAAGTAATTTTTTAAAAATTTCTTTTGGATTGGATAAATTTTGATTAACTTTATTATGGATAAATTAGAATTTATTCAAAATTTTATTAGGCTTGGTATGATCTTATTGTTGTATTTTTTATTTACCTTCTATAACTGGGTACTTGATATATTCTTAAGTGAAAATGCATGTTAAATAATAATATTGTATACAAAATTTTGCAATGAAATAAGATTGCAAACTTAATTATGAAAATTAATTCTTGTGAATAATAAATTAAGTAAAAGAATAAAAGAAGTAATCATTCTTGAATAGCTTGTAAGCATTCAAGATCCATAATCTTTTATCTTATAATACTATACACCAAATGTAATAAGAAGTTATCTACTCTTTATTTCAAAAAATGAATCCTATAAATAAACAAAGTTATATACATATGAAAAATCTTCATTTTCTTGCTTCTTTTTCTATTATACTTAACAAAGAAAAATTCTTCTTTTTCACTAATAACTCACTAGTTGTTAAACAAATGGTTGGATTTTATTTTATTCTTTTAATCCAATCAATCATGATAAATTTATTTGGAGAAAAGTATATAGATTTTTTGTCCTTTATAGATGTAGATGATAGTAAGTGTTAAACAAATATTATTTTTTTAGTCGATTTCAAAGTCAGATGCATTATTTGAAGCTTTGTGAAATCTTAAGCAACATTTTTAGCTAAAAGGTGTATACTAGTCAATAAACAATCTTCGAAAATGAATTGGAGACTTAACTACACTTTCACATATATTCAATCTATTAAAAACATCATTAGATTGAATATTGGCCAAACTTTGTCAGTGAATGTATTGAATGTTGTCTCAATGCAAAGTTCTAAATTATGCAAGTAATGCATACTCAGATATTTTTGCCACATTCTAGAAGAAATTATATCAAAATGTAGCTTTTATACAAAATATACATATATATAAGCTCTACATGAGAGCCATTGCTTTTGCAACTCTTCGTAATTGTTGACCAAATTCTACTATATATATAAATGTCATAGTTCCATAAGTAGGGACACAACTTGCTCTGTATTAATTCTGGTCATAGTCCATTGGTAGCTTGTTTTAAAGGTTTCTATAACATTATCTTACTTTCAAACTTCAATCAAACCTAAAATTTCCACCAAAGCAAGATTATTCACTTAAAGATATACTTTAAAACATCCCAAAACAATCCCTTGAAGCTTTCAAGTTATCTAGAATAAAAGATAGTTCTATTGTAGAATCAATCCTTAAATATTATTAGATTATAATCTTAAGTTTTACCAAAACCTTATATTGAATCACGACTCAAAGTAGTACCATGCATTGATCTTAATCTTAAAATATCATCACCTTAGATTGATATCTTTATATAGTATTTTGACATTGCACTCAATTGTAATCCAAGAAGATTGCTTTAGAAGTTAACTCTCACTTTTGAACCAACTTCTACACTCTAAACTAAGTCTAAACCAAAATTCAAACTTCTAAGGAAAGTGAGTCTTAAACTCCTTTGTAAAACATCTGAGACTCACTTTTACTAACTAACTTACTTTACATCTTACCTTAAGCCTCTACACAAGGTTTATCTCTTAATAAGGATGGTGGCCCTCTCAACCTCTCTTATGCTACCTTGCCATAGATTCTCTCTAGATATTGGAAAGTCTTTGGCTCTCACTTACCTCTAATGTAAGTGAAAAAATTAGTTCCTTTCAACTCTTACACTTTCATCATCTTTAAAAAGTCAGTATCTTCATTGATACACAATTGGATATTTGAGAGGTGAGATTCTTTAATAACTTATTTCTAATGGATGGTTTGTACTATAAATCATTTTTTTAGGTAGCTTGAAGTTTCATCTCTACTTAACCTCATATTATCTCTTTATTTTTTAAAGAAATTGAGGTTTTTTTTATTATTTTTTGAGATGGGATGCTATCTCTTTTTAAAAAATTTGTTTACTCTTTCTTTCATTTATTTTTGTATAGATTTAGTATTTCTAGTCATTATCAAGATTTTCAAAATTTTTTTAAAAAAAAAAATAGAGATATTCTTTTAAAGCATTATTTTTATGATTATTCTATCGATCTTCAAGAAAGAGCTCAACCACTATTTGGACCAATCTATAACCTATCACAAAATAAGTAAGATGCACTCAAAGAATATATTGATGAGATTTTGGTTAAAAATTTTATATGCCATTTTAAATCTCTAATCAAGACTCTTATCTTATTTGTAAAGAAAAAAGACAGATTTTTATGAATGTTTGTGAACCACCAATGATTCAATAAGATTACCATCAAGAATAGATATCCTCTATGTTTGATTTCAAATTTTTTTGATCAATTCAATTAAGGAAAGATCTATACAAAAATAGATCTATAAAAAATATATAATTTAATATACATGAAAAAAAGATATGAATAAAAAACTATGTTTGAACCAAGTATTGGTATTTTGAATATAATTTCATGCCTTTTGGACTCAGAAATGTACCAATTACTTTTTAATATCTAATAAATGATATCTTTTGTGAGTTTCTTGATGACTTTGTCATTATTTATTTAAATGACATCTTAATCTACTCTAAGAATACAAAAGAGCATGAAGTTCATGTTTATTGTATGTTACAAAAACTTAGAGATGCAAGATTATATGCCAAGTCAAAAAGGTGTATATTCTACATTACTCAAGTTGACTTCTTAAGATATATCATTTCTAATAAAGGGCCAATGATGGATCTGAAGTTGTCAAGGATAAAAACTTGATAAAGATAAATAAACAAGTAAGACTTCTCTCATAGAAAGATGACAAAATGTCACGGACACAGAAATATAGACTTGAGATCTAAGAAGAAGTTCAAGAAGAACTGGGAAGAACTAGATTAATCAGATGAATACAAGAACAACACCAGAGAAGTGAGCTAGAGCTCCAAGAGATGTGTTGTCGAGACTGAAGAACTCTTCAGCCTCGATTCCAATATATACTCTTATTTAGGAAGCTTCTTAAGTAACTTCTACCAACTAGGAAGCTTCTAGAAGGTTCTAGAGACTTGCTTCTAGAAGGTTCTAGAAACTTGTCTCTTGAAGATTCTAAAGACTATGTCCCTAACATCTTCTACTAACTAAGAAGCTTCTAGAAGGTTCCAGAGACTTGCTTCTAGAAGGTTCTAGAAACTTGTCTCTAGAAGGTTCTAAGAACTATGTCCCTAACATCACCCCCTCCTTTAGCTTCGAGGTCTTTGAGAAGCAATGTTGTTGTGAATCAGTACCAATGTAAGAAAATAAAGATCTGTCGCATAACGTCTGCTATAAACTCCAACTGTTGTTCATGAGGTAAGTGGTTCATCGGCCCTTGAAGCCAACGGTAGTGGCCCACTCCTTCAACTTGACCAAGCATGAACTTCCGTGTCTTCATTCTAAAATTGTCCTACAAATATGCCTTTTGGTTGACCGTCGTAAGCAAGTTCAACTCAAATACAATCACTAGTGATCGGTTACTTGGTATCCTCCGTCGTCGTCGTGGTGCAGGTGGTTCTTCATCTCAGGGTCGCCTTCGTGAGCTAGTTGGTTGAGATAATCTGACTGGCATAATATCTATCTCTTGGCTATCTATATCAGAAGACCAAACTATGGCTATTGAAAAAATTCTATTTTATCTTGGAGAAAATAACTACATCAACTACGAATTTTGGTGGTGCTCTCCCCCTTTGTTATATTCTTGGGTGAGCAAGCTTCAGAAAGAAGCTATCGTTGAACTGGCTTAGGTTTATGAGGATGTTGTTGATGAAACTCTTATACCTTTTGTGGCGCATTAGCAAGATTTTCACCTAGCTCCCACGTTCACTCATTAATGTCGTAGCCGCACCAATGAATAAGATACTCCAACTTGCCCCACCTTCGTCGTGAATCCAGTACCTTTTCAACCTCGTATTCCTCGTGGTTCTCGATCTCAATACTAGGTGGTGGACATTGCACTCTTCTAGGAAAAGATGACTCTCGATAAGGCTCCAACAAAGAAATATGAAAGACTGGATGTACCTTCATAGAAGCCAGTAATTCCAGACGGTACACCATTGGATTGATTTGCTTCTGGATGATAAATGGTTCCAATCTTCGATAGTCCAACTTATCACATGGTCACTTGGTCTTGATATTCCGTTGAAGAAGCCATGCTTTATCTCGAATTTTGAAAGTAGGTGCTTGATTTCAAAATCTATCTACAAATGCCTTATAGGATTCTTGAGCGGATTGTAATTGAAGCTTCAACGTATTTTGAAGCTCTGATAGTTGTTTCACAAATCCTTCAGCTGTTGGATTGTTATTTGTTGATGGACTCAATAAATCAAGCTTCGGATGATACCCATAGTTGGAAAAGAATGGTGTGTATTGAGTCGATGCATGGAGGGTGTTGTTACATGCAAACTCGGCTAGCGACAGATATGTGGTCTAATTGTCTTGCTCATAGTTGATGCTGCATCGTAAGTATTGTTTCAAGACTTGATTCACCCGTTCTGTTTGGCCGTCAATTTGAGGATGAAAAGTCGAAGAAAGCTTGATATCCACCTTCGGTATTTCAAAGAGAGATCTCCAAAACTTTAATACGAACTGGGTTCCTCGATCTGATACGATATCATCTGGTAGTCCATGATAACGATACACATTATCGAGAAAGAGCCTTGCTGTGACTTCACTAGATGATGTCTTCTTGCAAAGGACATAGTGTGCCATTTTTGTAAGCCGATCTACCATGACAAAGATGCTATCAAATGATTTTGATGATGGTAGGTCCGTGATGAAGTCCATAGAAATTGAAGACCATGGTCGACGTGGAATCGATAATGGCTGTAGGAGTCCATAAGGGCAATGCTGAGGATTCTTGGATCTTGAACAGATGTCGCAGGAGAAGACAAAATCTTTCACATCCTTCCACATTTGGGGCCACCAAAAATCTTGAGAAATAAGCTCCAAGGTCTTGTTGAATCCAAAATATCCCGCAGCTGGAAAATCGTGGCGAGATTGAAGAACTCGGAGTCGTGCTAGTCCTTTTGGGATATATAACCACTCCTCAAAGTATAAAAGATCTCCCTCCACCTTGAACTTGTCGTCATTGGCACGCTACTTAATATCAAGGGCTACTGAATCTTCAATGGTCACGGCACGTACCTGATTCAGGAAGTCAGCATCAATTGGCAAAATAGTAGCGCAAAGCTGAAATTGCTTTGGCTTCAACAATGTCGTGCATTGTTGATCAAACGCTACTTCTCCAGCCTTTGGTACAAGATACGATCTCCTCGATAAGACATTACATAGGCCTTGCTGCTTTCCTAGTCGATAAGTGATAACAAAATCGAACCTAGATAGCAACATACTCCATCGAGCTTGACGTCGATTTAGAACTCGAGCCGACATGAAATACTCCAAATTCTTGTGATCTGTGTATATGGTCACTGGATATGCAGCTCCTTCAAGAAAGTGATGCCATTCTTAGAAAGAATCTACTATAGCAAGAAGTTCCTTATCGTAGATCTCATAATTGATTTCAACAACAAAGAACTTTCGAGAATAGAATGCAACCGGATAGAGCTTCTTGTCTTCTCCCATTTGAGAAAGTATAGCTCCTAAAGTAAAATCTGAAGCATCAGTTTTGAAATAAAAGGCCTTTGTAAAGTCTGGATGTATGAAAATTGGAGCCATAGTAAATGCGGTCTTGAGGTCTTGAAACTCCTTCTCCGCTAGAGGTCCCCATTCCAGCTTATCCTTGCATGTCAACCGAGTGAGGGGAGCAGCAACTTGAGAGTAATTTTTGATAAAGATCAGATAGAAGTTAGCAAAACCAAGAAAGTATTGTACGTCTCTAACCGTCTTCGGAACCTCCCAGGACATGATTGCTTCCACCTTCTTGGGGTCCATCTTCAAGCCTTCCGTAGTCACAACGAATCCCAAAAACTCCATCTCTATTTAGTGAAATAAATACTTCTGCAACTTGGCATATAGTCCTCACTCGAGTAGTTTCTCCAAGACCAAACGTATTTTTCATGCTCTTCCTCATTTTTGGAGAATATCAAAATATCATCTAAATAGATGACAACAAAATCATCAAGGTGCTTTCAAAAAATATCATTCATCATATGTTGAAAGACCGCTGGAGCATTGGTAAGACCAAAGGACATGACATTATACTCAAAATGGCCATACCTTGTACGGAACGCTGTCTTCCACTCATCTCTTTCCTTGATTCGTACGAGGTTGTAAGCTCCCCTTAGATCAATTTTTGTAAAGATCCTTGCACGTGCAAGTTGTTCTAAGAGACTAGAAATCAAGGATAACAGATAACGATTCTTCTTTGTTACCTTGTTGAGGCCTCGATAGTCCACGCACATCCACAATGAGCCATCTTTCTTCTTCACAAATAAGATGGGTGCTCCACCTAACGATTTTGAATGACGGATGAAATTCTTGGCTAGATTCTCGTCGATGTACTTCCGCAACTCCGCCAACTCCGTTTGCGATAGATTGTAGATAGGGCCAAAAGGCGGTTGTGCTCCTTCTTGCAAGTCTATGGCACAATCATATGGTCTGTGTTCCGGTAGCATGTCGGCATTTTTCTTTTGAAACACGTCTTTAAAATCCTTATATTACTCCGGTATACTTGCTGTCGAGATCTTCTCCCGGTAGTTGGAGTCGTATAAATGACAAATGGTGTACCTTCCTTGGACGATCTTATAAACGCTCTTGCTCCAATAAATAAGGATTTCTCATTTCAGGGTTTTCTACTAGGCTTGCTCTTGGGTGATTTTGTGGGAAAGGTTATCTTCCGCAACTTCCAATCTATGGATGGGTTATGCTTTTTCAACCAGGAAAGACCAAGAATAATAGGATTTGATGGGGTTTTAATAATATTGAAAATAATATGACTATTATGGCCCTTAAACGTCACTTCTATAGGTTTTGATTCATGGGTGACACTACCAGACAATAAAGGTCGTCCATCTATGATCTCAACGTGAATAGGTTTGGATTTTTGTACTAAAGGGATCTTATGATGCTTCGTAATTTCTTCGTCTAAGAAACAAGCAGATGCTCCTGAATCTAATAATGCTAAGGTTCTCAGTTTCTGAGGGCCAATAAGCAAAGGGATTGTAAAACAAAGGGCAGGTTGAGCGAAAAGAAAGGAACCTGGTTGTTGTTGCGATATTTCACTGTCCACCCGCACGGTTCCTATTGTGGCTGGGCATCCTCGTTTTCCTGAATAAACGTGCCCCTTGTCTTGATAATACGTCGATTTTGCTTCTTCAGGCAGTTTCCAACTTTGTGGCCTTCTTCACCGCAATACAACCATAGACCTTCTTCCATACACCGCTTTTTTTCTTCTAGGGTAAGGGATTTGACACGTACTGCATCAATTTACATGTCTTCTATCTTTGAATGTGAATTCATACTGCTTGTCGACATAGTTGGGGCGTGGCGAACCGTATGTTGTCTTGAACATTGGTCTTGGCGACGTTGGAATAGGTAGTTATCGCACTTCACAGCTTGGCTAATAGCTTCGTTGAGCGTTTGCAGATCAGGAAGAGTTAACAGCAAATCCTTCACATCGTCCTTTAAACCCCAATAGAATTGACTCATCAACGCTTCTTCGTCTCAATTGATGTCGCATGCTAATTGCCTGAAGTCCGATGCATAAATTGATGTACAACGCATCCCTTGTCGTAGTGACTGGATCTTTGTTGTAGTCCATCAAACCTTGTCGTGTTCACCAAATGCTTCCGCAAACGCCTCCAAAAAGGTTTCAAAGTTGTTTAGTATGGATGATCGTTTTTCAAACAAAGGAGCAAACCATGATAGAGCTTGTCCTGTAAGTAAGGTTCCAACAAGCCTAACACATGACTCCTCTGTTGGATAGCGTTCGGGCTGTAAAACTGTTATCAACTTGATTTGGTTGACGAATCTTCAAAACTTGGAACGCGTACCATCGAACTCGGGGCTCCTTGTGTTGTAGAACCAGTAGTGCTTGTCGAACCTGAGGCAAAGTTGCTTCTCCAAGTGCAAAAGTTTGAGGCTGGTGCAACCTAGATTGTACGATCTCAGATGCTCCATCATTATGAAGCCTTGCCACGACTCCTTCAATCTCTTCAGTTCTTTGCGATAACATAGCGAGGACATTCATGATAGCATCGAACTTGGACTCTGAACTTTCCGTCATACTAATGTCTTGACCCTCGGCCATTCTAAGAGAAGGACACAAATGACTCTACAAGAAGACAATATTGGTTTAGAGGAAGATACTCCGCAACCTCTAAAATGCCTTAAGAGCTTCAAAGAAAGGGATAATCCACTCTCTCTAAGACGAATAAGACTCCAATATTGTAACAAAAGAAGTATCAGTTTAGAGGAAGGTAATCCGCAACCTCTAAAATGCTAGTACACTTCCAAGCAGAGGGGTAATCCACACTCTAATGAGGAAGAAACTAGCTCTGATATCTGAGGTGAGTGCAGTCTCGACAAACTGTTTTCGGATAAAGAAATACAGACTTGAGATCTAACAAGAAGTTCAAGAAGAACTGGCAAGAACTAGATTAATTAGATGAATACAAGAACAACACCAAAGAAGTGAGCTAGAGCTCCAAGAGATGTGTTGTTGAGACTGAAGAACTCTTCAGCCTCGATTCCAATATATACTCCTATTTAGGAAGCTTTTCAAGCAACTTCTACCAACTAGGAATCTTCTAGAAGGTTCCAGAGACTTGCTTCTAAAAGGTTCTAGAAACTTATCTCTAGAAGGTTCTATGGACTATGTTCCTAACATCTTCTACCAACTAAGAAGCATTTAGAAGGTTCCAGAGACTTGTTTCTAGAAGGTTCTAGAAGCTTGTCTCTAGAAGGTTCTAGAAACTTGTCTCTAGAGTGTTCTAAGGACTATGTCCCTAATACAAAAGAGAAATAACTCAATATATATATATATTAAGAAAGAAACTGAAATGGCTATTGCCAAAAGACAAGAAAACTAGATACCCTTGAAACTAAACTAGAAGCAAGAAAGGAGTTGACAAGAGTAAAGAGGGCTTCACTCTTGTCTCTATATATACTATCTACCTAGAGGCTATGTGGCGATGTTCTATAGGACCTCCAATATGTATTGACTTTGTAGGACACATACCTTGACTTACAAGGCAAGTTTTTCTACAAGTGGGCCTCATAGTTAGCTTGGTCTTGAAGCTAACAACATGTGTGGCACATGGCCAACTTGTTGACCACGTTTTTAATCCAAAAAGTCAATTAAAGATACTTATAAAGTCAAATCAGCGTCTATAAAGCTTCTAAGAAGCTTCCATAGTAAATATTACAGAATTAACTTATTTTTATCTACTTTTACTTATTTCTACCTATTTATACATGTAATTTCTAGCTTACATGCGTATGTCGATGACATTATCCATCCTTCTAGGAATGAGTTCCACAAGGAGATGCCATCATATGTTGAAAAAATCTATGATGCGATGAATTGTATTTGCCACATACTCTGATCTTTGTTCTCTTTGAAGATGATTGATAGGACCTCTCAACTAGCGATAGTGTCTCATATTAGGGCAAGAAGTTCACCCAATTATTTGATTGTTGTTGATATTTTCATAACTTCCTTCGAATAAAATATTTGGAATACCGTCAAGGGTTGTTCCTGCCTCTAGTAAAATCACCAAACATTGAGAAATATAAACCAAGAAGAAGACAAGCTCCACCTCCTCCTATAGAAGTGGACAATAATGAAGAGTTCAAAATAGAAGAAGTCTTAGATTCAAGGCGGCGCTGAAATAAAATAAAATATCTTGTCTATTGGTGCGGATATAATATTAGTGAATGCACATAGGAGCTAGTAAAGAATCTTACAAATGCAACAAAGATGGTGGAGGCTTTTCATCGACAACATCCATCAAAATCAAAATAAAAACCTTGCTTATAAAAGAAATAAGATCTAGGCAAGATAAGATCTAGGCAAGATAAGATTCTACTTTCTCTACCTCCTCTCTTTTTGAAGCATACAATCACCAAACATTGTGTCTTGTATGGTTCAAGAAGAGACACGTGGAATACTAAATGGATTTTCATTAACTCGAATGTCATACTATAATTGCTTATAGTATGTAAGAATTAATTAAGAAATATAATATATTTATAAGTCTTGATGTAGATTAGAGTGGTTAATAAATAAATTTAAAGAGAATTGATATAGAAAAATTTATTTAGAAATTTATCTATTTTAATTATAGTATTTATATTATATAGGATTTAAATATTTAATATAAACTTAAGGGAAGGTTGGAGTCTAAAGATGAAAGTCTAAACTATTAGGAGGCTTATTGGGAGGAATGAAAGCAAGGCATGTTTGGATGAAGGCAAAGAGTGGAGATCTTTATTCCTATTGGTCAAAGTCCATGCCCAATGGGCTTCAAGGAGGCTGCCTAAGGCCTTATTAGAGATTAGGGTTTTTCTTTCGAAGCCATTTGAGCTTTGGAGACTAGAGTCAAAAAGTTCAGGATTTTTGGTATAATTTGGATGAAGAGTTTGTGTGATTTCAAGTTTTTGTGAAGGAAATATAGGTGTTCAAAGTTAAGGTATCAAATTTGTACCTACTGTCACTCTTTGAAGCATAACATATGTGCACGGAAAGCAATGAAAGATAGGCGACTCGAATTGGAGAGAACACTTTCTTGGCTATACTTTACATGTATTTTTTGATGAATTCCAAGTCTGGATAAAGGAGTCATAGGACATTGAAGTCAGCACATGTAATTCAAAGGCAATAAGTGAGTCATTTTGTTGATAGTAATGGTTGGAGCCATATCTTGAGTTTTTGGACGAATTTTAGGCTCAAATTTTCTATAAGTGTGAGTTATTAGGTTAAAAAGCTATAAATCAAAGTTTCATGGTATTTTAATACTTATTTTGTGAGATATGAAGAAATTAGCACATAGGTGTATGTAAGCTAGGATTTAAAGCTACTATTAGGATTTTGGTGATATCTCAAGATCCATAATGAATTTGTATTTGAATTTTTTAGTAGTAGTTTTTGAGAGTATATTAGTACTTCATGTAATATTTTAGGTTGTTTGGATGGTCCGATCATGACATATGAGCTATTGAAGTTTGGAAAACATTTCTCATAAGGATATATAAGGATTTTAGACATTTTATCATACATTTGGATGTTTTTTTGGTACTTGGGCTTATTTATTGATGTAATTATCCTAAAAGGGAATATATTATATATATATGTAAATTTAGTACTTTTATATCTTAGATCTAATTGAGCATTTAGTGGCAGCCAAAAGTTTAGTACTTTTTTGAGGCAAATTCTCTCTACCCCCCACATATTGGTGCTTTTATTGAAAGAGCCTTAAGGCATTAATTATCTCAATAAATTAAAATGGGAGATCAAATCCTTGGGTTTGCATTACCAGGTGGGGTAGGTACCCATGATTTATTTAGGATATTTGTCCAATTTATGGAAGAAGGGTAATATGTGCATGGAAATGATAGGAAAAGTCAGGGACATTAAGATTTATTCAAGATATGCAACTTGCAAATAGAATAACTATTTAGAACATGAGATTAGGTCATATAGTAGATGAAGTGCTTGAATAATTTTCAAGCCATGCCATCTATTCTATTGGAAACTTATATTTTGGATATGACCAATTTCAATTGGCTAAAGAGAGTAGGGACTTAACTTCCATGAAGAATTTTTTGGATTTAATAAAGATGTGTACCTTACCTCAAGGTGTAACCAACTTAGTAGCTTATATGTAAAATGCTATGAACCAAATATTGAAAGAATTTATTCTTGAAAAAACCATATCATTTTTGGATGATATACCTGTAGAATAGATATTAGTTTGTTTTTGTAAGCTATTGATAAAATAGATTAATAGTCCATAGAATAGTCAGTTTAGAAAGGATGATTGATTCAGTTATTAAAAGTAATTATTATAGGATTACGATTAGAATCTAGAAATTAGTAGCAATTATATAATAGTTGTAGAAGTTTGTTGGAGGGCAAGACTGTGATAGTCATGAGTTGGGGTTAAGCTTGGTGCTTCCTCTTTATTTCTTTTGTTTTCTTTGTTGTTGAAGAATAATGGATAGTTTCTGAATACTGAGAAGTGAATTTATGGAATAAATCAGAGATTGATTTATGAGTTATTGATTAGGTAATTGGAGTACTGAGTGATTGAATTATATGTAAAGTTATTAAAAGATTGATTATAGATGGAAGATTATGATTGTTGTTTATTGAGAGTTGTGTGTGTGTATTTCGATAGAGGAAGTTTGTAATTACAAGAATTCTGTGAATTCAGTTTGGTTGGAGTGAAGTCTGTTATTCCCGGTGTTGGATGGAATTTATTGAGTTTTGAGCAGTCTTTTGAGAGTGCAGGGTTGCACATTGTGGTTATCAGTTGATGAAGGAGTATTGTTACTGGGAGGAAGCATTGTAGTGTTTCTTAGTATTTTAGTGGTTCGGAATACAGTTAATTGTGTGATCCTAATAAGTAAAACTCATGCGCTTAGTCCTTCCCTGTGTTCAAATTTTCCTATACAGATTTATTCTTGAAAGAATTGTAGAATAAGTGAAACGACAATCACATTTTTGGCATCGCTGCCGAGGATTGATAATAACATTGAGTGTTAGGAATTAACTGCCAGATGAGTAGATGGAAAATAGAAAGTAAATTCATTAGTATATAATGAAAGATTATGGTTATTAAGAATGAAAATATTACAGTAAAGAAAACACGCCACTCGAAAGAAAGACAAGAGAGAGCATAAGCAAGAAAATTGTTACAAAATAAGCAAGAACGTAAGTTAAAAAGAAAGCATCGATAAAGTTAGATTAAGCTATGGTTGCATGCCTATCAGGATATTCGAACATATCCAGAAGCTGACTGTTCTCTAATATTTCAGACATATATATCATTAAGAAAATTGCCAAGGGCACTCGCAGGAAATTTTGTTAACAGTCGAGCGTATCTCTTGAGCTTGTTAACTGCAAGTAGATGAAACACAGAAGAATTGGGTACTCCATTGGATACCTTTTCAATAGCAGTAACTATCGATTCTGTAAAAATTAGTTTCGTAGAATGGCATAAATTACTTGCCAATAAGGGCCAATTTACCGTATTTCAAAATCCATCGTTTTTACCTCCAATTCAACTAATAAACTTATTCAGGGATAATAATAGTAAATTGAAGAGGTTGAAAAGTCTAGAAAAGATAATTGGAAAAGGTAGTGGTAATTTTAATAAGAAATTAAGCAACACATTATTCTCTTCAATGGTGATGGGTGGTCCAACGGTTCCAATAGCAGTACAAATAGGTGACTTGAGCGATCGCACAATGAGCGTGGCTCCATTACCTACTTTTACTTTCCGGGTATAAATCTCAATCAATATTTGTCTTACTTTCTGACAGCATGTGTAGCCAATAATGGAAGAACCGAAGATATTTGGTTATGCTGGTTGCCAGCAATCTCAAAGGACACGGTGTTTGAATGGTACAACTACCAACCAGTGGATCAATTTTCGAATTAGGAAGCATTGAAGAATACATTTTTAACCTATTTTTGGCCAATAGGTTTTGAAGATCGCCTTCAAGAGAGATTAATGAATAGTAAAATGATCATAGGAGAGGCGGAGGAATCGTATTATGGCCGGGTGGCTGATATACTCAATAAGTGGCCAAATCACCAAATATTGGAGGCATTTATCTTATCCATATTTATCAATGGTTTGTAACAACCAGAGTTAAAAATATTTGTGAAGGAAGCTCAACCCGTTATGATGTCTGCATCCCTTGATAGAGCCAAGGTTTGAGAAGAATGCCTTTATGATCAACTTTTAATTGTGGGAGCTACGTTGATTCCAGTTCAAGGCATTTATCAAAATCCAACTTGGAACGGATCAGTGGGTGCTTATCCACGGATGTTAGATATAAGGGCTAATTCCAGTGCCAATATTCAAGGGCCATTTAATGTCACTTCATTGCAAGCTATACCACCGAACGTGATAACAGCGTATGCTCTTTATTTTTTGTATCAACAATAAGCATTAATTGCGGCAAAGTTACCAATAATACCTACTCCAAAAGATTTCAATGAAGCCTTGTTGTTGAACCTGATAAAGAAAATGGAGGAAATAGCCGTCAATATAGCCAAGGATAAGGAGAAGAAGCAAAAGCCTACCAATACTAGAACCAATGTTTGCTATAGTAATTGTAAGGGCCACAGTCATTTGGTAACAGAATGCCCTTCACCCTCACAAATGATGGATCAATATACATTTTGCAGAGGAAAGCACTTAACAGCTAATTATTGGAATTTACAAAGGCAAGAACAATTCAGTAATCAGACCATGATCCCACCAGCTCATTAGGACATCAATCAAGTTCAATTGAAAAATACATTTGGATGGAATGGAAATCGATCTAATTGATAAAATTGAGCATTCAATAACTTTCAAAGTTCCAATTTTAATCAGTGCTCTGCATCAAACCCCTAGAACTACGAGAAAGAGCAACAGAGGTATCAGCAATATGTTCTACTGGCGTCATTGAACCAAGTTCCCTCCATTCCAACGAGACAGCCAGGATCATTTTCTAATCTTACATGGAACAAGCCTAGTAGGTATATACCATTGGAGACACCCAATATGCCTGATGGGGGTGCAAAAAGACTACTTTATTGTTTCCGTTACAGACAGATTGGCCATTATGTTAGTGAATGTCCCAATCCCAAAGCCAATGATGATTATGCGTCAATGAGTAGAAATTGTAAGCAGTCAGGGCATACTTATCAACAATGTAATACTTTGTTCAATTTCAATAATCAAGATCAGCAGATCCAAAATCAAGAAAAAATAGAGGAAATACATCAAGGGCCTCAAGATTCTTTGATAAATCGGGTAGAATGTGTCCAAGCCATTTTTACCAGGAGTCAGTAAAAAGAGAAAGGATCAATTCAATATTTAGGTGATCCTGAAGCAAAGGATCAATTTGACCTAATTATGGAGACATCCAATCTAGGTCTACTGTTCCAATTTCAAGTCCAAGGCGAAAGAATATCTTACCTCAAGGAATTAAACTCCAACCAATGAAAATAAAGAAGGCATTGGACATTATCCTAAATATGGAATCCTATGACATATTAAAGGATCTGGATGCTATTCGGTCTTCTATTTCTATGAAGCAACTTCTAGTGGTTGCACCAAAGTATCGTTCTATATTAAATTCATCGTAAACATGGCATAGACAACGTAATAAGGAAGTTTGTGAAGTCAATTTGAACCCTAATCCAGATGCACCAACCATCGATGTTTCGATTGATGGTATTATAATCTCGGATATTCAGCTTGATGGTGATTCGAGTGTCAATTTAATGAATGCTGATACAATGGATGCTTTAGATTTGGAACACTTAGTTTCTACAACATTAGTATTATAGATGGTAGATCATAGCCGGGTTAAACCAATGGATATTTTACGGAGTGTTCAAACTATAATTACTAGTATTGCATATGCAATTGACTATATCATCTTTGGACTACAACGTTCGACTTTATTGTATCCAATTTTATTGGGACGACCCTGGCTTTATCAGGCAAAGGCCAAGAACGATTGAGGTCGAGGTACTTTGACAATTGGCAAGGGTGGCAATAAAATGGTATTATAAATGTACCTTGTATGCTATCATGGAGAGTCTCAATTGTCAGCATCTCAATTGACGTCGGACGATGAGCTTAGCTCTGATGATGATGCAATAGCATTGATTATGGAGGTGTTCGTGAAGGTAGCGCAACACCTTGGAGTGGTATACAAATGTGGAGGTCTAGGGAAGTATTTGATATATCTGATAGATTCAGAAAACTCTGAGTATATTAGTATTGATTGGATGACCAAGTATGATGTGCACCATGTTAGTGCCCTAGACATAGGATTCAATACTTTGCACATGTCAAACTTACCAACTGATTTTTAACCAATGCAAGAATTGAAACAGAACATCGCCATTGCACCTTTATGTCAAACTATTAACGTGGCGACCACAGCAGAGCCATGGACAATTAAAGTCTATGAAGGTATTAAAGATCAAAAATTGACCTGTTAGACCAAATTTTTCTTACATCATAAGCTCGCTTATGCTTGAAATTATGATGATTTAAAGGATATTTCTACTAACGTCTGTGAGCATCGTATCATTTTAGAGGAGAACGCTAATCCGATATAACAAAGGCAACATCGCCTTAATCCTAAATATTCCTTCATGGTGAAGGAGGAATTGGACAAGCTTCTTATGATTGGTTTCATTTACTCGGTGTCGAATAGCAAGTGGGTTTCTCCAATCATCATGGTGCCAAAAAAGAATGGAAAAATCAGTATTTGTCAAGATTTTCAAAAACTTAATGCGGCCACCAAGAAGGATTACTTTCCATTGCCTTTCACAAATAGTATATTGGACATCGTAGTCGGTCACAAATGTTATTTATTCCTTGATGGATTTTTCAGATATAATTAAGTTTAAATTACAATGGAAGACTAGCTTAAGACGACCTTTACTACAGATTGGAGCACATTTACTTATCGCATGATGCTTTTTGGGTTATGTAACGCCCCAACCACATTTCAGAGAGTAATGACTCAAGTCTTTCAAGACTATCTCCGATTATTTATGGAGATCTTTTTAGATGATTTTTATGCATTCAGTACAAAACAAGCTCATCTTAATTGTCAACGCAAATATTTGGCTCAGTGCGTTAATTTTGGAATATCTTTGAACTTGAAAAAGTGTCAATTTGGTGTTTCTTCCGATAAATTATTGGGACATGTCATCTCCAGCCATGGTATTGCTACGGATTTTGACAAAGTGCAGCATATAATGAACTTGCCTCGCCCAGAGCCGGTCTCTGGTGTTCGTGGGTTTGTGGGCCATGTCAGTTATTATCAAAGATTCATTCGTTCGTTTGCAGTTATTTGTCAACCTTTAACGAACTTACTAAAGAAACCTCTGTCAGTTGGAACTAGTCCCATCTAGACTATGGAGTGTATCGTGGCCTTTGAAGCATTGAAGTTAAAATTGGTCTCTGCACCAATATTGGTGGCTCCTCGTTGGACGGAGCTCTTTCATATGTACGTTAATGCATCCAATGTGGCTATTAGATCGGTGTTAAGTCAGAAAGATGACAAGAATCTGGATCACCCTATCTATTATGCTAGTCAATAATTGGTGGCTACCGAATGCAATTATACTACTATTGAATGAAAAGCGTTGGGTATGATATACTTGGCTAGAAATTTTGACACTATTTACTTGGGTATCCATTTTTTTTTTATGTGGATCATGATGCCCTCAAATACATGATTAATAAGCCTCAATTGAGTGGGCGCATTGCTCGATGGATCTTACTCTTACAAAAGTTTAATTTTACGATTGTCGTACAACTTGGGAAGAAACATACCAATGTTGATTATTTATCCTAGTTGTCTAATATTCTCGACAATGAGCCTATTTTAGATGCTCTTTTCAATGCCAAATTATTTGTGGTGGATGTGATTTTTCCCGAGCATAGTGAAATCATTCAATTTTTGACCTTCCACACCTTTTTGCCGACTTTCACCGAGAAGCTTAAGAAACGACTTATTTTGAAGAGTGCCCCATATACAATGATTTGCGATGCTTTGTATAAACAAGGCAAAGTTTGCATTTTATGCCGCTGTAACTTTTTAAGTGAAGTATAGTTGATCCTCGAAGATTGCTATTTGGATACTTGTTGCAGTCATTTTATGGGAGATAATACTGTTTGCAAGGCTTTAATGGCCGGATATTAGTAGTCCACAATGTTTTCTGATGCACACCAATTTATTCGTCATTGTGATCCCTGTCAACGAATTAGTCGACCCACGGGCACTTTCACCATGCTATTAGTTCCAACTTTGGCACAAGCTCCATTTGAAAAATGGGATATTGATTTTGTCGGTCCCATCACACTAGCGTCAAAACCTAGTTAGAAGCAATATATTTTAGTCGCCACGGACTATGTAACAAAATGGGTAGAGGTTATTGCTACTCGCCATGATAATGCCACTACGGTGGCTACTTTTCTATACGAGAATATTATAACTCGATTTGGGTGTCAAAAGGAATTGATTGGCGATCGTGGCATCCATTTCCTAAATGCTACCATAGCTGCCTTGACGAACACATATGAGATTAAGCATCGAAAAACCACTTTATATCATCATCGTGCTAATGGACAAACAAAAAAGACCAAAAAAATTTTGTGCAAGGTCTTGACTAAGACAATTTTGGATGTGGATATCGATTGGGAGACCAAACTCTTTGCAGCTTTGTGGGCATATCACACCGCATATAAAGTAACTACCAACTCTACTCCGTTTCAACTAGTTTACAGTCAAGGGACAATTTTACCTATCGAGTTGGAGGTTCAAAGTTTACGGATTGCCTTAGATAAACGACTCAGTGACAAAGAGTCGTTACATTCTCAGTTGGCAAAATTGGAAGAATTGGATGAAATACGAGCTATAGTTCTTTTCCATATGGAAGCAATTCAAAATCAGAGGAAGAGTTACTATAATAGTAAACTATGGCCGAAGATTTTTATACCCAATGATTTGGTATTACTATATGATAGCTAGTTTAATAATTTTCTGAGAAAATTTCAAGTTCGTTGGCATGGGTCGTATTGGGTGATTGAAGGTTTTTCCAATGGGTCTGTTCAATTCGAAGATTACATGGGCCATCGCTTCAGTACCTACATTAACGGGAACTGATTACGATTATATAATACATAAAACTTGGGACGGGTTTTTATTTTTTGGAGGGGTGACTTCAAATGGACACAAGGTAGACCTAAGTATGGTATAAGTGCGTTAGGGTGTAGAGGCAGCTAAAAAGATAGTTAGTAATTATTAATGTGTCAGATGGGACGGAGGTGAGAAACGGACAATATGGATAACATATTGTCATGATTACCCATAGTAAGAGAATAGGAATGGGGCACTAGTTATAGGTCATTCTATGTTGTCGTTCTTGGTTTTTTTTTTGAAAGTGCTAGTTCTTGTGTTTTTTAAGTTTTTGAACGTAGTAGTTCCAGTTAAAAGTTTGAGAGAGGGAGTGTCATGGCAATTAAAAGTGTAAAGTGAGCTACAGACAAAGAGGATAATGGCTGAAATGTGAGAGCTAGACGTGCATCAAAACCACCTTCTGTGATAATCGTTACCAATATAGAGCCGATGAATTTGGATATCTACTAGACGCCGAAAAGAATAAAAGACTTTTGGAATGCACAGTTGTTCTAGTTTTTGTACCTATCAGATCACTTACCATCAATTAATGTGTCATTAGTGGTAGAATATATCGCAAACTATGACCCGGAGGATGGATCGAGTATGGTACAAGGACAAATTATCAGGATTGATGGAAAAATCCTAGAAAAGATGACGTGTCTTCCCATTGGAGAAATTACGATAGGAGTTGATGACTCAAGTGACTTCTGTCTAAGAAGATATTTCAAGGGAGGTATGTCGGCCTTTCAGAGGAACCAAAGTTGGAGGACTGCTAAGATAATTTCACCAGAACTCGTGGAATGGTTCTGTTTTGTGGTGAGGCAATTAGGATTATACCGACATCTCACATATATGTCCAAATGGTTATTGTATGTAGCGATAGGAGCACTAGAAGGGATGGTGTTTAACTGGGCAGCATACGTAGCCACTCGTATTCAGGCAGTGTCATATTACGTGCTTTCCTGCTCGAGAACGCGCCGGGCGTCTGGCTGTAGAAGGTAGTATGGAGATCCACCGATAGTCAAGCAGTCTATCAATTTTTACTGCTGGAATATAAACGACTGCAAGAATACATCGTAAATCTTTACTGATGTCCTTCGACTGCTTGTCGAAGTCCTTTTTTTGCCCCAGCCGGTAGGTCTCTAGACGTTACAGAGAACCCCGAACAACCCAAACTGTTAATCTTCAATACCCCTTTGTACTTACGATCTTGTATCCACTGACTGTCCTGTTAGATTAACCCAATAAATTTCATTCACTCCGCATACTCAATCCTATAGACACCCCTTTAATCCTTCAATCACAGATGTAACTCGATTTTACAAAACAGTCAAGAGTATTCAAACCCACTTCATTTAAAAATCCCGATTCACCATTACAACACTGACTTCAGCAGCGATTGCCTCAATCTTTCCAAAACTCTACGAAGAAGAAAAATCCAAATTCTATGTCTTTCCTTCCCCGACCCGAAGCATGAAGCTCCTCTCTCTAATTCCCTTGATCTTCAAAAACCTCCAATGAAAACCGAACTAGTAACCTTGCAAAAGCTTGAAAACTCGCTCCCTCCGATTCCCCCTGAAAAAAACCTCCCTCCCTAAAACTATATTCTCCCCTAACCTTATCCTCTGAATTTCATCAATCTTCCATCTTAGATCCGGAATTGGCTCCCGCCGTCAGAGCTTAGATCAGAAATTGGCTCATGTCATCAAGCTTTCTCCTCCGTTTTTACCTTTAAGAAATCCATTTACCGAAAACAACGTTCCCTGAGACGGCACAGAGAACAGGACAGCCTGAAACAGAATCGAACCCCGTAATCGGGACCACATTGAGTCGCCCGACCAATTCAGGTCCTATATTGGTAAAGATGCCCGTAGTAACCTGGATGTTCCCGTAATTGGGTCAAATTGGTCCTCGCGTCAGATTGGCTAAGACCCGTAGTAAGACCTCGATTTCCCGTAATTAGACTGCATTGGGTTGACCGGCCAATTCAGGTCTCATATTCGATAAGAGGACCCGGATTGGATTATCGAAATTGGATCCAATTGGCTCCTCGAACCCGTCGTGTGAATTGGTCCTTTTCTTCCTGCTGACTCCCGTTATTGGAATCGAACGGAGCATTTCAGTATGCCCCGGCTGACTGTAACGGAGTCACTGAACCTGACCACTCAGTATTTGTACTGGAGTTGGTTGATGCTCCCAATATTCGAGGTAACTGAATATTAATAAAATTCCCCTTTCTTTTTATTTTCACTGTATACTCGTGTTACAACACGACATCCACCCCCTCTGAACCTGTGCATCCTCCGGTATGCACCAATTTACCCAATTGCTGTTTGATTCAGAATATATCCCCTACGTCTTTGTCCAGTTCGTCTTCGTCACCTTCATTATCCATATCACTTTCATCTTCTTGCTGCGGAATCTCTATACCTTCATTAAGGTCTTCCATATTCATCTCTGCATGTCTTCGTTTAAATATTTTTACTCGCTTCCCTGCAATTGGTATTTTCAATTTTGTACCATCTAACTCCCGTAATGAGTAAGTCGCATATCATGAACAATTGTTACTACATATGGTCCAAACCAACGTTTTGAAAATTTCCGCAAAGTACTATGTTGATTATCCAGACTATTGTCATGAACAAGTACCCAGTCACCATCTTCGATTGCTTAAGGTCTCAATCGATGTTGCTTATCGAATCGTGCCTTGTTTTGTAACCTTGCTCTTTTTAACCTTTCCAATGCTATCTGCACATCTTCCGATCCTTGCCCCAATTGTCCAATCCTAATAGCCAGAAATTCTTCTCTTCTCAATCCATCTTCCCATGGTAGCATACTCCAAGTAAATACCTTTTCTTCAATCGGCATAATTGGTTTTTGACCTGTCATAAGTTCTACTGGCATATATCCTATCACCGAACAATGTGTTGTTCGATCAGCCCATAATGCAAATGACAAAAGCCGTGGCCACTCTCTAACTTTCCCATTACAAGCATTAACTAATGCTTTCACAATCGGTGGGTGACCACGTTCGCTTTTTGCATTCCCTTCCGAATTATAAGCAGTAGCTAGTAATAGTTTAACTCCATATCTTTCAAAGAACTTACAAGCTTCTTGTGCATTTAATTCTCTACGATCTGCAGTGATTTTTCCTACGCACCCGTAACGGCAAATGACATCTTCAAGCAAAAACCTACAAATCCCCTCTGTAGATTTTGTCCTCAATGCTCTTCCTTCTACTAGATTTGATAAATCTTCACGAGCTAAAACCAAATATCTCATCTGCCATAACCCAACCGGCATAATAACTAAATCAACAACCCATTTAAAATGAATAGCCAAAGGATACGTAGAATGAAGACCATCTCGATGTCGGATATTAGAATACGATTGACAGATTTCACATGACTCTACAAATGAGAGCACATCTCGATACATATTTTTCCACCAATATCGTTCCTTGAGTTTAGCAAAAGTAGCCCAGATTCTTCTATGCCCTGCCCATAAACTATCATGAAACTCCTTTAATAATTTTAGTTTTTCTTCCCTTTTGCCTATCACTCGTTGTGGCATCCCAATTCCTTTTTTCGGTCTCTTCCATAAGAATCCATTTCGAAGTGAAAATCCATATGCTTTTTTTCTTATTTGTTTGAATTTTTTTGTAGACCAATTCCCCTGCTTAGACAAGGTATTCAAATAATGACCAATATCCAATAATTCTCCTTCATAAGATTCTTCATGAAATAGCTTGTCTTCTCTGCTGAGATTTGATATTGAATAGAATTTCAATCCGACATCATCAATGTCTTCAACCATTTCGTCCTCCCTCTCGTATCTTGCTCGAGATAGCATGTCTGCTACTAAATTATCCTTTCTAGTAACATGCTTAAATTCTGGAGTTAGTGACTTAATATAAGCAATCCATCTCAACATTGCAATATCTGGCGTTGAACAGTTAATAATCATTCCAAGCAATGGCAAGCAATCTATTTCAATTACTACTACTGCCCCAATCAAATAGTCCTTTTCAGCTTTCATAGCCGAAACGACTCCCCAAAGTTCTCTTTTGACTTGCGAATATGCACGCTGACGAATACTTAAAACTTTAGCCTCAAATCGAACTGCAAATCTACTCCCATTCGAATCATCTTGACCCACCGCCCATCCAACGGCAATTGGACTAACATCTACAGTAAGAATCACTGGTCTATTGCACTTATAATCAACCTTCCTCAATATTGGAGGTGACATCAATAATTTCTTCAATCTTTGCATTGCCTGAATATGCCTTTCTTTCCATTCAAATCGATAACCCTTGCGTAACAGTTCATATAATGGATCCGCTATGTGAGCAAAATGAGGGATCCAGATTTGATAAAATACACATGCACCCAAAAACCTGCGAACCTCTGTCAAAGAACCACAATCCTCTTTCATCCTCCCAATTGCATCAACTTTAGTCGGATCTGGTTTTCTTCCGTAAGATCCGCATAAATATCCAACAATTACAACCTCTCGCACTCCAAATACGGACTTCATACCTGATAATGTAAGATGAACTTCTCTAAGCCGAGTTAAAATCTTTTCACAATCTTGTATATGATCAACAACATATCTGCGACACCCCCTCGTATCTAAAGTTTCATCCTTGTCTCCTTCTCTACACCCTTTTATAGGAACATCATCTAGAAAAGGCATAGTCTTTTCCGGAATAAAATCTCTCAATACCTTATTCATCCCATTCATCATATGCGCAACCGAGTTGGTCGCGCCTTGAGGAAAAGTGCACATTCTAACCAATCCAAGCGGTGTCCTCATCGTTGTCATATCTCTACTTCCTTCGGCAAGTTGAAATTGATCATAACCTGAATACAAATCACCCATTGAATAGATCGCCCTTCCAGCAAACGCCTCAGCAAATTCATCCACAATAGGTCCAATTCCTGCATTCCTGACAGTTACAGCATTCACCGGCTGCATATCTTGAATAAATCGCAGTGACCCATTCTTCTTAGGTACCGTAAACCATCGACTAGAATATGGCGCAAATGAAGGTTCTAATATTTTCATCTTTATCTTTTCTTTCAATAGTTCCACCAATTTAGGTAAATGTGCCCTCAGTACTGGAATCGGTCTTAGATTCCAAGGTACATGCGGTACAGTGAAGATAACCATAGGTGTTATAATATTTGGATCCACACACCCAATTTCATGAGATTCGAAGGCAAACGATCTACCTTGTTTAGCCAACATCTTTTCGAAGCAAGTAATTTCCTCCGGCAATAAAGAACCATCAGAACCAATCTTCAATTCTTCAAAAGTCTCTTCAGTAAACTGATGTCCAATACTCATTGGATCTCTTAAACTTGCTTCTTTTGATGCTTCTCCCATTTGTTCTTTAGAATCCTCTGGTAATGGTCCGGCAACAGGCTTTACCTTCTTATCTGCCGTTTTATATCTCGTCTCTATTGTGACTTCTGGTGCTTGAAAAGATTCAAGCATGGTATAAACCTCTCTCGAATGAATCTCAACAATCTTATCATTATCTCCTAACCCAATAGATGTAATCACTTCCAATGAATCTTCCAGCCCATTTTCTTCATAAACACCCAAAATCCTCTCATCATCTTACAATGTACCTATCTTGCGTAACTGTCCTTCAATATCATATAATCTTTTTCTTTCTTTTCTTTTAAAATCATCAACTTTCTTATACATAATATTTTCATTCTCCAATATACCAATAAAACTCGCATCAAAGGCACCTTCATCTCGCGAGAGTACCTCCTCTTTTGTACCTCCATAATCTCGCTTTACAGTGGTACCTCCCCAAAATCCTTAAATCCTTCAACAATCTTTGGCAATGGTTTCTCCCTCAACCTATCTCGATTCCGTTCATGGTTAGGAGGTACTGTTAGAAATTGTACAGCTTTCCTCCCATCTTCGCTCCGTACCCTTGCATAAGCAGAACCATCGTCAAGTACCTTTGTTTCTATCCGTGTTGCCATGATATAAGGTTGTCCTAAAATCAACGGATAAGACGTTGTATCTTGAACGAAGAAATGTTGCTCCGTAGCAACATCCCCAATCCGAATTTTGACATCTGGACAAGCTCCATATAATTCGCCTCATGTGTTATTAGTTGCTTGTATTGCCCATCCATGTTCCATATCAATTGGCCATTTTTGCTTCTTATAAAGATCTTTAGACATGAGATTTATTTCAAAACCATGGTCCACCAAGGCAACTATTGGTTCTTCTATATCTCCTACCTTCACCAATACCTCAGTAGTTGCCCTTGCCCAATGCTTTCGAGTATAATGGCTCAAAGTTTCCATTTCCTTATCACTAAAATCTTCGAAACGTACTCGCTGATTATACCCATTCTTTTCATTTGTTGGTTGCTTGTAACCAATATCAACCTCTTCTTCATCTCTACATATTCTTGCATCAATAGCATGACTCATTCCAGTTTCGCTCATTAATTGCCTCTTTCGCTTAATGTTGTCAATGATAACATTATGAAACTCCTTCTTTGCAATTCCCAAGACTTCTTTCAATGTGAATTCCACCTTAGCGTTTAATATACGTTCTTCCAACACCCCTTTCAAATTTGTTGCCGCTTCAATGTCAGAAAGTAGCTTATAAGCAATTGATTTGTCTTTATCTTTTGTCTCCGTTGTTTTTTCTCCCAATGATGCTGAGGTATCTTTTACAGGCAATTCTTGTGAAGCTGCCTCCCGAGCCTTGTCTCCTCGAGTTTGCCTCTTAAAAGAATTTCCTTCTCTAGTATCATCAAAATTTCCTCGTCTTTTTTCTTCCATCAAAGCTTCATGTTGGCTCTTAGCAATATATGCATGAACTGAAAGAGACTCAACAGGATCCTCCCAACCTGTTCTTCCTCGTATTGTAGCTGCAGTTCTCAATAACGCTTCTCGAGGTAATTTCCCTTCTTGCATTGTAGAAACGGCAGAAGCCCAAAACTCACTAGTTTCCGTACTTCCACCAATTTCATCATCTACTCTAGCACCATAACTTGCACTTTCTCGTACTACTGTTTCATGCTCTTTTAAGTAATCTTGAACCAATGCTCTCATTCCTCCCTTGCCTAAATTGGTTTGAAGAAGATCCTCCCTATCTTTCAATGCTATCTTCCCATCTTTCCAGCAAATAATTCCCTGCCGTATCATATTATTAAATTCATTGCAATCTTTTCTAGTGTATGAAGCATCATCACACCAAATGCATCTTTGTACATATCCTTATTTTGAAACATTCTTCGAATTATTTATAGAAGTATTCTCTTCAAGTCTTGCCAATTTGATTTAAAGATCTCGCATTCCTCGTATAATTTCTTCCATACCCATATCTGCTTTCTTTGACAAGGATGTCGAAGGTTCAACTGTAGGCATTGTCGGTGGTGTTGTACGTACTGGAGCTTTGGGTGCTTGTACTGTTTTCGGAATATTGCTCCTATCCTTCCTCCTTTTTTTTTTTGTAAGCAACCCCACGGCATCTTCAACGTTCTTCCACTTCGTTGTCAATCCTTCATCTTCTTCTTTGTCTTCAAGAAGGGGTTCTAATTTCTCTTGCAATTCTCCATCAGCAGCTTGAAGAAATAGATCAACTTTGTTCGGCTCCAATGTCAATTTTTCTACCTTCGATAATTGAGAGTACTGCCTCTCAAATTCCCTTAGTAGCTCTGTTGCTTGTAAATTCTTATTGGGCCGTTCAATCCATCCTAGAAACAGCTTCTTAGTAACACGATCAGCATCTTCCAAGAAATATTCGTCTTTCAATGCATGTAAAAAATCCTCCCATGAATTCCCACAACGATCCGTAATCGATGTAATGTGGTCTCTTATCTCCGGTATCGTGGCAAGTCCAAATAGTGCAACCATTTTTCTCTCAGAAACCCGATTTAATTCCATTTCACGAACATAACATCTTAAATACCTTGAAATATTCCTCCCATTAAATTGATCAATTTTATTGACCACTGCTTGCAATGCTTTGGTTGCCAAAGCTTCCCTTTGATCATTGCTTTGCTGTTGCTGCATTGACAATGAGAAGGCTTGAAACAAACTAGCAATAGACGGATCCATGTGCATACCTTGTCCTTTAGAAGACTCCCCACCAGAAACTTCTCCCAAAAATCCTTCAAAATTTTTATTTTCGTTTTCCATAAAAATAAAGATAAAATCAACCGAAATCCAATACCTTCTACCTCAAGCTTTCACGTCGGGTTCACCACTTATGTCGTATTACGTGCTTTCCTGCTCGAGAACGCGCCGGGCGTCTAGCTGTAGAGCGTAGTATGGAGATTCGTCGATAGTCAAGCAGTCTATCAGTTTTTGACTGCTGGAATATAAACAACTGCAACAATATACCGTAAATCTATATGGGTGCTCTTCGACTGCTTGTCGAAGTCCTTTTTGCCCCAGCCGGTAGGTCTCTAGAGATTACAGAGAACCCCGTACAACCCAAACTGTTAACCTTCAATACTGCTTTGTACTTACGATCTTGTATCCACTGACTGTCTTGTTAGATTAACCCAATAAATTTCATTCACTCCGCATACTCAATCCTATAGACACCCTTTTAATCCTTCAATCACAGACGTAACTCGATTTCACAAAACAATCAAGAGTATTCAAACCCACTTCATTTAAAAATCCCGATTCACCATTACAACACTGACTTCAGCAGCGATTGCCTCAATCTTCCCCAAAACTCTACGAAGAAGAAAAATCCAAATCCTATGACTTTCCTTCCCCGACCCGAAGCATGAAGCTCCTCTCTCTAATTCCCTTGATCTTCAAAAACCTCCAATAAAAAAAACCGAACTGATAACCTTGCAGAAGCTTGAAAAACTCGCTTCCCTCCCCCGATTTCCCCTTAAAAAAAAAAAACCCACACCACTCCAAAACTATATCCCCCCTAACCTTATCCTCTGAATTTCTTCAATCTTCCGTCTTAGATCCGGAATTGGCTCCCACCTCAAGCTTAGATCCGAAATTGGCTCTCACCTCAACTTGGATTCGAAATTGGCTCTCGCCGCCAAGCTTTCTCCTCCGTTTTTACCTTTAAGAAATCCATTTACCGAAAACAACGTTCCCTGAGACGGCACAGAGAACAGGACAGCCTGAAACAGAATCGAACCCCGTAATCGGGACCACATTGAGTCGCCCGACCAATTCAGATCCTATATTGGTAAAGATGCCCGTAGTAACCTGGATGTTCCCGTAATTGGGTCAAATTGGTCCTCGCGTCAGATTGGCTAAGACCCGTAGTAAGACCTGGATTTTCCGTAACTAGACTGCATTGGGTTGCCCCACCAATACAGGTCTCATATTGGATAAGAGGACCCGGATTGGATTATCGAAATTGGATCCAATTGGCTCCTCGAACCCGTCGTGTGAATTGGTCCTTCTCTTCCTGCTGACTCCCGTTATTGGAATCGAACGGGGCATTTCAGTATGCCCCGGCTGATTGTAACGGAGTCACTGAACCTGACCTCTCAGTATTTGTACTGGAGTTGGTCGATGTTCCCAATATTCGAGATAACTGAATATTAATAAAATTCCCCTTTCTTTTTATTTTCACTGTATACTCGTGTCACAACACGACAACGTTGATCTTAGTGGCGTTGGAATAGGCGGTTATCGCACTTCATAGCTTGGCTAATAGCTTCGTTGAGCGTTTATGGATCAGGAAGAGTTAACAGCAAATCCTTCACATCGTCCCTTTAACTCCAATAGAATTGACTCATCAACGCTTCTTCATTCCAATTGATGTCGCATGCTAATTGCCTGAAGTCCGATGCATAGACTGATGTAGAGCACATCCTTTGTCATAGTGATCGAATCTTTGTTGTAGCCCATTGAATCTTGTCGTGTTCACCAAAAGCTTTCGCAAACGCCTCCAAAAAGGTTTCAAAGTTGTTTAGTATGGACGATCGTTTCTCAAACAAAGGAGCAAACCATGATAGAGCTTGCCCTGTAAGTAAGGTTCCAACAAGCCCAACACGTGACTCCTCCGTTGGATAGCGTTCGGGCTGTAAAACTATTATCAACCTGATTTGGTTGACGAATCCTCGAAACTTGGAACGCGTACCATCGAACTTCTTCGGAAGGCTAACTCGGGGCTCCTTATGTTGTAGAACTAGCGGTGCTTGTCGAACCAGAGGCAAAGTTGCTTCTCCAAGTGCAGAAGTTTGAGGCTGGTGCAACCTAGATTGTGCCATCTCAGATGTTCCATCATTATGAAGCCTTGCCACGACTCCTTCAATCTCTGCAGTTCTTTGCGATAACATAGTAAGGGCATTTATGATAGCATCCAACTTGGACTCTGAACTTTCCGTCATACTAATGTCTTAGCCTTCGGCCATTCTAAGAGAAGGACAGAAATAACTCTATAAGAAGACAATATTGGTTTAGAGGAAGGTACTCCGCAACCTCTAAAATGCCTTAAAAGCTTCAAGAAAAGGGGTAATCTACTCTCTCCAAGAAGAATAAGACTCCAATATTGTAACAAAAAAAGTATCAGTTTAGAGGAGGGTAATCCGCAACCTCTAAAATTCTAGTACACTTCCAAGTAGAAAGGTAATCCACACTCTAATGAGGAAGAAACTAGCTCTGATATTTGAGGTGAGTGGAGTCTCAACAAACTGTCATGGACAAAGAAGTACAGACTCGAGATCTAACAAGGAGTTCAAGAAGAATTGGCAAGAACTAGATTAATCAGATGAATACAAGAACAACACTAGAGAGGTGAGCTAGAGCTCTAAGAGATGTGTTGTCGAGATTGAAGAACTCTTCAGCCTTGATTCCAATATATACTCCTATTTAGGAAGCTTCTTAAGCAACTTCTATCAACTAGAAAGGTTCTAGAAGGTTCTAGAGACTTACTTCTAAAAGGTTCTAAAAACTTGTCTCTAGAAGGTTCTAAGGACTATGTCTCTAACATCTTCTACCAACTAAGAAGCTTCTAGAAGGTTCCAGAGACTTGCTTCTAGAAGGTTCTAGAAACTTGTCTCTAGAAGGTTCGAAGGACTATGTGCCTAACAAATTTATTAAGTATCACGGTGAGAGATATGTTAGTAGATTTTAGTTGGTTGTAGAATATAATTTGATTATGACCTTGAAAAGACGTTGTTTAAAAAGATTACTATAGAATTTATATAACTTTAATTTCTTTTTGATAGTGGCTTTTAAGATTGGTTTCGGTTGATAGTAACTTCTAAATATTTTTAGTCACCTTTGTTAGACATTGGTGACCTTTGAAAACTTATTTTGGTTCTTTTATTTGGTGTTTAGAGCATAAATTATGTAAATCTTATAAGAAAAAGGATTGAAGAAGGGTTTTTGTAGCAAAGGGAGTAATTAGGGCACCAATATAGATGAATGGAGATGAATGATGAAAATCTCCATTCCTATTGATCAAAAATTATGACCAATAGGCTTTGAGGAGGCTGCCCGAGGCCATATTAGGGATTAGGGTTAGTTTTTTGGGGCCATTTGAGCTTTGAAGGCTAGAATTAGCTAGTTTAGGTTTTTGGCTATGGTTTTGGTACAAATTTTGTATGGTTTGGAGTTTATATGAAGGAGATACAAGCGCTCAAAGTTAAGGTGTTGATTTGGAAGCTACTGTCACTCTTTTTGGCATAATGCACGCGTACAAATAGCAATTGAAGATCGGCGACTGCGATTGGAGAGAAAACTTTTGTGGCTACACTTTTTGTATATTGCTTGCTAGATTACAAATTGAAGTGAAGGAGTTATTGGATTTTGAAGTCAGTACATGCAATCTAAGGGTAGTAAGTAACCCGATTTACTAGAGGTTGTGTCTTGAACTATATCTTGAGCAATTTAAAAAGGTTTTGGCTCAAAATTTCAAGGAATGTGTATATTCATGTTAGTAAACTTTTTACATAATTTTTATAATATTTAAAAATTGGATTCTTGAGATATTAAGAAAATAGTGCTCAAGTACTTGTAAATTTGGGTTTTGAGCATCTTCTAGGATTTCTTAGATGCCTAAAGATCGAGAGAAAATTTATAGTTTGTGTTTTTTGTGGTAAAAGTTAAGGATAAATTCTACCTAATTTATAAATTTGAAACAAATTGAATGGCTAGATCAAGAGTTGTGAATTTCTAAAGTTTGAGATAAGTAAACTTTTTGTGGGAAAAATATGTTTTGAAGGGATTTTGTTATATTTTGATTTTTATAAAAATCAATGGAGTTTTGGAAGCTAAGACAAGATTCATATAAAGGTTTAAGCTAAACTCTCTATAGTTAAATACCCAATGTATTTCCAGATAGCAAATCATGCCATATGACAGCGGATACTTATTCTTAATGGTGATTTTATTGAGTCTTTGATAATCGATATACATCCGTAATGATCCATCTTTTTTCTTCTCAAATAAAATTATACTCCTATTGGAGATTTGGAATGGCATATGAAGTTCTTGGCTAGATTTTCTTTAATATACTCCTTGAGTTCAGCTAACTCATTTTGTGATAAATTATAGATTGGTCCAAATTGTGGTTGTATTTCTTCTTGAAGGTCAATTGAGTAGTCATAGGAACAATGTTCCGAAAGAATATCCATGTTTTTCTACTCAAATACATCTTAAAATTTTTGATATTGGCTTGGAATACCACTTGAAGTCTTTCCACTAATAGAAATAAGTGTGGCATAAATGACATAAGGTGATCTTTCTTTTGCAGCATGTAAGAAAGTTCTTGCACCTACAAATATAAGTTTAATTATACTAGACTTATGAATTTCTACTTGATTAACTATGCTCTTAGTTATACTTTCAAAAAAATCAAGACTACGAGAAGTCCAATCTATTTTAGGGTTATATTTTTATAGCCATGATAAACCTAAAATGACTCGATTAGACAAAGATCTAATGATATTAAATATTACGAAGCTACTATGACCATTAAAAAATCACCAAGATAGAAAAATATAGCCTCATATGGATATTAGTATTATAGAAATATTATAGGATTTTTTAGAATTTTTTATGAATTTTTAGAAAAAAATTTAAGACTTTGGTAAAATTGAGTTTTATCACCTTGAGAGCCATTATGAAAAAATGAAGCAAGATTTGAATACTATGCAAGCTTTCTAGGCTAATTGGGTGTTTTTGAACACCATGGTGAAGTCAAAAATGCAAAAAAAGTAGTTTTACTAGTAGAAAATAGGAGGACCAGCAGCTAGTGTAGTCCTTGTAGGAAGAGAGGTGCATAATTCCCATATAGGTTGTAGCACCTTAGATATAGGTAGGAAGATAAGA
Organism: Physcomitrium patens; assembly: GCF_059467195.1. NCBI lineage: Eukaryota > Viridiplantae > Streptophyta > Bryopsida > Funariales > Funariaceae > Physcomitrium > Physcomitrium patens. The sequence continues at coordinate 2,384,854 of NC_143412.1, read as the reverse complement.
CCAAGGCCTCAAGGCCTCAAGTGCCACAAATTGATCTTAATTAGTGGATTAATTAAAAACATAGTTTTAAATCATTCAATTATATAAATATTAAGAGTAGAGAGTTTTTTTTATCTATTCGAGTATTTATTATAATTTAGAAGTATTTATAAGTTGCAAAAGTATTATTAGAAGAAAATTTATAAAAATGGAGTCTTAGTAAGTCTTGGAGGTAATTAACTTAGTTAGTTTAGTATTTTTCTTATTGTTAAGTATTAAGAGTTAGTTATTGAAACCAATATCTTCATTGGCTCCTATCTACATGTATTACTTATAAAATCCTATCAATGATTAGTTAGTAGTTAGAAGAAGCATGAAAAAGAGCTTCATATCTTTTTAGTTAATTATATAAAAAATAGAATTTTTAGTAGATTTAAATTGATTTTATTACTATAAAAAATCATAAAAATTGAAAAATATAGCCTCATATGGATATTAGTATTATAGAAATATTATAGGATTTTTTAGAATTTATTTAGAATTTTTTATGAATTTTTAGAAAAAATTTTAAGACTTTGGTAAAATTGAGTTTTATCACCTTGAGAGCCATTATGAAGAAATGAAGCAATATTTGAATACTATGCAAGCTTTCTGGGCTAATTGGATGTTTTTGAACACCATGGTATAGTCAAAAATACAAAAAAAGTAATTTTACTAATAGAAAATAGGAAGACCAGCAGCTAGTGTAGTCCTTGAATGAAGAGAGGTGCACAATTCCCATATGGGTTGTAGCACCTTGGGTATAGGTAGGAAGATAAGACTAAGGCCTCAAGGCTTCTTGAGGGGGAGAATATACACTACTTGTGAGTCTTGGTGAGGCTCGAACTCTTGATTTCTTAAGCAAGTTATCCTTGAGGTAAAAATTATTCACTTAACTTTTTTATTATTTATATTCTATCTTTAATCTATCATAACTTACTCATAGTAACTTGGAATTACATGATTTTTATATCATTAGAAAGATAAAAAAAATTATCTATTTCAAAAATTTATTTTTTGTTTTTTACTTTGACTTTTTACTAGGTGAATATCTAGTGAACGAACTATGACTTCGTTTTGGATGTTGTGATTACTTGATTTCATTTCTTTTACTTGTATTGTAGTTGTTCCTCTTTGGTCTTTTGTCAATTGCTTACTTCACTTCACACCACTACTTACAAACAACTCTTAATTGAGGCCAACTTGTAATTGGGACTGAGGAGTGAAATTTACATTCATATTTATACGTGGATCGAAATTCTATCAAAAAAGCCTCTAGATTATCCAATATTGGATCTTGTCATTCAAGAAAAGATGAAAACCATGATAATGCTGAACTTGAAAGAAGCTTATCAATGAATCTAACTTGTGATCTTGGAGTTGGATAGCTTTGGGATTGAAGTCCAATCACAAGTTGTAATTGATTGATAAATCTTCTAAACTTTGATCTAGTGCCATTAAACTTCTCGAGTAGGATAATCCTAGCTTCTCTCACACTAGAAGGACATTCCACCATAGGAGAAGAGACATGATTTGGTGCAGATATTGAAGCAGCTCCAATCATTTCTATATCTTTACTTCTTGCCAATCTTGTTACTGTTTATGGTGGTAAATTGAGTTGATGCATCACAAGCATTAACTCCTTCAATTTTTCTTAAATTTGTGCCATTTTACTCTTCATTTTAGCAAGTTTTGTCATAATAATGTTTAGAAAAAAAAGATGTCTAATATCACTGAAATCAAATAAAAGAGAGGACTTGAGAACAAAAAGAATACTAAGGACAATATCAATTTAGAAGAGGGTAATCTGTAACTTCTAATATGCTTATGTCTCATCAATAGAAAGGTGTAATTTACTCTTAATCAAGATTAGATAAAGCTCTGATATTGTAAGTATATCCTTGTTAATTTTTCAAGGATAAGAACTTGATAAAGACAAATAAACAAGTGAGACCTCTCTCAAAGAAAGATGACAAAAGAGAAATAACTCAATATATATATTAAGAAAGAAATTGAAATGGCTATTGCCAAAAGACAAGAAAATTAGAGACCCTTGAAACTAAACTAGAAGCAAGAAAGGAGTTGACAAGAGTGAAGAGGGCTTCACTCTTATCTCTATATATACTATCTAACTAGAGGCTATGTGGCAGTGTTCTATAAGACCTCTAATATGTGTTGACTTTGTAGGACACATGCCTTAACTTACAAGGTAAGTTTTTCTATAAGTGGGCCTCATAATTAGCTTGTTAACATGTGTGGCACATGGCCAACTTATTGATGATGTTTTTAATCCAAAAATTCAATTAAAGACACCTATAAAGTCAAAGCAACGTCTATAAAGCTTCTAAAAGGCTTTCATAGCAAATATTATAGAATTAACTTACTTTTACCTACTTTTACTTACTTCTACCTATTTATATATGTATTTATTGGCTTATATGCATATGTTTGTGACAAAAGAAGGTTCAAACTATCATAGATTGGAAGATTTTAAAAACAACAAGAAATGTGCAATGCTTTTTGAACTTTATCAATTACTTTTTTATTTTTATTAATAATTTTTTTAAGTTGTAGCTCTACTTATATATTTGAATAGTAAAGACAAACTTGAGTGGAGTAAAGAAGTCAATGCATTATTTGATTCTTTAAAAAAAGAATTTATTTCTACACTAATTTTAAATCATGTTGATTTTTCTAAGATACTTTATATGGAAATAGATGCATCAAACTTTACCTACGGTGCAATATTATTACAAATGGGAGTAGATAACAAACTCTATCTAATAGATTTCTATTCTAAAAACTTTGTGGTAGTTAAGATTAATTATAAGATCCACACCAAAGAATTCTTTTCTATTGTAAATTCATTTGAAGAATGGTGTCATTATCTAAAAGGTGCCTTGAATCCAATCACTATGTATACAAATCACAAGGGACGATTATACATTCTAAAAAGTAGGATATAATTACATGTTTTTCAAGCATATCATGACATTGCAACAACGAGTTATTTTGGATACAATAAGACTTTGGAATTAATATTGAAAGGTTTTTGATGGCTTTAAATATAAAAGGCAATGAAATATTTTGTACAATTGTGTGATATTTGTTCAAGATCAAAAACTCCTTACTATTGACCTTATGAACTTCTTTAGCCATTATCTATTCTAAAACAACCATAGTCTTCTATTTCTATAGATTTTGTTATAGATCTTCCAATCTCAGGTTTATATGATTTTATATTAGTAATAGCAGATCATTTTATCAAGATGGCACATTTTTTATTATGTATAAAATCTATCACATTTAAAAAAATGGCTAAGCTTTTTTTTTTATTATATTTATTGCTATCATAAATTACCTAAAAATATTATATTAGATAAATAAATTTAATTTATATTAAGATTTTAAAAAGCTCTTTTCAAGATTTTAAAGGTGGATACAAAGCTCTCTTAAAATTTCCATCCTTAAATTGATCAAAAAATAAAAATACTAAATCAAATTCTAAAATAATATTTGAAGTGTACCATCAATTATCATTAAGATGATTAAACAACTCTTTTGCAATTGGCAGAGTTTTTGTATAATAATTTGGTACATTCTTCCACTCAATAAATATCTTTTTTTTTTCAATTATAGTTATCATCTATAATTTAATATTATTGAATTTCATAAAGTTGATAATCTTGCAGTGGAAGATTAGATAAATCATTTGTAAAAGCTACATGCAACAATAGAGACACAGTTAAATAAAAGCTAAAGAATAATAAAAAATTAATATTGATGCTTATTATAAGAAATAACTATATTTCAATATGGATGATAAGATATGGTTACTTTTTTTGTATTATCAAGACAACTTGTCTTTATGATAAGTTGGACTATCATAAGATAAGACATTTTCTTATTAGTGAACAAATCAATCCTGTTGCTGATTAATTATATCTACTAGAGTATTTAAAGATCCATCCCATATTTCACATATCTCTTTTTGAACCATATAAGTTAATGAATATTTCAAGAAGAAGACGAATATTACTTTTTATTATAGAAGTAGATAATATTCAAGAGTTTAAGGTAGAAGAAGTCTTAGATTTAAGGCAATGCCAAAATGATTTAAAATATCTTATTTATTGGAATAAATATAATATTAATAAATATATATGATAATTAAAAAAGAATCTTATAAATATAATAAAGAATATTGAAGCTTTTTATTGACAACATCTATCAAAACCAAAATAAAGAATAAAAAATCTTTGCTATAAAAAAAACAAGATCCAAGAAAGAATATATTCTACCTTTTATTTTTGTTTATAAATTCTAAGAATTTATAATAGTAAGGAGATAAAAAATCAACAACCAATAGATTCAACTTAAGAGCTATCACTTACTAACTTATTGGATGAGACATTATGATTGTCACAACCTTTAAGACAATGCAATAGACATAAAGATCTTCAAGAACAACATGTCTTTCTTTAAATAAATGGCAAGATATAACATAGTTGATATCACAATCTTAGAAGAGATTTTTCATGTTTTGTGATTTTATTAGAGGTAGAAACAATCTTTGATGGTATTCCAAATATTTTATTTCAAGGAATTTATGAAGGCTTCAACAACAATTAAATAATAGGATAGTCTTTATGCCTTGGCATGGGACATTATCAATGGTTGAGAGGACCTATCAACCATCCTCAAAGAAAACAAAGATCAGAATATGTAGCAAATATAATTTGCTACATCTTATATTTTTTCAACATATAAAGACTGCTCTTCATGGAACTTGTTTCTAGAAAGAAGAATAATGTCATAGACATATATATTCATTCTAATATTTACCTATGTGATTAAGTAGAAGTGAGTAAAAATAAATTTATTTCATAATACCATCTAGAAAAGTTTCCTAAAAGCTTTATAGATATCACTTTGACTTTACATGTATTTGTAGTTGATTTGTAGGTTACATATCTTATAAATTAAGTTATGTATCTTGCAACATATTTTGGAGGTTTTATAGGACATTGCTACATAGCTCCTAGTTAAGAATATATATAGAGACAAGAGTAAAGTCTTCTTTATTCTTGTCAATGCCTTTCTAGTATTTAGTCTTATTTTAAGACTTTTCTAATCTTCTTGTCTTTAACAATAGCCATTCTAATTTAATATCATATCATCTTTGGGTGATTTTTTAGTTCTTTTAAGTAGCACAAGAATATATTAAAGATTTCTTTCTTCAAGATTCATGTCCTTGAGACATAATCTTCTTAGTACAATTTTTTACGAACTCCACTCTTAAATAATAATAAAGTACTCTCAAATCACTCATTTCATATTTTATTTTTTTTAATTTTACCTTCAATCAATCTATCATCTTTAAAGTATTGCTTAAGATAATCAAATCATCAACATAGAGGATGATAATCATTATAAATTCATTTGATTATATCACATGTATTGAATGATCAGCCTTATTTCTTTTAAATCCCTCATTCATAAAGAATGTATTAATTCATTGATACTATATCCTTGGTAATTGCTTGTGCACATAAAAAGATTTTTTTTAATTTACAAATAAGGTGTTGTTTTCTTTTTTCAATAAATCCTTGAAGTCGATCCATATAGATGTCTTCTTCTAATCTTTTATTTATAAAAGCCATCTTTACATCCATTTAATATATCTCTAAATCTATTGTTACCTCAATTGCCATAATGACTTTAATAGTGTTGAATTTGGCCACAAAAACAAATGTCTCATTAAAATCAATATCAATAACTTGTAAATAGTCTTTAGTAACCAATCTAGTTTTATAATTCACAATATTATCCATTGCATCCTTCTTAGTTCTAAACACCTACTTACAACCAATTGAAGATTAATTTGACTGAAGTTCAGCCATTTTCCATGTTTTATTATCCATGAATGAATAATATTCTTTTTCTATGGTATTTTCTTACTTCATGGCATTTGTGAACTTCAATCTATCATATAAAATCAATGAATCAATAAAGAGTATAGTATTGGCATGTTCTTCACTTACTTAAGAAAATATTTGGTTCTTTTATCATTCATCAAGTTATTTTCTATCTCTAAAAGCATATCTCTTTTTATTTGATGAAGATTCACGTTCTTGCACTCCAAGGTCTCTTATAACCTTCTTCTTTCTAAAAGCTTCTCTCTTTATAACTAGTAATTGATATTGTTTATTATCATCATCTTCAACATCTTAATTATCTTCATTGCTAGTTCTAACAATTGTAGACATACTTTAGTCTACCTTCTTTAGCTCTTCATCTTCATTTATACCTCCACCATCTTCATTGTAATCATTTACTACTTCTTTCTTCATTGGAATTCAAGATATGTCTACAAACATACTATTACTCCTATTTGGACATATCTTCAAGTGTTCATAAGCATTCTTATATTCCAAAAATTCTACATCACGGCTCTTAATAATCTTCTTAATTTCTATACATAAGCCTATATACCTTGATATATTTATAATAACTAATAAATATATATTTTGTGCCTTTTATATCAAATTTTGATCTTATATAATTTGGTATCTTTATATAAGCAATACATTCAAAATAAATCATATATAAAATACAAGGTTTTTTTTCACTCCAAGCTTCTTTAGGAGTCATTAATATGAATGTATTTATAAGACACCTATTCCTTATAAATACTATTGTAACTACAATTTTTGCCCAATATTCATGCCGAAAGTTTTATGCATGAAGCATAATCCTTGCTATCTCCATAGTGGTGCAATTTTCTCTTTCAACAACTTCATTTTATTATGGAGTATTCATAAAAAGATATTCTACTAATAAAAATATTTTTATATTTAAGAAGCTTTATATATAAGGAATTATATAAATATGATTGGCCTAATTATTCTTTTATATATAAAAATACTCTTTTAATTCTTTTTTTAGTAATTTTTATATAATATTTATCCTATATATTAAATTAAAGAAATAAAATAATATTTTAAGAATCACCAATGTCTAGTAAGGATGGATTTTAATACATAAAAATTATTATCAATATAAAAATAATCTCAATAATAGCCCTTTTAAACTAATTGCTTTAAAATAGTAATTTAATTATATGTAGTAATCAACTAAAATCTAATAATATGGTTCTTATTATATTGTATAGTAAATTTTATATTATATATATATATATATATATATATATATTATTTTTATATGGTAGTCAAATCACTATACAACAACGTATTAAAATTCTTCTTGGAAATGAAGTCTTTTTTTGTTTGTCTTGGATATAACCTTTATAAATAAGTGTTATGGCATTATAGCTGAATTGACTAAGATCTAAGCTATTTACTATAGATTAGAGCTCCTTCATGCTTTTGGCATTTAAATGACCAAGTCTTTCATGTCAAATTCCAAACTTGTCCTGATTTTGTAGAAACTCAGCAAATGTTGCTACTTCAATTCCATTCACCTTCTTATAGTTGACAAAGTAGAAGTTGTCATCTCTTAAGACTTTGGCAACATGTTTTCGACTTAATTTCTTTATAAAATATCTATTCATGTCAAATTAAACCTTATAACCATGTGATATAAGTTTACTCATTGAAAAGATGTTCTTCTTCATCATAGACACATGTAAGACTTCTTTCAATCTGATCTTTTTTATTTAGTACTATACTACAATCTCTACCATAATAGAGCCAATTTCAATGGCTTATATCATACAATTGTCTCCCAATCAAATTTTTATGCTGAAATTACTTCATAAATATCAAATAAGCACTTTTATGGTGTCGTGTGCTTAGTAGCACTTAAATCTATGATCTACTTAAACATGGCACCTATAGAGGCTCCTTCACTTGCTATGAAAGCATAATCATCTCCACTAAAATTATTTTTAGCATTATTTATATTCTTCCTATCTTATTTCTTGACCTTGTAGTAATATTTTGTGAAGTGACATGATTTTCTACAAACATAGCAATTTCTTATATTTTTTTTTGAATTATTACATAGATGAGAATAGCTACTTTTATTTTGTTTTGAGAATAGAATAAAATTATCAATTTGAAGATTTTTTTCTTTTCTTTTGGTCACTTCATAGGTTAGTCTTAATGTGATATAATTCATAGTAAGTTCTTTTATATTGATAGACTTTAATGCCACAATGAGGTAGTTTTAGGACTCTGGAAGGTTCATGAATAATCTCAATACAATGTCCTTATCATCAACTAGCTTATCAATAATTAGTAGTTGATTTATAAGTACTTTAATCTTATTGATATGAGCCATGAGGTCATCTCCTTCTTTCATCTTTACTATTAAGAATTTCTTCTTTATCTATAGAATATTAGCAGATTTTCTACTTTTATAGGTGTGAGTGTAAATTTTCACTCCTCATTTCAAGTTATAAGATGGCCTGAATTAAGAGTTATTTTTAATTGGTGGTGTGAAGTGAATTAAGAAAATAATAAGAAAAAAAGAAGAAAAACCACAAAGTAATTGAAATAAATGACATGAAGCAATTACAACATCTAAAACTAAGCTACAGTTTGTTTACTATGTTTTCATCTAATAAATAATAGAAGTAAAAATTAAAAAGTACATTTTTAGATATTTAATTTTATTATCTTTCTAATGATATAACAAACATATAAATCTAAATTACTATGAATAAGTTATGAAGTTTTAAAGATACAAAGTAAATAATTAAAAAGTGAAGTAAAAATATTTTACCTCAAAGATAACTTGCTTATAGATCAAGGATTCAAGCCTCACCAAGGCTCACATGTAGTGTATATGGGTGTCTATGAAAGGTCACGAGGCCTTAGTCTTATCCTCCTAACTATCTTCAAGGTGCTACAATCCATATAGAACTTGTGCACTCCCCTTCTTACAAGGACTACACTAGCTGCTAGTCCTCCTATTTTCTACTAGAAGGACCAATATTTTTGTAATTTTGACCTCACCATGGTATTTAAAAAAATCCAATTAGCCTTGAAACCTTGTGTGGCCTTCAAATCTTGCTCCATTTCTTCATAAAGGCTCCCAAAGTGGTAAAACTCATTTTTATCAAGATCTTAAAAATTACTCTAAAAATCCCTAAAATATTCTAAATAAATTATAAATAAATTCTGAAAAATTCTATAATATTTTTATAATGCTAATATCTATCTAAGGCTACATTTACTTACTTTGGTGATTTTTGATAATAATAAAAATTAATTTATATCTACTATAAATCCTATTTTTTATACCAATAACTAAAATGATATGAGGTTCTTTCTCATGCTTCGTCTAACTACTAAAATTTATAGTTTTTATAAGTAGTTCATATAGATAGAAGACCAATATAAATATTGGTCTTAATAATAATCCTTAATATTCAATAATGAATAAAAATACTAAAGCAACAAAGATAATTGCATCCAAGACTTACTAAGACTCCATTTCTATATATGTTCACCTTGACATTAATATCATTGCTTGAAAGCTCTTCACTTTTATCAAGAATATTTCAAAGATCCAATGAATCAACAAAAGCTTTATTTTTACTTCCAATGGTAGAAATTGTCACCTCTTAACTTCTTAATCACCTTCAAGACTTTACTCTCACTTAAAGCCATGTCTAATGAAGAGGAGTATTGAAAAAAATCAAAAAAAGAGAAGATAGAAGTCTTAAAATCAACAAGAAGTTATTGCCGCCTTAAAAATCTAAAATGCCTCTTTTGTGAGTAAATTAGTGATTTCACTCTTTAAACACTCTTAATTCTCACAAAAAATACTTTTAATTTCACAATTATCTTCTTATTACTAGAAGAAGTTTTTTTAAAATACTTAGCACATAAGAGCATAATACTAGTACACCAATGATATAGTTTAGTAAAAAAATATAATACTAATATTCTATAACATCATTCTAAGGTAGTTGATATCTTCTAAGATAATAAATGCACTTAACAATAAGTAAGAGCAAAATTATATCAATAACTAGATGCAAAAGGAGATTTAAAAGATATCAAATCTTAACATCAATAACAACCATAAGATCTATTTTTTATAACAAGAAAGACCTCTAAAAACTTCAAAATTTATAATTAAAGGTGAATGGGCCAATTACCTATTGAAGAAAAATAACTTTGAAGTCACAATACATAGCATTAGTAAGGTTGGTCACAAAGAGAATATGGAGTAAGATGTCTTTCACTTCTACTACCAATTATTTATAGGTAGTGACTACTGTCTTAATGAAAAACTTCTATCTTTTAATAAATACATTCATTCAATATTCTAGCAAGAGTATCCATTGATAATTTATCTAATATAAGGATATATTTTTAGCATATTTTTTTATACATTTAAAATCCTTTGTATGTTCATCTATCTTATCTCTTGACTTTCTTATATACTAAGAGTCAATTTTTTATCCAATAAAAATTTATTCAAAGTAGTGTCTTTTATAATATAAATTTTATAATATAAATTTATTTTTATTCATTTAATTTAACAATTAATTAGATTCTTTAGTTAAAACAAGCTTTTAGAAGATTGTTTTAGAAAAATATATCTAATGTAAATTAGATGTATTTAAAAAAATATATTGAATAAATATTTAATTAAAAAATTAAATTAAATAAGACATCAAAATATTCTTTTATGATGGCATATGATAATTTTGTATTGATCTTTTTATTGAATACGAAGTATTTATATTCTTTATAGACATTTAAGTATAGAATCTAGTAACACTATTTTTATTTTTACTATCTTATATGCTTTATGATACTAATTTTAATATCTTTAATTAGAAAATTTAATATATAAAAAAATAAATCGGAATTTTGAAATCAAGAAATAAAATAAATTACAACTTATCAAATTCTTTCTAAAATTCTGGAATTTTTTTTTATAATAAGAAATAATTTTAATTTATAATATTATATATTTAGTTATTTTTATTAATTATAAATTTTTAATTATATTTACAATATATTTACCTTTAAATTTGTAAAGAAATTTAAATTTTTTCTATCACATATTAATTATTTCAAATTAAGACTAAAACCATGTTCCATACAAAATTATCTTTTAGATATTATAAAAAAATATACATAACCTATTACTTATAAAATTTACTTTTATATATTAACTTTATTCTTATTTTTTTGTACTCTTTTTTTTTTTAAAATCCATATTTTCTAATAGAATTTAAAATTAAAATATTAAAAATTATTTATATTTCTTATAATTCTTAATAGGAATATATTATATTAATTATTTATATACATATATATAATAATAAAATTAAAAATCAAGAATTAAATTTTAAATTATTTTATCAAAATCTAAAATACTCATTTTTTATATCTGAAACTATTATACACACAATTTAAAGAAAGATAATTAACATGTCTTTTTATTAAGAAGTACTATCAAACTAAATATCTTAGTTATTTATATTTCTACTAAAATTTATAGACTATTATTATTAATTTTAAATTTTTACCTATTTATAAAATTATTAATAAACTAATAATTTTATTTTTTTAATTTTTAAAATATATTATAAAGTCTAATAAATTTTTTTGAATGAAATTAGATACATAATTTAATTCATATTAAAGTATTTTAATTAATTCTATAATATTTTATGATTTATTTATTATTAATAGTACAATTATTTATTTATCATGATAATTGTATTGATTTAAAAAAATTTCTAAGATTATTCACTATTAATAATGTAATAAAAATGACACAAGTTTAATTTTACTCTCTATTTCAATTATTATTTTTTATTATAAAATAATTATATGCATCGTCATTTTATTATATTTGAATGTTTTAAAATCTAAAATTTATTAAATAATAAATTTTTTAAAATGATAAAATCACTCAAATTTTTACTAAAGCGACCATCCATTATCACAATCATGAAAAAATAATTACATCTAGATTCATTTCTCTACCATTGGATTTGCAACCAATAAAATAATACACATTCATTTAGAATCATGATAATATCATCTTCATTGCTCTCATCCATAATGATAGCTATAGTATTCTTTAATTATAGAATTTTAATTAATTATTTAAAAGAATGAGAGACTTATCACAAGTTTATCTCATTGTCTCGTTTCTCGTTAGACAAGGGTTGGATTAGCCTTTCCTTTCTTGCTATCCTCTTCTCTCTGCATAACTTTCTTACTACCATTTTTTCTCTCTATGGCTTTTTTGCCATTCCACATGTTAATATAAGATCTTAGAAGTATATTGAAGAAATTTTTGCAATGACCATTGCAAGGATCAACTTTTAGAAGCCTCTCAATATTTGTACAAGGTAAATGAAAGCTTAAGGCTTACTAATTGTTGTTGAAATCAATCCAAAGAGCTAATGTATGATTAATGCTATGATTCATAGATTAGTAGCAACAGCAATTGTTATTTTATAACACTCATATTGTGATTAGTGAGCTTCTTTTTTAAATTTGTAATAATATATATCCTTAGAAATTGACTAGATAGTAATTATTGCAACCATAATTAACATCATTTTTTTTCTTAATATTAGGATTTTTTTATTGTAGATTAAAAAAATATAGTGTCATTATTGTAACAAATATATATTTTTTTTCTCTCTCTCTTTGAGATACAATGTATAATCGCTGGCTAAGTAGAACATTTTGATGTAAGAAAGATAAGGAGATGGTGGTGGCGTTGTCGAGGTAGAGAGAGTTTGCCTCAAGAAAGCGTTGGGCTTTTGGCTGCTACTAAATGCTTAATCAAATCTAAGTTATAAAAGTACCAATTTTATATATATAATATTTTTTCTTTTAGGATAATTTCATCAATACATAAGCCAAGTACCAAAAAAACACCCAAATGTATGATAAAGTATCTTAAAACCTTATATATCCTTATGAAAAATATTTTTCAAACTTCAACAGCTCATATCTCATGATCGGACCATCCAAACAACCTAAAATATTACATGAAGTACTAATATACTCTCAAAAACTACTACTAAAAAATTCAAATACAAATTCATTATGGATCTTGAGATATCACCAAAATCCTAATAGTAGCTTTAAATCCTAGCTTACATACACCTATGTGCTAATTTCTTCATATCTCACAAAATAAGTATTAAAATACCATGAAACTTTGATTTATAGCTTTTTAACCTAATAACTCACACTTATAGAAAATTTGAGCCTAAAATTCGTCCAAAAACTCAAGATATGGCTCCAACCATTACTATCAACAAAATGACTCACTTATTGCCTTTGAATTACATGTGCTGACTTCAATGTCCTATGACTCCTTTATCCAGACTTGGAATTCATCAAAAAATACATGTAAAGTATAGCCAAGAAAGTGTTCTCTCCAATTCGAGTCGCCTATCTTTCATTGCTTTCCGTGCACATATGTTATGCTTCAAAGAGTGACAGTAGGTACAAATTTGATACCTTAACTTTGAACACCTATATTTCCTTCACAAAAACTTGAAATCATACAAACTCTTCATCCAAATTATACCAAAAATCTTGAACTTGTTGACCTTAGCCTCTAAAGCTCGAATGGCTTCGAAAGAGAAACCCTAATCCCTAATAAGGCCTCAGGCAGCCTCCTTGAAGCCCATTGGGCATGGCTTTTGATCAATAGGAATGAAGATCTCCATTCCTTGCCTTCATCCAATCATGCCTTACTTTCATCCCTCCCAATAAGCCTCCTAATAGTTTAGACTTTCATCTTTAGACTCCAAAATTTCCTTAAGTTTATACTAAATATCTAAATCCTACATAATATAAACACTATAATCAAAATAGATGAATTCTCAAATGAATTTTCCTATATCAATTTTCTTTAAATTTATTTACTAACCACTCTTATCTACATCAAGACTTACAAAAATATTATATGTCTTAATTAATTTTTACATACTTTAAACAATTATGGTATGACAATGTCAGAAATGTCAGAATTTTTAAAAATTGAGGGATCTTGTAAATGGTATTCAGATTATTGCACAAGCACACTATTTATTTTTAGAAGTAAAATATATGAAATACACAAAAAGATGATACTATGTGTGTTAATTACAAGTAAGTCAATTCAAAAAAGAAGCTTAATTATGGCAATGATGCTTTTGGCATGACAATAGAGAAAAACCTTGATATTACATTTCAACCATATTTTTGGTTTTTTTATATTATGTTTGCTAAATTGTGGTCTTTGTTGTATACTAGAAGATATAAAAATAGTATCTAGATCTCTAAGTTTTACAATTAATTTTTCTCATTAAAACTAATCTTTTGCTAATGCTTAATATTTTTAATAAATCTCTATATATATATATATATATATATATATAAATAGATAGATAGATAATTTATAGATTTTATAATTAAAAAATTAAAATACTTAATACTCTCAAATCCTATGTATCAATCATTTCTATGAAGTAGATATCTTTACACAATTTTGTCTCTATTTATATTTTTTTGTAATTTTTTTGTTTGAATCAAGGATTTTGAAATTAAAAAATTGTGATATTTGATGTTCTCAAATTGTAGTATATTTTTTCTAAAAAAAAATCAGCCACTTTAAGTAGATGTCTTACTTCAACTTAGTCTTATTTTTACTACAATACTTAGTTTTGCATGAATTGTCCTACGTCTCTTATATAGAATAGAATACTTATTTTATAATCCTTATCAGCGTCATTTGTTCATCAATTGCATCCTTTTATTCCTACATATTTGATTTACAGATTGAATATGATATAATTATATATATATATATATATATGTATTTTTTTTTAGAGAAAAGAAGAAGAGAAAGTTCAATTTTGAGAATGTCTATGAATTAACCCATGTAATGTTCATTGGAAGGTACAAAGTAAGACCTTCTTCTAACATTTTAGGACTACAAATTTGTCGTTTTAGATCTTGGGTGGAAAATGCATAAATGGTTGTAGAGTGTTTGTTGATTGCTTAGAATATGAAGATGTGAGAATTTAGGTAGTGTATGATGGAGAGCAATGGAGGCTTTTCCACAAATATAAAGGTTATCTCTACCATCAATCTATGAGTTTGTATCTTATTCATCACAACGTGTTGTGTATTTGATGACATTGTGAAATTAATGAAGGATTAGGTTGTGCTTTTTAGTAGGCTCTTTCTTCATGTTCATCACAATTTCAATCCAAATCAAATGTTCTTTCTATATGGCTAAACTCAATTAAATTAATTTTTTCTTAAATAAAATTTGAATATTACTTAAATAGAATTTGGATGTAAATATTATTTTGAAATGTTTATAAATGTTAATAGAAAATGATGTTTCATACATCATTTTATTTTATTAGTATGAAATTAATTAATAACGAATATTACTTGAAATAATAACCATCTATAATTTTTTAAATGATTATATGTAATAATTTTTCAAAATAGTTGTGTGAGCATACTATTAAATTCTAATCTATTTTTATATTATTTATAGAAAATTATAGGAAAAACTTGTTCTTATAGAACATTACAGGTATCATGTACCATTGACTTCCAATTACTTTAAAAGTACCTCGTTATTCTTGCTTCTATAGACTGAAACTATGATGCAAATTATTGTGCTGATATTTATCCATGCATATCACTTTTGGTTCTATTTTTTATTCTTTGTGGTCTTTCCTTTGGGCAACTCACTCATAGATTTTTCAATCACACAATTATTGTTGAAAGCTCAACTAATCTTTGATATAAATTTTCTTATTAGTGAAGAGGTAAAATATCAAAATTTAAATTAATAGTAGCATAAAAGAACATTTTCATGTTATAACATAACCGTATAGTCAAAATATAATCAAAAATAAATTTCTAATTAATATCTAATCATCTTGATTCAATAATAATTTAAGATATTTAAACATAGTTTTTATAAAAGCTTCTTAGTTCATTTTCTTATCTTAATAGCTAATGGATTAAAAATTGGTTAATAATTTTATCCTAAGATATATTTAATTGGCTATACTAAGTATACATAAAATTTTATATTGATCTAATGGAGTAGTTGGGAGCTATTTAGTTTTTTGTACAAGAAGATATCAAAAATTGGTAATTTAGAATGAAGTAGGATTTCTATGATATCTAAAGATCTACTCGTTGGAAAAAGGTGAAATTTGTCATGGTATTAGAAGACTTAAAGATCAAGCTATATACCAATTTTTAGCTAAATTTAATAATTAAAGAAAGAAAAATTGCTACTAGAATATTTGCATTGATTTTTAAGTTTGCAACCAAGTGACATTTGTGAAATTTTTTGGATTTTTTCTTAAAATTTTTAAGTTGAATTGGAATAAATTTTCTTAAATATATAGAAGATTTAAAGTAGCATTTTTGTGTAAAATTTTGCATGAAGTGGATAGACAAATTAGTAGTTACAGCTTGCTAAATCTTATTAACTAAGATTAGAGCTTATAAAGAAAAATCAAAATTTCCTAATTTTAAAAGTAATAAGACAATTGGAATTTGTACATGGTTGAAGTTACTAAAAAGAGTATTTTTGAGAACTTTGTATTGGCTTTAAGTACTTTTGAATTAAAATTCGAATTATGTTTTTCTTATATGAATAAATCTTATAAGGATTTTTTAGATACTTGTAAAATATAACTTCACCTTCCACAATTAGGTGCTTGGTGCATTTCTAAACAAGATAATATGTATTGTGACAATGTAAACTATAAAAAAAAAATGATACTGGGGATGCTATTAGAATAAAGTGATCAAGAGTATTTATTGATTACTATTTATAATTAAAATTATGAATTATTAAAACATCTCTTTTCTTCAATAAAATTATAATTTTATGCTTATATAGTAGATTTAATTTATTTATTATTATCCTTATATAGAAAAAAATTATATTCATCAATTTCTTCTCTTGCTTATTTATATTGCTCAAAGATATGATTAAGTTCATGTAAAGTTATATATTTTATAACATTGGTGAAGAAACCAATATTTTTTTAAATAGCGATATGGATTTGTTTTGAATTTTTTTGAGCCTTCAATATGAAGACTAGTTGCTCTTATGACAAGTGAAAATATTATAAACTATGTATCATAGATATAGATTACAAAGAATCAAAATATTAATATACTCTTATTTTACTAATATATATATATATTTATTTATTTATTTATTTATTTAAATATTATATAATATTGAAACTAAAAGAACTATTACCAAAGACAAGAAAATTAAAGAGTCTTGAAATAAGATTAAGAATAAGAAATGCATTCACAAGAGTGAAGAAGGCTCTATTCTTGTCTCTATACATACTATCGAACTAGGAGCTACAAGGGTGATTTATAGAACCTTTAATACATGTCTAACTTATAAGATATGTTTCTTATATATGCAATACATGGCTAATCTGATGGCCAAGTTTTCAACCTATCAATCACCTACAAACTTGTATAAAATCAAATCCACATCTACAAAGCTTTTAAAATACTTTTTTATATAATATTATTAAATCTATATATATATTTATCTTTTATTTAATATATATCTATAATATTATCTTATTTACTAAAAATAAATTCTACAAAGACAATTAATTATATGTTGAGGAGGTCTAAGATGCGACAAACTCTTTTTTGCTACACATTCTAACATTTATTTCCTTTAAAGTGATTTAATAGGTTCTTTCAACTATTGATAGTATTCCATATAAATACTACCTTGATATTTGATCATTATCGAGGCCTCCATAACTTCCTTCAAATAAAATATTTGAAACACCATTAATAATGGTTTCTACCTTCAGTAATATTACTAAATAGTAGAAGTTTCTTCCAAGTTTTTAATACCAAATATACTATATCTTATCATTTATTTAAAAAAAAAAAAAAAAAAAAAAAAATATATATCATTCTTGAAGATCTTTATCTTGATTATATTGTCTTGAAGATTGTGACTATTATAAATTTTTTTTTGATAAATTTAAAATAAATAAATAAATAAATAAAAATATTGAATTGAATTTACACATTGTTGATTTTCTATCGTCCTAGCACCAAAAACATGAAGAAATTACAATGAAAAATAGAAGATAAAATGTAATCTTTAATAAATGTTGTTTCTTTTATAATAAAGAATTATTTGTCTCTTTGTCTTAATTAAATGGATGATGTTAATAAAAAGCTTAAAAATTTTTTATTACATTTACAAAAAAATTAGCTAACTCCTGTGTGCATTCATTAAAAATATATCCACTCTAATGTACAAGATATTTTTTAACATGTTTTGGAGCCACCTTAATTCTAAGACTTCTATAGCCTCAAAGTCTTGATTATTATCCACATCTATAGAATGGGGTTGCATTTATCTTCTACCAACATATCTATTATCTTATATAGCTTAAAATGAGATACATGTAACATTGAATAAATCTTTATAGATTCTTATAAATGTAATCAATAAGCAATTGAATTGATTTGTTTAAAACTAAAAAATGATTCAAATAAAGATAATCTAATATGTCACAAAAAAGAATAGTCTTAATATTATAATAAAATAATTATACTTAATTTCTAATATAGAAATAAAGTTTTTTCTTGCAATAGGCATCTACATTGATATTTTTTTGTTTTTGAGCTTCTTTTAATTGTACCGTCATTTTTGCATATAGTTCTAATAAATGATTTTTCAAATTTTTTGCCACATGATTATCAACTTTTAGAAGTCAAAAATATCAAATCATAGGTGAAAATTATAATTAATAAAGAAAGATATTTATTAAATAAAAAATATTATGTTATTATAAATAAAATTTATCAATAAAAAAAAATTATTCAATCATCTTGATGGTAGTTGATAGTACATTTCAAATATCACTTCAAAACTTGATTTACTTGTTTTATTTGTCAATCAATTTGAAGATACAAAGCTAAAGATAATTTTTTGTCTACCTTCAATATCTTAAAAAGGCTTCTTCTAACACTTGATATAAAATTGAGTCTATCTATTTGATATAATATTCTTTAAAAATCCATAATAGCTATAAATGTTATTAAGAAAAAATTTCTTTACTAGTAACAGATTTTTTGTATAATATAAAATGTATCATTTAGGTAAAAAGAACTATCATCTCAAATATAGAATCATAAGATCTTAAAATTAAAAGATCCAAAATAAAATCTATAGAAAAAAAAATTTATATTTTTTTTGATATTCGTAATGGCTAAAAAAATCCATAACATAGATGACAAGGGATTTATGGTCTAAAACAAATGTCACATTATTGTATAAAGTCTCTCATTTCTTTCTAAATTGAAGCCATAAAAAATATTTAGATATTAGCTTAAATATTTTATTATATCCAAAATATCTTATAATTAGGAAAAATGACGAATTTAAAAAATATGTAATTATATTTTATTTTTTGAAATATATAAGCATCTCTCAAAATAGAGTATATTATTTATAAATTCAAACTTGGAAATATCATAAGATTTAGATAGATCAATTATTTGCCATAAACAAAAATATTAGATGATATATTAAATTTAATTTGCTTAATAAAATTAAATTAACAGTGAATATTGATTTATTTGCTAAAAGATGAAATTGCTTTGGCTTCAAGAAAATTATTTTTTATTGATTAAAATTTTCATTTTTTTTCTTTTGATGTAAGATAAGAACATTTTGAATAAGAATTTGACAAAACTTGTTATTTTCTTAATTTTTAAGTAATTTTGAATTTAAATCTTAACAAAAGCATACTTTAAAAAAATTTAGTAATGATTCAAAACATATATTGACATTAAATACTTGAAGTTGATATGATCTTTATAAACCACTAAACCACAAGTGCCTTCTAGATAATGGAAATATTCTAAAAATGAATCTTTAATTGTAAAAAGTTTTTTTTTCAAAGATCTTATAATTGATCTTGACTGCTAAACTTGATAAAAATCTTAAATGAAAATCTATAAGATAAACTTTGTTGTTTATTCTAAATTTTTATAATAGCATACCAATGGCAAATTTTGATAGATTTTTTTCTATAAAAAATGCCTTGGAAAAATCAACACAATATAATATTATTGTAAAAATAAAAATAATCTTAAAAGCTTCAAATACTTCTTTAGGTTCTTTATTCCACTTAAGATTGACTTTATAAGTCAAATGTGTAAGTAGAGTTGCAACTTAAAAAAAAAAATTGATAAAGATTTAATATTAATTAGAATATTATACATCTTTTATTATTTTTGGAATCTTTCAATAAATAATAGTTTTAATTTTTTAAAGATTGGTCATAAAATCATCATTTGAAATGATGTATTATAAAAAATCAACTTGAATAGTATAAAATATTTATTCTTTTATCTTAGCACACATTTTTGTATCCCTAATTTTTTGTAATATATAATAAACATGAAATTTATATTCTACTATATTCTTAAAATAGATTATAATATTGTATAGATAACAAAAGATAAGATTATTAAGAAATTTTCAAAGAAAATCATTCATACGATGTTGAGAAGTAGTTGGTGCATTTGTAAGTCTCAAAAACATGATATTATATTTGAAATGTTCATACCTAGTTCAAAACATAATCTTCTATTCATCTCTTTCTTGATGTATATTAGGTTGTATGTTCATCTTAGATTTATTTTTATACAGATTTTTTTTTGGTTAAATTAATCAATAAGTCTTAATATCAAACATAGATGATATATATTCTTAATGGTAATCTTATTGATTCATCAATAATTCACACACATCCGCAATAATTTATTTTTTTTCCTCCATAAACAAGATAGGAATTCCTACTAGAGATTTTGGATAGTGTATGAAGTTCTTAGCTTGGTTCCTATGAATATACTCTTTCAACTTATTTTATGATAAGCTATAGATTAGACCAAATGGTAATTAAACTTCTTTTTAAAGATCAATTGAATAATTATAGAGATAATACTCTAGAAGATTATTTCTATTCTTTTTCTCAAACATATTTTGATACTCTTGATACTAGCTTCAAAATTTCTTTGAAGTCTTTCTACCATCAAAAATAAATGTGGCATAAATTGCAAAAGGTGACATTTTTTTTTGTAGCATGCATAGAAGCTCTTACATCTTACATCTACTAAAGAAAATTTGGTTGTATTTGACTTATGATTTTTTACTTGGATAACAAAGGCTTGGCTTATACTATAAGAAAAAACAAGGTTACAAGAAATCTAGTCTATTTAAGAATTATACTTCTCTAGCCATAATAAATCTAAAATAATTGGAATAAAAATAGATTTAATCATGTTAAATTTTATTAAGCTATTATATCTATTCATTATTATATCTAAATAAATAAATTCATAGATAATATCTTCAAAAAATAAAAAATAATCATATATGACTTTTACATATATAGACTTAATTTTCTTCACTTAAGATATTTCTTATTTTTTAACAAAGTCTTTATCTATAAAAATAAGTTGATGCTCTTAAATATAATAAGACAAAGACTTTGTAATTTTTTGGTCCTAAATAAATATCTATTGTAAAACAAGGTGAAGGACCTCAAGAGAAAACAAGACCCTTATTAGGTATTGTATAAGATTTTAGCTATATAGTCCTTATTATTGCTTGAGAAACTTGTTTTCTAACACATTATCATCTTTCGAAACCATGCTCTTTACTTTGTCATTGCATTACTTCTTTGGACAATATTAAGCAATGTTTTTAGATTCTCTATGATATAAGCATAATCTTTTTTGATGAAATTAAATATTCTTTTGCTCACTAAGAGGTTTAAAACATATTGTATCAATTTACATAATTTTTGACCTTTATAAATAAGTTTTTGAAAGCTTAGAAGTTGCCATCTTAACTTGATTTCTTTCTTTCTATCCAAATCTTTGTTCTTGGTGTCTTTCAAAATGTTGATTATTACATGTTATGGCTTGAATAATAAATTGTTCTAATAAATATGCTCTTCATATTATCAACAAAAAATTATTGAGATTATTTTTTAATCCATATTAAAATTTATTAATAAAAAATTTATCATTCCAATCCATGTTGTAAGCAATTTTTTGGAATTTAGCAATATATATGGTAGTTAAACATGATCTTTGATATAAAAATAGGAATTTAGTCTTTATTATCTTTTTTCAATTATTATTCTCCAAATATTGTTGTCAACCTCTTTCAAGAATAAATTAAGATTATAGAAGATTTGTAAATTCTTTTCTATCAAAGATGCAAATCAAAAACAAATGCTTCCAAATAGAATAATACATATGAATCTAACTTAAATAAATCTATTAGAATATTAGAAAAGATACAACTTTAAACAAAATTTAATTTTTTATAGAAATCCTTCAAATTTTGATCTTGCTCTATTAAATTATTTGGGCATATTAATCCTTGCATCTCTCATATTCGTAATAGTAAGACTTCTTAGATTCAATTGTAAGATTGATCTACTTACTTTTCTCAACTACTCAATTTTTTGAATTAGACATTAAACTTCATTATTGACTTCTTTCATAGACATAGAAATAGTATTTCTATGGTTGACATTGATAATACATAAGATTTCTACTCTAATAGTATTGATAAGCTAATAAATATTTGTAATAGTTACAAATCTAATTTCATTTTTGCCAAGCATAGTATCTATATTTTTTTGCTATTTTTATAATACATGACTATAACAAATTTAAAAGTCAAAATAAATAAATAAATAAATAAATCTACAACCTCTAATATCAAATGAAAATTTCTACAAAAACAAGTAGTCCCCTCTCTTTTAAAAAAGAACCAATGTGAAAACAAAAAAAAATAGTTTGAAGATAGATAGTCTATAACCATTAAAATACAACAAAAGAAGTTGAATGATTTACTTACTTCTAAAACAAAATAAGAATAAAAAAATAGCACTCCTATCAAAGTATTAAAGACATAAATCACAAGGTATTAAAACATTAATACACTCTTGTTTCACTAAAAGAAAAGTAGATATTCATTCAAAGATAGTATAATATTGAAATTAGAATAGCTATTATCAAAGACAAAAAGACTAGAGAGTCTTAAAATAAGAATAAAAACAAGAAAAGTATTGATAAGAGTGCAGAAGGCTTCACTCTTATCTCCATATATACTATCTAATTAGGAGCTACATATTAATGTTCTATAAGACCTTTGACATGTTTCCAACTTGCTAGACACTTGTAGGTTTTCATTGTTTGTGATTCATGTCTTTGAGAAATCAATCTAACTAGAACAAATTATTTATATTTATCATATTTTTTATAAAATTAAAAAAACATACAATAAATTCCTAAAACTTTTATTAACTTTATTTTTCTTAAATTTGATTTTAAAATATCATGAAGATTTTATTAAAAATCTAGTCTTTTAATAAAAATTTATTTTGAAGATTTGATTTTAAAATATTATAAAGATTTTATTAAAAGATGTATTTGTTTTTTGAGTTAGTAAAAGTAAATAAATTAAAATTATTAAATTAAAATTCAATATTCATAGATAAATACATGTTATATAATTTATGAGTAAATAAATTATGAATATTTTTAAATTTTAATTATTTCAAGTATTTAATATATTATATTTGATCAAAATTAAATGATTAAAGTACTTTATGTTTTTTCAAATTTTCTTTTATAATGGCATGATTGTTTAGTTTTAAAAATTTATTAAGCTTAAAATAAGTAAAATTAGATAATATAAAATTAATTACTTTTCGATGTATATTAATAATAATAAAACTCAAATTATATCTAAATAATGTGATTTTGCTTAAGAAACTTATAATCTTTATTATAAGATATAGTAATAAGTATTATGATGTGAATAATATAGTATAATGTATTATAAAGGTTCTATTTCTAATTTTTAGTTTTATATTATTATATTAAAAAATATCATAAAACATATATTTAATCTATCATTTTATATTTAACTTTAGAATTAAAGATAAATGTCTACAATGATATACAATATTTTATTTTTCTTAAAAACAACCATTACTTGTATTTGTGTTTTTGGCTACATTTACAGCTGGCTTAGATGGGAAGTTTTTAGAAGACATCAAGGTTTTTCAATAAGAACATCGTTTCCCACTTAGGCAATATGGTGTCTAAACTTGTTTCTAATGATACATGGCAATTTGAAATCAATTAACGATGAAGATTTTGCCTATTCTATTGTCCTTTTTTCTTTTTTTTCTTTTTTGTCATTGCAAGAGTGAACCTTTAATGAGATTGTGTTACTGGCAGTTGGGACTCTATAAGCGGAATTTAAACCGCCATTATGTGTGTGTGATAGTTTATTGCAAAGAGGATTTTGAGTTATAATCTTCACGACAATTTATGATTGTAGTTTCTTCTTCTTTTTTTATTGCACGCCAACTGTATTTTATTGTTCTGCAACAGAGTATTCTCAATTGGTTTCGTTACCTGTGAACCTGTGTATGATGGGCTAACAAGGTAAATAGGTAAACAAAAGAATTTGAAACTTGCCCCAATTCTTGGGATTCGATAACCATCTCCCATGTACGTTCATCCCCAACGCATCGTCCCTAGCGATAAACACCATCTGTCCATACCGATTCGGTTGCTGCTCACAAGCCCTAAGATGGAGGCACTTACTCCAGAAGGTCCAACTGTGCAGGTTTACATGCCACGGATGACAGTATCCGTTATCTAAAGGGAAAGCCATCTTTGCAGTGCATCAATGTCCGAGTACAGTGATTTTGTGCAAATGCCAGTAGCGTTGCTTGAAAAACTGAGGGGGATCAGGCATAGCTCGCAGTCTAGTAAACAAAATGAGCAGAAGATGATAAGCGATAAAACGAAAATCAGCTCAAAGGAATAGATTGACAACGTTGAAATACCAGCCCGGTGGATGTGCGTGGTAGAATGAGCACATTTGTACGAAACACACGTGTGATTGTGATAATGTGGTTCCGCAGGAATGAGGCACTCAATGCACCAGATGAGCTGGACAGAGGCAGAAGTAATCTGCAAACACGCTACATCACAAGACAATTCCCTGGTTAGCGTCATTTATGATCTCTTAAACTATGTTGACGGGTCTCCATTAATCCAGTAAAAATGAAAAGTTACATCAGAGCAAAGATAAATTTTGAAGACAACTCAACAATCGTACTGGTGGTTGATGGAGTCCGTGATCGATCGCCCTTTGAGCTTCAGCTTTGAAGGTCGTCTCGTGATCCATAGATGATTTATCACCACATCCTGATTCGGAATGATACTAGCTCACGCTCATATCAACAAAACAAGAGCTGTGCAGGAACATTGAGTAGCAACCTGTCATTGAGTACTGTGAGTATCCCGCGTCATTTGAGCCACTCTCAAATGAAATCAGCACAATTTTCCCGCAGAAATGGTTGTCAGTACTCCAGGTACTTAGTATGAAAAAGGATTAAATTCAAGGTGACTAACCGCGGTCAAAGAATCTAGTCGGTCTAGATTTAAGGTAATCTGCAAATCGTGCTCTATGTAGGCCGCAGTCATATACAAACTCCACGATGCATGTGTGGCACGTGGTGAGATAAATAGAGTCATGATACAAGTCCATGGTTATGTCAAGGAGAGCATGACCTGTAACACATAACTCGGCATTCAAATGCATGAGAAACCTTGTATATTGCCAAATCCTACCTGAAAACGCTTTAATGGTTGGTTCAACAATGAGAAATGTACCAGCACATTAGATCAAGCCACCTTAGCAATTCGAGGATGCGCTATCGAATGTGTTGAAAACATCGAAATGCAACGAGCCAGACTGGTATATCCAGGTAGCCATCTATCATATGTAGCCTGTAGAAACACCTCAAGAGCTTGAAGCTTGCACCGGTTTCATTACATCTGGAACATCTGGAGAGGTGCTCCAATCATTCTCATACCTAAACCGGACTAACTTCAGTCACTTCAGGTGTTTCTACAGTCCAGATATGAGGACAACAGCTTTAACTTCCGGTGGCAACCTGAGGAGCGTGGCGTAGGCTTCGACCGAAAGTTACTAGCTGAATCAGACATTGTCTACTACACTAACAAACCTGGAAAGCCAGCATGGACTGGCTTTCAAAGCCCAGTCATTGGTTCGTCGCACTTCCTTTCGTCATTATGCCCTCATGTCAGTTCTCCCTCGTTTCAACTACGCCGAAGAAAACTGAAGGGTACAAGATCGTGTAAAATCCCCTGACAATGCTAGATAATCTTGCTTCCAGTCTGCAGAGACAGTATCAACTCTCGATTAAAGCTAGTGAAGGAAGCAGACACACGACCAAATCACCGTGCTACGCAACTGGGCCTACCTATCATCAAACTGCCCAACTAAGAGAGCGTACAACTGAAAGCATCCGTCAGAGCCGAGGTCTCCGAACTGAGTGGTAGCGAACTTCAAAAAATTCAACCCCATGTACTGGACCGCGCGGATTATCAAACGGATACATGAACCTACCAAAAATCCCACGCACTGTGACCTAACCCCAAGACATGCATCATTGAGGTCACAACGCTCTCACCGCGGGCACAGAACATTCACTGAAGGACAACATGATGAAATTGCGGAGCTAACAGTCCCAAGATGCTCCAGATGCCCGTTGCTGATGGCCCCAGCTCCAGTAACTGGGCAAACGACATAGATACCAGACCAAATCTATCCAAATCACAAGCAAAAGATAAAACCACAAGCAAGCGACTGGAAACACATCTACCGCTGAGGCAAAAGCTCCGGCCGGCCAGACGTGCTGCTGAAATGCAAGAACCATGGAAGGCATATGTGAGCCACTCTATTTAACCGCTTCCGCCATAGCCAAGTGCTTATCGACAGGCTCCTTCCAAGTTCCAGCTCCTCTCAGTTCACAGCGGAAGCTGCCCCTGCCCTCAAAAATCAAATCTTCGAAGAAACGAAGGCTAGGTTCTACGTCAGGGCCCCACTTTTCTCGGGCAGCTAGCTTGGGGAGACGAAGAATGTTCCCCCGTCACGGACGTCAACGCACGCAGTGTTGACCATTATAAAACAGTTATACATCTGAGGATAGTTAATTATACCAGTAAGTGATTGGTTCATAGTCTTAGTGATCACTGCGGTGATTTGTGGAACTGAAACACTGCTACAAGGGGATTTGGTTCATTCGCAACATTACGGGACTTCGCATCTATCGATGCTCTCCCTTGAATATTGGCTGAATATGGTATGCAACGAAAACTTCTTTTGCACCAGGATTCGATAATTGTATATTAGAATAATATGATACGTGGCGGAAGCATCGTTTGCGATCCTAATAATGGTAGCTTTAATTATAGTGGGTAACCCCAACCTCCTTGCCAAGTCGGGCTGCCGGGGAATGAATACATTAATAGGCAGGGTCAACATCTCGATCATGAGATCGTTTGCAAATCTAGGTATCAATTTTGGCACCAAAGATTGACTTCCGAATACTGTATTTATAAAGTAAATTAAATTAGAGCGGAGCAGAGTGTGTGCATCAGAGAATGATTCAGTGGGCCTGCAATTCGATCTCAAAAGTTCTCCATTCCTCAGTGTCAGAAATTCAGTATAAGGTGTCTTAGAAAGCGCCGGTCAGTATTGTAGTGTATTCTATCAAGTACGGAGCTGACACAAGACGGGCCCACACAACAAGTACTCTGCCAACGGTGCTCCCCTCACGCTCCAGGTTTTATGAGCATATCTGAACAATCGAGATTCACGATCTCATCGGTACACTACTCCACCCTTGGCAAATCTAGTTACTGCTGTTCGACAGAACTTACTGTACTAGCGAAGCGGTCTTTCCAACATACGTTGGAAGAGTATTATTCTCTGAGAGGTACAATGACAACCAACTGTTGTGGACACCACGCAAGCACCCGGCATCTGTGGGTTATCCTATCTTTGAGATCGATGAACGGGTAAAGCTGGCCATCAGCGTAAAATTGGCAGACCTAAACAATCAAAAGTACCGGTCCAAAAATTAATACTTGGCTCTCAAATGAACGCACAAAGAAATGCAGTGAGAGGGGAGTAACCGAGACTATGAATGAAGCTACTGGTTGTTTCCGGAAAGCTCAGGATCTTGGCTTGTTCGATCTAGGTTTTCTCCCTGTTCCCAGTTCAAGATGCTAGAGAACACCTCGACGAGACCATACCTAGATGACACCAGGTTTGACTGATCGATATCAGCTACTATTCTTTGCACGTTTCATTCTAGGGAGATGGGCTCATTGACCAACGGCACTCGAGATTCCAGAAGCATTTTTTTATTAAAATAACTTTTTTTCTCTTGTTCCAGTCCAGCGGATGCATCTACCCTCCAATAATATCGCATCGTCGCTTACGGCCTATCCTTCCTCATCCGAAACGAGAGAGTCCTTTCCGCCCATTCCTTCAAGAGAATTTGGGGCTTTGTCGACCAAAGCTGCTACATGTGTCAGATTTCATTGCACACTCCAACCTCCATCATAGGGAACACCAACATGACACATTTGGGAACTGGATTCTTTTCTTTTGGATTCGCCCATTTCTCAAAAGTGAGTCACATCTGCAACGTGTCACATTCCTGATAACATGACGAAACGGGGTTAATCCACTAAATATTTCTCCATTACTGAAAAAGTCTCCAAAGCTAGATTTAATTTCATTCTTTAAGAGTTGCAATTTTTATGTTAACAACAGAGGGGAGATTGTACTGCAAAATGGCTTTTTAAGGGAAGAATGTAACTGTCAAAATGTTACATTGAGAACACTCCTTTCAAATGCCTACGATGCAGATCTCCGATTTGGGGATTGTTTGTTTTTAGAAGGAGAACATTTCCCCGAATTGATGAAAGATCTGGAGGGACACCAGGCAGTACAATCTCTCTCTTTAAAATGGCAAGAGAGGGAGTGCCAAACTCGGAAAGATTCAACATCCGGACAGGTTTGTATTTGACAAACCTGCGTTACGATGCCGAAATTTTCGTATAACGGCGAATCATATTGTCAAGGATGGACTAGACTCTCCAGTCCAGACTCTGACACCAACACTGGACACGAGCAATCCGGAGTCCAGCATAGCCCCTCCCCCTGACTAGTCAGAATCAAATTACCTCGAATCTGACAACAGCTCCCACGTCGACGCCACAGCTCACTGAGCCAGTCTATTCCCGGAGTCTGTTCCCCCAGCTCGCGCCCGATCGGCTTGAAGCAACAAGCAAGGGCTCCATCGTCGTGGGCGGCTCTACCAAGCCACTTCCTTTTGAGGCATATCGGTTACAAGGCGGAGAGCTGCCGCAACGCTGTGGCTGCATACGTGGGTGGACAGAACCGGACTTGACTAGCTGGCAACTAGATGATGGCGTTTGTGGCGCATCTCGCAGTTGTAAGCCAGGAATCGATTCCCGAGGCCACCGTCTAGCTCCGTGCTTTTGAGCAGTTTGTCGCATGCTACTAGCAAGGAAGGGGAGCTACAGCTAGTGGTGGTGCTACCTCCATTCTATCCTTGCTTTTCCCATTGCTCCTGTGGACCCCTTTGTCATGTTGCTATTCACTCTTGATTACTGCTGCAGCTTCGCCAATTAGTGGCAATCAACTTGCCCTAATCACTGTTGTGCTAATCAGATATATTCTAATAACTTTTCTTTTCAAAAAAAAATTACTGTAATGCTAATCATTTGCTAACTAATTATTGTGTTGGTGACAACTGTTGAACTAATCGCAGTTGTACTAATGATCTCCGTGATAATCACCGTTACACTAATCACCGCCATTCTGATCATTGTTACGATAGGCACCACTGTGCGAATGCTGTTCTTTTGTTGAAGTTCCACTCGGATGTCGGTTACGAAGTTGTACGATTTAAAATTAGTTCTTAATATAGTAACATATTTAATAAATACAGTAATAATGTAATCAAAATACCAGGAATAAATATTTTAAATAGACTGCAAAATATTAATTTCAGAAAGCTTAAATGTTCTCATGACTTTATCTTATAAAACTAAAATACATGAAAAAAAGCATACAAATCATATTTTTCTTTACTATTCGAAATTATCTGCAAAATAAACTGGATAAACAAATTCTACTTATTAGTATTGCAATGAGAATTTTATTTGTGAATATTAAAGATTGATTTGATTCTCGATATATATGAACATATCGATGGTTTTTTTTATTTTTTTATTTTTTTTTATGCTTCATGGATATGATAAAGTGGACGATATTTTTTCAATAAAACTACCTTTAGGTTTAAAAGAGGATTTTGAGTAGCTGGGAGATCTTACACGGATATGTGCAACACAGTCAAGACAGATGTCAAATTTTGGTTGCAAGACTTAGATATTCAATCAAGTCATGCTGAGCCTCTAGCAATATAGGGTGGTCCCCCAGGAAAGGCTTGCAAACTTCTGCGTAGTTATTTTTTCTCCTACTTTGTTTGTACCAGATTTGATCGTAGAATGTGCCATGGATTCTAGCATTGTGAGGCATGTGAAAAAGCTGCCATTGTACCAATCAATCGGCCATCTTTAGCCACACAAGGCTGACACAAGGTGGGGACCATCTACCATATCGTCAATTCCAACCTCCTGCTCAAAACGAGAACCAAAGTTTCCCTAGGCCGAATGGCTGCCAATGAATTCGGGTTGAGGAAGAGAGACGGAGGCCAAAGGCTCTTAAACGAAAGTGCTAGACTTGGGATGGAGAACTGGATGACGCTCAGTAGAGCTCGACAAGGTAATGCGAGATGATTCCAAGAGTAGCAGCAATGCTCACATTTTGTTCACAACCAAGTGTTTGCTCAATCAATATGGAGAGTTGGAATCTATTCACTCCTTTCTGTCTCTTAATGTACTTGTAACCAGAGACAATGCTCATATTTTGTTCACAACCAAGTATTTACTCAGTTATTGTAGAGAATCTATTAACTTATTTCGGTCTCTTATGGTACTTGTAACTAGAGATAGGAGCAACGTTATAAAATAGAGTTTTTACTAGGATTTTTACCAGTGTCAATACTGATTGGTTCTATAAATGACGCAATATGACCCTACACAATCAAGACTGGCCATGGCCCTCTACACAAAAATACTGAAGATTAGGTTAGTCCATGCTTTGGTGGCGCCTACCAGCTTAAAGACAGAAAGGGAGGTAAAAAGAATGCGCAAAGATGATTGTGTGGAGCTAGAGCTGACCGTGACAACTACATACATGGATAAATTTGCAACCAAAAATTCAACTCATGCCATGCTAAGTAAAAAATTCTTCCAAGATTTAATCTGAAGTAGCATAAGCTTTTTGCTTAATACAAGGATAATAGATGTACAACTAGATGAAACCAAGATCAAGTTCAAAATGGACTTCTTACAAAAATGTGTAGTCGTATCTTGGAAGGTGACTTTTTACCAAATCAATACATATGTGAGTAAAGCATTTGAAATCAAAGATTAAGGAGGATATCTAACTCAAAAAGAATCTTAAGCATAGATTCTTTCAATTTATAAATAAAAGTAAAATTGCTTTGCAAAAAATCCTAATGAAAATCCCACACATTTTATATTAAAAAACATGCATTTTCTATCTATGGATGGTGGAGCTCAACTTGAGCAACTATATAGGCATAAAGATACTTACATAGATGACTCTCAATTTGGTCTCAGACAAGTTCATAAGTAATGCTGGGGACGTAGTATAATATTAAAGGATAGTTTTGACAAGAAATATAAATAGTCAATACAAAATAGATAAAAAATATTATATAACGTTAACAATCAATAGCCTATATAACCTAACAATCGAGGTTTTTAACTTAATAACTAGTAGCATCATCCACATCTAGGTGGATTACATCAACTTTTTAATAATGTGTTGATTTTACATATCTACTGCCTATTTGATAAAGAAATACCTAAACATCTATCCACAATGAAGATCAAAGTGTCACGGCCATAATCATGTAAGCTAATAATTACATATAGAAATAGGTAGAAGTAAGTAAAAGTAGATAAAAGTAAGTTAATTCTATAATATTTAATATAGTAGCTTCCTAGAAACTTCCTAGACGCTGCTTTGACTTCAAAGGTGTCTTTAATTGATTTTTTGGATTAGAAACGTGGTCAACAAGTTGGCCATGTGCCACACATGTTGTTAGCTTGAAGATCAAGCTAACTATGTGGCCCACACGTAAAAAAACTTGCCTTGTAAGTCAAGACATGTGTCCTACAAAGTCAACACATATTGGAGGTCCTATAGAACGTCGCCACGTAGCCCCTAGTTAGATAGTATATATAGAGACAAGAGTGAAGGCTTCTTCACTCTTGTCAACTCCTTTCTTGCTTCTAGTGCAGGTTCAAGAGTCTTTAGTTTCTTGTCTTGTGGCAATAGCCATTCCAGTTTCCTTTTAATATACCTACTTCTTTATATTTTGACTTATTATATCGAGATAGCCTTTTGGTGTATATTTTTCCTCATCGAGTCTTTGTCCTTGACAGATTGACAAGAGTACACTTACAATATCAGAGCTTTGTTTTTTCTTGAGTAAGAGTGGATTACCCCTTTCTCTTGACAAGACATAAGCGTATTAGAAGTTTGCGGATTATCTACTTCTAAACTGATATAATTCTTAGTATCTTCTTTGTTATCAAGTCTTTCTTTTCTTTTGTCTTGAGCAATATCAAACAAATTTTTCTTCTTAGTATTAATATGGCAGAGCTTGTTGAAATGAAGAGTGCAATGGCACAAATGCAAGAGCAAATGAGGGAGTTAATGCTTGCGATGCATCAACTCAATTCACCAACACAGGAAAGAACAAGAATAACAGAAAGTGGAGATATAGAGATGATCGGAGCTGCTTCAACATCTACAACAAATCACGTTCCTTCTCCAATTGTACAACACCCTATAAGCACTAGAGAACCAAGAATTGCCTTACCCGAGAAATTTGATGGTACGAGATCAAAGTTTCGAGGGTTCATCAATCAAGTACAATTGGCAATTGAACTTCAACCGCAAAGCTATCTAACTCCAGGATCACAAGTCAGGTTTATTGGCACTCTACTTTCTGGTTCTGCATTATCGTGGTTTTCGTCTTTTCTTGAACAACGAAATCCAATATTGGACAATTTAGAAGCTTTTTTGGCGGAGTTTCGATCTATGTATGGTGAACACGATGCAACTCGTGTTGCAACAAATAAGATCCGAATTCTGCGACAAAGAAATCGCTCAGTAACAGTATATGCTTCACAATTTTGACAACTTGCAATTGACATCAAGTGGGATGATGCTGCACTCATCAGTCAATTTCTTTATGGATTGCAATACGAAGTAAAGAAATTGATGCTCAACTTACTTGATCCTCAAACTTTGAGTCAAGCAATCGATTTTGTGGTAAAATGTGATAATCGACTTTTCGAAGTTCGATCCGAGAATCATTCACGAAAACATCAACGTTATTACTCAATGGCAACATCAATATCTTTGCCAAACGTACATTCAGAAGTAGAAGACATGTAAATTGACGCGGTACGTTTTAAACCCCTAACTGAGCAAGAAAAGATTCGTCGTCGTCAAGAAGGATTATGTTTATATTGAGGAGAACCTAAGCACACTGCTCAACATTGTGCAAAGAAACGACGCAACTATAAAATGAGGGGTACGACGGTCAAAGAAGACAACATGTCAGAAAACGGATCCGTCCAGCTACAATAGGGACCGTGCAGCTGGAACCTTGTACAATTCCTAATGAAGGTCCTATCCTCTCCTCAGAACCCTCTCCTTGTTTTATAATAGACTTATATTTAGGACCTAAGAATTACAAAGCCTCTGCTTTATTAGATTCGGGAGCCTCAGCATGTTTTTTAGATGAACAATTTGTTAAAAGTCGTAAAATACCCTTTGTACAGAAACCTAAACCAGTACATGTAGAAGTCATAGATGGTCGTCCCTTGTCTTCTGGAGATGTCACTCATGAAACTCATCTTATAAAAGTAACAATAGACGGTCATGATAGCTACATAGCTTTTAACATAATTAAATCCCCGTCCAATCCAGTTATTTTAGGTTTATCCTGGCTAGAAAAATATAATCCTCGAATAGATTGGGATTCGCGTTAACTTGGCTTTTCTCAAAGCGTTATTAATAGTTCTACTAACCAAGTAAAAAATTATAAGTCTAGTATAGTAAAACCCGCACTGATAGGTGCAAAAGCATTTATACATGCAGCAAAAGAAGGATCAACTTTTGCTATTTATGCTGCACCTATTTCTGAAAACGTTAAGACTTCAAGTGGCATTTCAAGTCAATATCAGGAGTATCAAGACGTTTTTGAGAAAAAAAATGCAGATATTCTTCTTCAGCATCGTCCATATGATTGTTCAATCGACCTCAAGGAAGGAACTCAGCCACTATTTGGACCAATTTACAGTTTATCGCAAGATGAGATGGCTGAACTCAAGACATATATTGACGAGAATTTAGCGAAGAATTTCATACGCCATTCAAAATCTCGAGCAGGAGCTCCAATTCTATTCGTAAAGAAAAAAGATGGATCTTTACGAATGTGTGTTGATTATCGAGGACTCAACAAGATCACAATCAAGAACAGGTATCCATTACCTTTGATATCAGGACTCCTTGACCAGTTGAATCAAGCTAAGATCTATACAAAAATAGATCTAAGAGGAGCATATAATCTAGTACGGATCAAAGAAGGAGATGAATGGAACACTGCGTTTCGAACCCGGTATGGACATTTCGAATATAATGTCATGCCCTTTGGACTCACGAATGCACCAGCTGCTTTTCAACATCTCATGAATGATGTATTTCGTGAATTCTTAGACAATTCTGTCGTTTGCTATCTAGACAATAGCAAACTTAGAAGGATCATGAGACTTGGAAGAATTATTCTCGATATCATAAACAAGAGGGTCTAAGGACATACTAGACTGGATTTGCTTGAGAAAAGTTGAATCAACAGTCAATGTTGATTTCATTGCTCGGAGATGAAATTGCTCCGGTTTCAAGAGGACCGTTCTTTGTTGCTCAAAAGCTGCATCTCCTTCTTTTGGTGCAAAATAAGAACGTCTAGATAGGGCATCGGAGAAACCTTGTTGTTTTCTTGGCTGATAAGTGATAATGAACTCGAATCTTGACAAAGACATACTCCAACGAGCTTGACGACGTTTCAATACGCGTGTTGATATGAAATACTCGAGGTTCTTGTGTTCTGTATACACAGTGACTGGACTAGAAGCGCCTTCTAGTTAATGATACCATTCTTGAAAAGAATCCACGATCGCAAGAAGTTCTTTATCGTGGATCTCATAATTGATCTCGACTGCTGAGAATTTTCTTGAATGAAAAGCTATCGGATGAAGTTTGTCATCTGTTCCCATTTGTGATAAAACTGCACCCAACGCAAAATCTGATGCATGTGTTTCCAGAAAAATGCCTTGGAAAAGTCAACACGATATAAGACTGGTGCAGAGGCAAACGATGTCTTCAAGGCTTCAAATGCTGCTTCCGCTTCTTGATTCCATTGGAATTTATCTTTACTAGTCAAGCGTGTAAGTGGAGCTGCAACTCGTGAGAAATCTTTGATGAAGATCCGATAGTAATTGGCAAATCCCAAGAAACATTGGACATCTCTTACCGTCCTTGGAATCTTCCAATCTATGATTGTTTGGACTTTCTTAGAATCCATCATGAGACCATCATTTGAAATGATGTATCCTAAAAAGTCAACTTGAGTAGTGTGAAATACACACTTTTCCATCTTGGCGTACAATCCTGCATCTCTAAGTTTTTGTAATACTTGACGAACATGTATTTCATGTTCTTTGACGTTCTTAGAATAGATCTAGATATCGTCTAGATAGCAGACGATAAAATTGTCTAAGAATTCATGAAATACATCATTCATGAGATGTTGAAAAGCAGCTGGTGCATTCGTGAGTCCAAAGGGCATGACATTATATTCGAAATGTCCATACCTGGTTCGAAACGCAGTCTTCCATTCATCTCCTTCTTTGATCCGTACTAGATTATATGCTCCTCTTAGATCTATTTTTGTATAGATCTTAGCTTGATTCAACTGGTCAAGAAGTCCTGATATCAAAGGTAATGGATACCTGTTCTTGATTGTGATCTTGTTGAGTCCTCGATAATCAACACACATTCGTAAAGATCCATCTTTTTTCTTTACGAATAGAATTGGAGCTCCTGCTGGAGATTTTGAATGGTGTATGAAATTCTTCGCTAAATTCTCGTCAATATATGTCTTGAGTTCAGCCATCTCATCTTGCGATAAACTGTAAATTGGTCCAAATGGTGGCTGAGTTCCTTCCTTGAGGTCGATTGAACAATCATATGGACGATGCTGAGGAAGAATATCTGCATTCTTTTTCTCAAAAACGTCTTGATACTCCTGATATTGACTTGAAATGCCACTTGAAGTCTTAACGTTTTCAGAAATAGGTGCAGCATAAATAGCAAAAGTTGATCCTTCTTTTGCTGCATGTATAAATGCTTTTGCACCTATTAGTGCGGGTTTTACTATACTAGACTTATAATTTTTTACTTGGTTAGTAGAACTATTAATAACGCTTTGAGAAAAGCCAAGTTAACGCGAATCCCAATCTATTCGAGGATTATATTTTTCTAGCCAGGATAAACCTAAAATAACTGGATTGGACGGGGATATCATTATGTTAAAAGCTATGTAGCTATCATGACCGTCTATTGTTACTTTTATAAGATGAGTTTTATGAGTGACATCTCCAGAAGACAAGGGACGACCATCTATGACTTCTACATGTACTGGTTTAGGTTTCTGTACAAAGGGTATTTTACGACTTTTAACAAATTGTTCATCTAAAAAACATGCTGAGGCTCCCGAATCTAATAAAGCAGAGGCTTTGTAATTCTTAGGTCCTAAATATAAGTCTATTATAAAACAAGGAGAGGGTTCTGAGGAGAGGATAGGACCTTCATTAGGAATTATACAAGGTTCCAGCTGCACGGTCCCTATTGTAGCTGGACGAATCCGTTTTCCGACATGTTGTCTTCTTTGACAGTCGTACCCTTCATTTTATAGTTGCGTCGTTTCTTTGGACAATGTTGAGCAGTGTGCTTAGGTTCTCCTCAATATAAACATAATCCTTCTTGACGACGACGAATCTTTTCTTGCTCAGTTAGGGGTTTAAAACGTACCGCGTCAATTTACATGTCTTCTACTTTTGAATGTACATTTGGCAAAGATGTTGATGTTGACATTGAGTAATAACGTTGAGGTTCCCGTGAATGATTCTCGGATCAAAATTCGAAAAGTCGATTATCTCGTTTTACCACAAAATCGATTGCTTGACTCAAAGTTTGAGGATCAAGTAAGTTGAGCATCAATTTCTTTACTTCGTATTGCAATCCATAAAGAAATTGACTGATGAGTGCAGCATCATCCCACTTGATGTCAATTGCAAGTTGTCGAAATTGTGAAGCATATACTGTTACTGAGCGATTTCTTTGTCGCAGAATTCGGATCTTATTTGTTGCAACACGAGTTGCATCGTGTTCACCATACATAGATCGAAACTCCGCCAAAAAAGCTTCTAAATTGTCCAATATTGGATTTCGTTGTTCAAGAAAAGACGAAAACCACGATAATGCAGAACCAGAAAGTAGAGTGCCAATAAACCTGACTTGTGATCCTGGAGTTGGATAGCTTTGCGGTTGAAGTTCAATTGCCAATTGTACTTGATTGATGAACCCTCGAAACTTTGATCTCGTACCATCAAATTTCTCGGGTAAGGCAATTCTTGGTTCTCTAGTGCTTATAGGGTGTTGTACAATTGGAGAAGGAACGTGATTTGTTGTAGATGTTGAAGCAGCTCCGATCATCTCTATATCTCCACTTTATGTTATTCTTGTTCTTTCCTGTGTTGGTGAATTGAGTTGATGCATCGCAAGCATTAACTCCCTCATTTGCTCTTGCATTTGTGCCATTGCACTCTTCATTTCAACAAGCTCTGCCATATTAATACTAAGAAGAAAAATTTGTTTGATATTGCTCAAGACAAAAGAAAAGAAAGACTTGATAACAAAGAAGATACTAAGAATTATATCAGTTTAGAAGTAGATAATCCGCAAACTTCTAATACGCTTATGTCTTGTCAAGAGAAAGGGGTAATCCACTCTTACTCAAGAAAAAACAAAGCTCTGATATTGTAAGTGTACTCTTGTCAATCTGTCAAGGACAAAGACTCGATGAGGAAAAATATACACCAAAAGGCTATCTCGATATAATAAGTCAAAATATAAACAAGTAGGTATATTAAAAGGAAACTGGAATGGCTATTGCCACAAGACAAGAAACTAAAGACTCTTGAACCTGCACTAGAAGCAAGAAAGGAGTTGACAAGAGTGAAGAAGCCTTCACTCTTGTCTCTATATAGACTATCTAACTAGGGGCTACGTGGCGACGTTCTATAGGACCTCCAATATGTGTTGACTTTGTAGGACACATGTCTTGACTTACAAGGCAAGTTTTTTTACGTGTGGGCCACATAGTTAGCTTGATCTTCAAGCTAACAATATGTGTGGCACATGGCCAACTTGTTGACCACGTTTCTAATCCAAAAAGTCAATTAATGACACCTATGAAGTCAAAAGAGCGTCTAGGAAGTTTCTAGGAAGTTTTTATATTAAATATTATAGAATTAACTTACTTTTATCTACTTTTACTTACTTTTACCTATTTCTATATGTAATTATTAGCTTACATGATTATTGCCGTGACATATCCTGATCTATTCTAAGAACGTCGAAGAACATGAAATACATGTTCGTCAAGTATTACAAAAACTTAGAGATGCAGGATTGTACGCCAAGATGGAAAAGTGTGTATTTCACACTACTCAAGTTGACTTTTTAGGATACCTCATTTCAAATGATGGTCTCATGATGGATTCTAAGAAAGTCCAAATAATCATAGATTGGAAGATTCTAAGGACGGTAAGAGATGTCCAATGTTTCTTGGGATTTGCCAATTACTATCGGATCTTCATCAAAGATTTCTCAGGAATTGTAGCTCCACTTACAGGCTTGACTAGTAAAGATAAATTACAATGGAATCAAGAAGCGGAAGCAGCATTTGAAGCCTTGAAGACATCGTTTGTCTCTGCACCAGTCTTATATCGTGTTGACTTTTCCAAGGCATTTTTTATGGAAACAGATGTATCAGATTTTGCGTTGGATGTATTTTTATCACAAATGGGAACAGATGACAAACTTCATCCGATAGCTTTTCATTCAAGAAAATTCTCAGCAGTCGAGATCAATTATGAGATTCCCGATAAAGAACTTCTTGCGATCGTTGATTCCTTTCAAGAATGGCATCATTATCTAGAAGGCGCTTCTAGTCCAGTCACTGTGTATACAGATCACTAGAGTCTCGAGTATTTCATGTCAACACGCGTGTTGAATCGTCGTCAAGCTCGTTGGAGTATGTCTTTGTCAAGATTCGAGTTCATTATTGTTGAGGAAAGAACTCTTTAAGTAGTTGCTAATGGTCAATAGAGTACAAGTGTTGTTAAGGATATCCCATAAGGTAGGGTGCTGGTCTATAGTACATTAGAGTACAAGGGGAGGGCTGGTCCTAGGAGATATCCCATATGGATTGTAGCACTTGGTACCTTGGTACTAGTATATAAGGAAAGGGTTGGCATGGGAAGAATTATCTCATACCACACTCTATTTGTTATAGTGCAACCTTGCTGGTCCTAACTTACTTGTGTGGAGTATGCTTTCTATGTTTCAATAGGTTATGGGCCCACATTCTCTTACCAAGTAAGTTGTACTTGCATTTTATTTTCTTTGTTGCTTGTTTGGTGGTTGAGATCTTATGGTATTGTATTACTAGTGTTTTGTTGAAGTCATTACTCCTGGATTTGTGAGTGTATGAGGTTAGTGCAAGACCTTGATAGTGTCTTTGCTGAAGTAACACTAGTATTTGAGAGTTTTATGAGAAATTGAGTCATTTTGAGTGAGGTGATGTGAGGGAGATGTTTGAAAGCCATAGAATTATATGACATAGCATTTCCCACTATTTAGACGTGATTTGGACTCAAAGTATGCAAAAAGTTGCAAAGCAGCGAATTCTGAGTTTGTAGTTCAGCAATCTTTGAGTAGTCATATCTTTTGCATTGCAACTCCAAATCAAGAGATTTTTGGACCTACTTGTAGCTTGAGATGGCATCTTTTGAGAGTGATAGCTTAAGAATGGTAGAAAAGTTTAGAGGTGACAACTTTCACCACTGGAAGGCCAAAATGGAGCTACTTTTGGCGTCATTGGATCTTTGGGAGATAGTATGTGAGGAGGAAGAGGCACCTGGATTAGAGGCAAGCATGAAGGAGCAAAAGGACTTCAAAAGACGAGAAAAGAAGGCTTTTGGCATAATTTCCACCAACTTAGATGAAACCAACTTTGCTCATGTCATTTCTTGCAAAGGAGCAGCAGATGAATGGAAGACTCTTTGCAATGTCTATGAGAGTAGGAATCTTTCCAATGTCCTATAGTCAAGGCAAAAGTTCTTCACCGTGAAGATGGAAGAAGGTGAAGATCTCATGGCTCATGTGAATAAGATAAAAGCACTTGCAAACCAACTTGCTGTTGTTGACAAGCCTTTACTTGAAGAAGATGTTGTGATGACATTGCTCTCAAGCCTTCCGGACTCCTATTCCTCCCTCATTGTGGCATTGGAGTCCATTTCAAGGAAAGACCTCACTTTGGACTATGTCACGGCAAGACTAGCCCATGAAGTGACCAAAAGAAAGCAAAAAGAGTCTATTGGGGAGCAATCAGCACTATTTACAAGACCAAATAAGGCAAGTGCCCCTTTTCAACGTTATCCTCCTAAAACTTGTTACATTTGTGGAAAACCAGGCCATTTTGCTAGAATTTGTTTCAAGGCAAAGAGAGGGGAAAGAGAGAATGCCAACAATGCTTTTCATGATCATGGAGGTGAAGACTTTGCATTCATGGCAAAACAAACTCCTTCCATGTTTGATATGAGCAAATGGATTGTGGATTCCGGATGTACCAAACACATGACTCCATACAAGTGTTCATTTAACACTTATCAACCAATTCAAGCAATCAAGGTTTGGTTAGGTGATAATTGTATGGTACAAGCCATTGGAATAGGCACCATTGTAGTGGAGGTGGTGGTGAAGGGCATAAGCAAGAGAATCACTCTTAAGGATGTGTTGCATGTGCCAAAGATGAAGAAGAACCTCCTTTCGGTGAGTAAACTTGTAACTCATGGATGTAGAGTGCAATTTGATATGAATGGGTGTTTTGTGAGAACCATGGAAGACAAAGAGGTAGCAAAAGGGACTAGGAATGGCAATCTCTATATTATCAATTGCAAGAGGATCAATGGAGTGGAGGTTGCTGCCTTTGCTGAATTTCCATCAAATGAAGAGAAGATGGGCATTTGGCATTAAAGACTTGGGCATTTGAATGCCAAAAGCATAAAGGGGCTTCAATCCAAGGTAAATGGCATAGACCTTGGCCATTCTACCATGAATCTTGCTTGTGAGGGATGCATTCAAGGCAAACAACATAGGACACCATTTCCTAGAGGAGTTGCAACAAGAGCAAACCAATTGCTGGAGCTTGTGCATTCGGATGTTTGTGGATCCATGAGGACACCATCTATGAGTGGTAGTGAAAAGTGGGAGATGTGTCCAAGTGGGAGTAGTGGTGTGTTTGTGGACACATCTTCAATTCTAGCAAACAAACAAGAAGATGAAGAAGAGCATTCTCAAATTGAAGAAGAAGAGGAAGATGCCATGATAGAAGAGCCCAATACTATGAAGACTTCAATTCCAGCAAGATACAACAAGGACAATGAAGAGAATGAAGATGAAGAATACCAACAAATGAGTAAGAGAAAGCACTCCATGGGTCATACAAGGCAGCAAGAGGTGCAAGAAGGTTCATCTTCTTTGCATGAAAGAAGATATCCAACACGTGAGAGAAGACCACAAGGTGAATGGTGAAAGAACCACATCTTTCCACATCAATTGGATGTAAGGTGGTGCTTAGAACTAAGAGAGATGCAAACGATTGAAGGTCAACAATGGGCTATGTATTCTTTGTTTGAGTGGGAGCCATATCTTTGAATAGCAATAGACAACCAAACATTGCAAGGTCCACAATAGGGGCAGAGTATTTGGCAGCAAGTCATGAAGCAATGGAGGCATTTTGGTTGAGGTTGTTATTGGAAGATATTGGACTTGTGCAATTTGAAGCTACTCCATTGAGGTGTAACAATCAAGGATGTCTTACTTTTGGAAAGAATCCAAAGCATCATGCAAGAACTAAGTACATTGATATTGAGCATCATTTCATAAGAGAGAAGATAGAGATGGAAGTTATTGATATGATGTATTGTGAAACCAAAGACATGTTTGCTGATTTGTTGACAAAAGCCTTACTTAGAGAAGGACACAACAAGTTGAGTAAGGCATTAGGATTGATAGCTAATTGACCAATAGCAAAGTGGGAGTGTTGAGAAAAGAACTCTTTAAGTAGTTACTAATGGTCAATAGAGTACAAGTGTTGTTAAGGATATCCCATAAGGTAGGGTGCTGGTCTATAGTACATTAGAGTATAAAGGGAAGGCTGGTCCTAGGAGATATCCCATATGGATTCTAGCACTTGGTACCTTGGTACTAGTATATAAGGAAAGGGTTGGCATGGGAAGAATTATCTCATACCACACTCTATTTGTTATAGTGCAACCTTGCTGGTCCTAACTTACTTGTGTGGAGTATGCTTTCTATATTTCAATAATTATCACTTATTGGCCAGGAAAACAACAAGGTTTATCCGATGCCCTATCTAGACGTTCTTATTTTGTACCAAAAGAAGGAGATGCAGCTTTTGAGCAACAAAGAATGGTCCTCTTGAAATCGAAGCAATTTCATCTCAGAGCAATGAAATCAACATTGACTGTTGATTCAACTTTTCTCAAGTAAATCCAGTCCAGTATGTCCTCAGACCTTCTTGTTTATGATATCGAGAATAATTCTTCGAAGTATCATGATCCTTCTAAGTTTGAGTTCAAGAATAATCTATTATATTTTGAAGGACGCCTATATGTTCCAAAAGGAGAAGCACGTTTACATGTTCTTCAAGCACGTCATGACTTTTCAGCAGTAGGGCACTTTAGATATAATAAGACTTTGGAACTCATATCAAGAGATTTTTGGTGGCCACAAATGTGGAAGTCAGTCAAAGACTTTGTACAATCATGTGATATTTATTCAAGATAAAAAATTCCTCGTCATCGATCTTACGGACTTCTTCAGCCATTACTTATACCAGAACAACCATGGTCTTCTGTTTCTATGGATGTCATCACAGATCTTCCAAGCTCAAGATCTTATGATTTTATATTTGTGATAGTAGATCGTTTCACCAAGATGGCACATTTTGTGTGATGTACAAAATCTATCACAAGTGAAGAAACAGCTAAGCTTTTCATTGATAATATCTATCGCTATCATGGATTACCTAAAGATATCATATCGGATAGGGGAACTCAATTTGTGTCAAGATTCTGGAGGACCCTTTTCAAGATTTTAAAAGTAGACATAAAGCTATCTTCGGCTTTCCATCCTCAAACTGATGGACAAACAGAGCGCGTAAACCAAGTCTTGGAGCAATATTTAAGGTGTACTATCAACTATCAACAAGATGATTGGACAATCCTTCTGCCATTGGCAGAGGTTGCTTATAATAATATGGTACATTCTTCCACGCAACAAACAACTTTCTTTGCCAATTATGGCTATCATCCACGACTTGATACATTTGATTTTTCAAAAGTTGATAATCCTGCAGCAGAAGATATGGCAAATCGGTTGTCAGAGTTACATGCAATAATGAAGACGCAATTGAAGGAACCTCAAGAACGACAAAAGATAAATGTAGATCTATATCGTAAGGAGCAACCACAACTCAACGTGGATAATAAGGTATGGCTACTTCGTCGCAATATCAAGACTACTCGACCTTGTGACAAGTTAGACTATCATAGGCTTGGCCCCTTTTCTGTTTCTGAACAGATCAACCCAGTTGCATATCGGTTACATCTACCGGAGTCAATGAAGATCCATCTTGTATTCCACGTGTCTCTTCTTGAACCATATAAGACAGTGGATATACAAGGAAGAAGACAAATGCCACGGCCTCCTATAGAAGTAGATAATAATGAAGAATTTAAGGTGGAAGAGATATTAGACTCAAGGCGGCGCCGAAATAAGCTGGAATATCTTGTTCATTGGCGCGGATATGATATTAGTGAACGCACATGGGAGCCATTCAGGAATCTGAGAAATGCATCAGCTAAAGTCAAAGTTTTTCATCAACGACATCCATCGAAACCAAGATGAAAATCTCTCTTATAAAAGAGACAAGATTAAGGCAAGATAACATTCAATTTCCTATCCTTGTTTGTAACTTCTTTACATTTGTGATGCTAATTAGATGGAGAGCCAACAACCAGCGGATTCAACTCAAGAACCTTCATTTGCTGACCTACCGGACGAGACATTACGATTGTCACAACCTTCAAGATGATGCAA
This sequence comes from Physcomitrium patens, assembly GCF_059467195.1. NCBI lineage: Eukaryota > Viridiplantae > Streptophyta > Bryopsida > Funariales > Funariaceae > Physcomitrium > Physcomitrium patens. The sequence goes on along the minus strand of NC_143412.1, from coordinate 2,340,130 downwards.
TCGAAATAAACATCTTCAAGAATGACATGTTCTTCCTCGAATAAATGGTGAGATACAACGTGTTTGATATCACGATTTGGGAAGGGACTCCCGATGTTTGGTGATGTTGCTAGAGGTAGGAACAACTCCTGATGGTGTTCCAAATATTCTATTCGAAGGAAGTTATGAAGGCCCTATCAATCATCTTCAAAGAGAACAGAGATCAAAGTATGTAGCGAATACAATTCGTCGCATCATAAATTTTCTCAACATATGATGACCGCTCCTCGTGGAACTCGTCTCTAGAAGGGAGGATAATGTCACGGCCATAATCATGTAAGCTAATAATTACATATAGAAATAGATAGAAGTAAGTAAAAGTAGATAAAAGTAAGTTAATTCTATAATATTTAATATAAAAACTTCCTAGAAACTTCTTACACGCTGCTTTGACTTCATAGGTGTCTTTAATTGACTTTTTGGATTAGAAACGTGGTCAACAAGTTGGCCATGTGCCACACATGTTGTTAGCTTGAAGATCAAGCTAACTATATGGTCCACACGTAAAAAAACTTGCCTTGTAAGTCAAAGCATGTGTCCTACAAAGTCAACACATATTGGAGGTCCTATAGAACGTCGCCACGTAGCCCCTAGTTAGATAGTCTATATAGAGACAAGAGTGAAGGCTTCTTCACTCTTGTCAACTCTTTTTTTGCTTCTAGTCCAGGTTCAAGAGTCTTTAGTTTCTTGTCTTGTGGCAATAGCCATTCCAGTTTCCTTTTAATATACCTACTTGTTTATATTTTGACTTATTATATCGAGATAGCCTTTTGGTGTATATTTTCGCTCATCGAGTCTTTGTCCTTGACACAAAGTCGACTATAGGGTAGAACCAAACAATTGCACCTTTGGATCACCTATTTCAAAAGAAGAATTTTATTGCAAAGACTAATGATTATTATATAATCAAAGAAAAGAAAAAGATCTTTTTTTTCTTTTACCTCCATGCAAGACAATAATTCCACCTTTGGAGATCTTGACCTTTAACTCAATTATTAATCTAAGTTATTCTATAAGAAGAGATGGATATAAAAAATTGAAACAAGGAATGAAGAAATAAAATAAATTAAAAAGATCTATATCAAAAAAATCTAAAGTGAGCACTATGACAAAGTTAAAAAAAAGCTTGACAATCGAAATTTTTTTTCGAATACAAGTAAATTTTCTAACATTAATTAGTTTAATAATGCTCAAAATGAATAAATAGGGAAGAAGTATAATTCTATGCAAAAGAAATAGAAGCTATATTGCAATAAGTAACAGAAGCTATCACAGACATAATCATGTAAGCTAGTAATTACAAAAACAAATAGGTAGAAGTAAGTAAAAATAGATTAAAGTAAGTTAATTCTATAATATTTAATATGGAAGCTTCCTAGAAGCTTCATAGATGCTGCTTTGACTTCATAGGTGTCTTTAATTGACTTTTTGGATTAGAAACGTCGTCAACAAGTTGGCCATGTGCCACACATGTTGATAGCTTGAAGATCAAGCTAACTATGTGACCTACACGTAGAAAAACTTGCCTTGTAAGTCAAGGCATGTGTCCTACAAAGTCAACACATATTGGAGGTCCTTTAGAACGTCGCCACATAGCCCCTAGTTAGATAGTATATATAGTGACAAGAGTGAAGGCTTCTTCACTCTTATCAACTCTTTTCTTGCTTCTAGTCTAGTTTCAAGGGTCTCTAATTTTCTTGTCTTTTGGCAATAGCCATTCCAGTTTTTCTTTTAATATATATACTTGTTTATATATAATTTGTTACCTCTCTTTGAGTGAAGGCTTACTTGTCTGAATTATTTTTTCATTGAGTTCGTGTCCTTGACAGATTGACAAGAGTACACCTACAATATCAGAGCTTTGTTTAATCCTGATTAAGAGTGGATTATCCCTTTTTCTTGATAAGATATAAGCATATTAGAAGTTCCGGATTACCCTCTTCTAAACTGATATTGTACTTAGTATTTTCTTTGTTCTCAAGTCCTTTCTTCTATTTGTCTTGAGCGATATTAGACATCTTCTCTCTTCTAAGTGTTATCATGGCAGAACTTCTTGAAATGAAGAGTGTAATGGTACAAATGCAAGAGCAATTGAGGAAGTTATTGCTTGAGATGCATCAACTCAATTTACCACCACAAGGAGCAACAAGATTGACAAGAAGTGAAGATATAGAAATGGTTGGAGTTGCTTCAACATCTGCACCAAATCATCTCTTTTTTCCTATAGTGGAATGCCCTTCAAATATTAGAGAACCAAGAATTGCCCTACTCAAGAAGTTTGATGGCACCAGATCCAAGTTTCGAGGATTTATCAATCAAGTGCAACTTGTGATTGAACTTCAACTCCAAAGCTATTCAACTCCAAGATCGCAATTTAGATTCATTAGTACGCTTCTTTCAGATTCAGTACAATTGTGGTTTTCATCTTTTCTTGAACGACGAGATCCAATATTGGATAATCTAGAGGCTTTTTTGGCGGAATTTCGATCCATGTATAGAAAACATGATGCAATTTGTGTTGCAACCAATAAGATCCGTATTTTACGACAAGGCAATCGATCAGAAATGTTATAAGCTTCACAATTTTGACAACTTGCAACTGATATCAAGTGGGATGATACTGCACTTATTAGCCAATTTCTCTACGGATTGCAATATGAGATAAAAAAATTAATGCTCAACTTACCTAATCATCAAACATTGAGTCAAGCAATTGACTTTGGTATGAAGTGCGACAATCGTCTTTTTGAATTCCGATCTGAGAACCGTACAAGTAGACCTCAACGTTACTATAATTCAATGGCAACACCAATACCTCTTCAACACATACATTCAAAAGTAGAGGATATGCAAATTGATGCAATACGTTTCAAACCTCTTACTGAGCAAGAAAAGACTCTTCGTCGTCAAGAAAGATTATGTTTATATTGTGGAGAACCAAAGCACACTGCTCAACATTGTCCAAAGGAATGACGCAATCACAAAATGAGGAGTATGGCTGTGAAAGAAGACAATATGTCGGAAAACAAATTTGTCCAGCTACAATAGGGACCATGCGGCTCAAACCTTGCACAACATCTAGTGAAGGTCTTGTTCTCTTCTCAGAGCCCTCACTTTGTTTTACATTAAATATCATTTTAGGACCTAAACATTACAAAGTCTCTGCCTTCTTAGATTGAGGAGCCTCAGCATGTTTTTTAGATGAAGAATTTACTAAAAGACATAGCATATCTTTAGTAAAGAAAACTAAACCTGTTCATGTAGAAGTCATAGATGGTCGTCCATTGTCTTATGGAGATATTACTTACGAAACCCTTCCTATAGAAGTAATGATCAATGGTCATAATAGTTTTGTAGTATTTAATATCATTAGATCTCCCTCTAATCCGGTCATTTTAGGTTTATCGTGGTTAGAAAAATACAACCCTCAAATAGATTGGATTTTCCAAATTCTTACTTTCTCTAAAAGTATAACTAATAGTGTAGTTAATCAAGTAGAGAGTCATAAGTCGATTTAATTAAATACATATTAATAGGTGCAAAAGCTTTCTTGCACACTGCTATGAAAGAATCACCATATATTATTTATGCCACACTCATTTCTACTGGTGAAAAGACTTCAAGTGGCATTCCAAGCCAATATCAAGAATTTCAAGATAAATTCAAAAAAAACAATGCGGATACACTCTTGGAACATCATTCCTATAATTGCTCAATTGACCTTTAAGAAGGAGCATAACCGCCATTTGGACCATTCTATAGTTTAGCACAAAATGAATTGGCTGAACTCAAGGAGTATATTGAAGAAAATCTAGCCAAGAATTTCATACGCCATTCTAAATCTCCGACAGGAGCTCCAATTCTATTTGTGAAGAAAAAAGATGGATCATTGCGGATGTGTGTTGATTATCGAGGACTCAATAAGATTACCATCAAGAACAAGTATTCACTACTTTTAATATCTAGACTTCTTGATCAATTGAATCAAGCTAAGATCTATACAAAAATAGATCTTCGAGGAGCTTATAATCTAGTATGCATCAAAGAAGGAGATGAATGGAAGACTGCGTTTTGAACTAGGTATGGACATTTTGAATACAATGTCATGCCTTTTGGACTTACAAATGCACCAGCAGCTTTTCAATATCTGATGAATGATATTTTTTGAGAGTTTTTGGAAGATTTTGTAGTCTGTTATCTAGACGACATCTTGATCTATTCTAAGAATCTAGAAGAACATGAACTTCATGTTCGTCGTGTATTACAAAAATTAAGAGATGCAAGACTCTATGCCAACATAAAAAAGTGTGTATTCCACACTACTCAAGTCGATTTCTTAGGTTACATCATTTCAAATGATGGACTTATAATGGATCCTAAGAAAGTTGAAACTATTATAGACTGGAAGATCCCAAAAATAGTAAGAGATGTCCAATGTTTTTTGAGATTTGCCAACTACTAACGGATCTTCATCAAAGACTTCTCTCGAGTTGCAGCTCCACTTACACGTTCGACTTCTAAAGACAAACTCCAATGGAATTAAGAAGCGGAAGTTATTTTTGAATCTTTGAAAATAGTGTTTGTTTCTACACCAATCTTGTATCGTGTTGATTTTTCTAAAGTATTCTTTATGAAAACAGATGCATCGGACTTTGCTCCAGGTGCGATTTTATCACAAATGAGAACGGATGACAAACTTCATCTAGTAGCCTTTCATTGAAGAAAATTCTCAGCAGCAGAAATCAATTATGAGATCCACGACAAAGAACTTCTTACAATTGTGGATTCTTTTCAAGAATGGCATCATTATCTAGAAGGCACTTCCAGTCCAGTCACCGTGTATACGGATGACAAGAACCTCAAATATTTTATATAAGTACGTCTATTAAATCGTCGCCAAGCTCGTTGGAGCATGTCTTTATCAAGATTCAAGTTCATCATCACTTATCGGCTAGAAAAACAACAAGGTTTGTCTAATGCCTTGTTTAGATATTTTTATCTTGCACCAAAAGAAAGAGATGGAGCTTTTGAGTAACAAAGAACGGTTCTCTTGAAGCCGAAGCAATTATATCTTCGAGCAATAAAATCAACATTGACTGTTGATTTAACTTTTCTTAAACAAGTCCAGATAAGTATGTCTTCAGACCCTCTTGATCATGATATCAAGAATAATTCTTCTAAATCTCATGATCCTTCTAAAGTTGAATTCAAGAACAACCTACTCTATTTTGAAGGACGCCTATATGTTCCAGAAGGAGGAGCACATTGACATATTCTTCAAACTTGTCATGACTTCCCAGCAGCAGGACATTTAGGATATAATAAGACTTTGGAACTGATATCTAGGGATTTTTGGTGGCCTCAAATGTGGAAGGCTGTTAAAGATTTTATACAATCTTGTGATATTTGCTCAAGATCAAAAACTCCTCGTCATCGACCTTTTGGACTTCTTCAGCCATTACCTATTCCAAAAAAACCATGGTCTTTTGTTTCTATGGACTTCAACACGGATCTTCCAATCTCAGGTTCTTATGACTCTATATTCGTGTTAGTAGATCATTTACTAAGATGGCACATTTTGTACCATGTACAAAATCTATCACAGGTGAAGAAACAACTAAGCTCTTTCTTGAAAATATTTATCGCTATCATAGATTATCCAAGGATATTATATCAGATAAAGGAACTGTCATGGATATACATATAATTACCTACAAGAGTCGATAAAAGTATGTAAAAGTAGATAAAAGTAGGTTAATTATGCAATATCTTCTAGAAAAGCTTCCTAGAAGCTTCATAGACGCTGCTTTGACCTTATAGGAGTCCATAGTTGACTTTTAGGTTAAAAACTAAGTCAACAAGTTAGCCATGTGCCTCACATGTTGGTAGCTTGAAGGACAAGCTAACTACGTAGTCCACTCATAGAAAACTTGCCTTGTAAGCAAAGACATGTGGCTTAGAAAGTCAACACATATTAGAGGTCTTATAGAATATTGCCACGTGGCTTTTAGTTAGATAGTATATATAGAGGCAAGAGTGAAGCTCTCTTCACTCTTGTCAACTCCTTCCTTGCTTCTAGTCTAGTTTCAAGGGTCTCTAGTTTTCTTGTGTTTTGGCAATAGCCATTTCAGTTTCTCTTTCAATATATACATTTGTTTATTTACCTCTCTTTGAGTGAAGGCTCACTTGTCTGAATTATTTTTCATCGAGTTCTTATCCTTGACAGATTGACAAGAGTACACTTACAATATCAGAGCTTTGTTTTTCTTGAGTAAGAGTGGATTACCCCTTTCTCTTGACAAGACATAAGCGTATTAGAAGTTTGCGGATTATCTACTTCTAAACTGATATAATTCTTAGTATCTTCTTTGTTATCAAGTCTTTCTTTTCTTTTGTCTTGAGCAATATCAAACAAATTTTTCTTCTTAGTATTAATATGGCAGAGCTTGTTGAAATGAAGAGTGCAATGGCACAAATGCAAGAGCAAATGAGGGAGTTAATGCTTGCGATGCATCAACTCAATTCACCAACACAGGAAAGAACAAGAATAGCAGAAAGTGGAGATATAGAGATGATCGGAGCTGCTTCAACATCTACAACAAATCACGTTCCTTCTCCAATTGTATAACACCTTGTAAGCACTAGAGAACCAAGAATTGCCTTACCCGAGAAATTTGATGGTACGAGATCAAAGTTTCGAGGGTTCATCAATCAAGTACAATTGGCAATTGAACTTCAACCGCAAAGCTATCTAACTCCAGGATCACAAGTCTGGTTTATTGGCACTCTACTTTCTGGTTCTGCATTATCGTGGTTTTCGTCTTTTCTTGAACAACAAAATCCAATATTGGACAATTTGGAAGCTTTTTTGGCGGAGTTTCGATCTATGTATGGTGAACACGATGCAACTCGTGTTGCAACAAATAAGATCCGAATTCTGCGACAAAGAAATCGCTCAGTAACAGTATATGCTTCACAATTTCGACAACTTGCAATTGACATCAAGTGGGATGATGTTGCACTCATCAGTCAATTTCTTTATGGATTGCAATACGAAGTAAAGAAATTGATGCTCAACTTACTTGATCCTCAAACTTTGAGTCAAGCAATCGATTTTGTGGTAAAATGAGATAATCGACTTTTCGAATTTCGATCCGAGAATCATTCACGGGAACCTCAACATTATTACTCAATGTCAACATCAACATCTTTGCCAAACGTACATTCAGAAGTAGAAGACATGTAAATTGACGCGGTACGTTTTAAACCCCTAACTGAGCAAGAAAAGATTCGTCGTCGTCAAGAAGGATTATGTTTATATTGAGGAGAACCTAAGCACACTGCTCAACATTGTCCAAAGAAACGATGCAACTATAAAATGAGGGGTACGACTGTCAAAGAAGACAACATGTCGGAAAACGGATTCGTCCAGCTACAATAGGGACCGTGTAGCTGGAACCTTGTACAATTCCTAATGAAGGTCCTATCCTCTCCTCAGAACCCTCTCCTTGTTTTATAATAGACTTATATTTAGGACCTAAGAATTACAAAGCCTCTGCTTTATTAGATTCGGGAGCCTCAGCATGTTTTTTAGATGAACAATTTGTTAAAAGTCGTAAAATACCCTTTGTACAGAAACCTAAACCAGTACATGTAGAAGTCATAGATGGTCGTCCCTTGTCTTCTGGAGATGTCACTCATGAAACTCATCTTATAAAAGTAACAATAGACGGTCATGATAGCTACATAGCTTTTAACATAATTAAATCTCCGTCCAATCCAGTTATTTTAGGTTTATCCTCGCTAAAAAAATATAATCCTCGAATAGAATGGAATTCGTATAAACTTGACTTTTCTCAAAGCGTTATTAATAGTTCTACTAACCAAGTAAAAAATTATAAGTCTAGTATAGTAAAACCCGCACTGATAGGTGCAAAAGCATTTATACACACAGCAAAAGAAGGATCAACTTTTGCTATTTATGCTGCACCTATTTCTGAAAACGTAAAGACTTCAAGTGGCATTCCAAGTCAATATCAGGAGTATCAAGACGTTTTTGAGAAAAAGAATGCAGATATTCTTGCTCAGCATCGTCCATATGATTGTTCAATCGACCTCAAGGAAGGAACTCAGCCACCATTTGGACCAATTTACAGTTTATCGCAAGATGAGATGGCTGATTTCAAGACATATATTGACGAGAATTTAGCGAAGAATTTCATACACCATTCAAAATCTCCAGCAGGAGCTCCAATTCTATTCGTAAAGAAAAAAGATGGATCTTTACGAATGTGTGTTGATTATCGAGGACTCAACAAGATCACAATCAAGAACAGGTATCCATTACCTTTGATATCAGGACTTCTTGACCAGTTGAATCAAGCTAAGATCTATACAAAAATAGATCTAAGAGGAGCATATAATCTAGTACGGATCAAAGAAGGAGATGAATGGAAGACTGCGTTTCGAACCAGGTATGGACATTTCGAATATAATGTCATGCCCTTTGGACTCACGAATGCACCAGCTGCTTTTCAACATCTCATGAATGATGTATTTCATGAATTCTTAGACAATTTTATCGTCTGCTATCTAGACGATATCTTGATCTATTCTAAGAACGTCGAAGAACATGAAATACATGTTCGTCAAGTATTACAAAAACTTAGAGATGCAGGATTGTACGCCAAGATGGAAAAGTGTGTATTTCACACTACTCAAGTTGACTTTTTAGGATACATCATTTCAAATGATGGTCTCATGATGGATTCTAAGAAAGTCCAAACAATCATAGATTGGAAGATTCCAAGGACGGTAAGAGATGTCCAATGTTTCTTGGGATTTGCCAATTACTATCGGATCTTCATCAAAGATTTCTCACGAGTTGCAGCTCCACTTACACGCTTGACTAGTAAAGATAAATTCCAATGGAATCAAGAAGCGGAAGCAGCATTTGAAGCCTTGAAGACATCGTTTGCCTCTGCACCAGTCTTATATCGTGTTGATTTTTCCAAGGCATTTTTTCTGGAAACACATGCATCAGATTTTGCGTTGGGTGCAGTTTTATCACAAATAGGAACAGATGACAAACTTCATCCGATAGCTTTTCATTCAAGAAAATTCTCAGCAGTCGAGATCAATTATAAGATCCACGATAAAGAACTTCTTGCGATCGTGGATTCCTTTCAAGAATGGCATCATTAACTAGAAGGCGCTTCTAGTCCAGTCACTGTGTATACAGAACACAAGAACCTCGAGTATTTCATATCAACACGCGTATTGAATCGTCGTCAAGCTCGTTGGAGTATGTCTTTGTCAAGATTCGAGTTCATTATCACTTATCGGCCAAGAAAACAACAAGGTTTCTCCGATGCCCTATCTAGACGTTCTTATTTTGCACCAAAAGAAGGAGATGCAGCTTTTGAGCAACAAAGAACGGTCCTCTTGAAACTGGAGCAATTTCATCTCCGAGCAATGAAATCAACATTGACTGTTGATTCAACTTTTCTCAAGCAAATTCAGTCTAGTATGTCCTTAGACCCTCTTGTTTATGATATCGAGAATAATTCTTCCAAGTCTCATGATCCTTCTAAGTTCGAGTTCAAGAATAATCTATTATATTTTGAAGGACGCCTATATGTTCCAAAAGGAGAAGCACGTTTACATGTTCTTCAAGCACGTCATGACTTTCTAGCAACAGGGCACTTTGGATATAATAAGACTTTGGAACTCATATCAAGAGATTTTTGGTGGCCACAAATGTGGAAGTCAGTCAAAGACTTTGTACAATCATGTGATATTTATTCTAGATCAAAAATTCCTCGTCATCAACCTTACGGACTTCTTCAGCCATTACCTATACCAGAACAACCATGGTCTTCTGTTTCTATGGATTTCATCACAGATCTTCCAAGCTCAAGATCTTATGATTCTATATTTGTGATAGTAGATCGTTTCACCAAGATGGCACATTTTGTGCCATGTACAAAATCTATCACAAGTGAAGAAACAGCTAAGCTTTTCATTGATAATATCTATCGCTATCATGGATTATCTAAAGATATCATATCGGATAGGGGAACTCAATTTGTGTCAAGATTCTGGAGGACCCTTTTCAAGATTTTAAAAGTGGACATAAAGCTACCTTCGGCTTTCCATCCTCAAACTGATGGACAAACAGAGCGCGTAAACCAAGTCTTGGAGCAATATTTAAGGTGTACTATCAACTATCAACAAGATGATTGGACAACCCTTCTGCCATTGGCAGAGTTTGCTTATAATAATATGGTACATTCTTCCACGCAACAAACAACTTTCTTTGCCAATTATGGCTATCATCCACGACTTGATACTTTTGATTTTTTAAAAGTTGATAATCCTACAGCAGAAGTTATGGCAAATCGGTTGTCAGAGTTACATGCAATAATGAAGACGCAATTGAAGGAAGCTTAAGAACGACAAAAGAAAAACGTAGATCTATATCGTAAAGAGCAACCACAACTCAACGTGGATAATAAGGTATGGCTACTTCGTCGCAATATCAAGACTACTCGACCTTGTGACAAGTTGGACTATCGTAGGCTTGGCCCCTTTTCTGTTTCTGAATAGATCAACCTAGTTGTATATTGGTTACATCTATCGGAGTCTATGAAGATCCATCTTGTATTCGACGTGTCTCTTTTTGAACCATATAAGACAGTGGATATACAAAGAAGAAGACAAATGCCACTGCCTCCTATAGAAGTAGATAATAATGAAGAATTTAAGGTGGAAGAGATATTAGACTCGAGGCGGCGCCGAAATAAGCTGGAATATCTTGTTCATTGGCACGGATATGATATTAGTGAATGCACATGGAAGCCATCTAGGAATCTAGCAAATGCATCAGCTAAAGTCAAAGTTTTTCATCAACGACATCCATCAAAATCAAGATGAAAATCTTTCTTATAAAAGAGACAAGATTGAGGCAAGATAACATTCAATTTCCTATCTTTGTTTGTAATTTCTTTGCATCTGTGAAGCTAATTAGATGGAGAGCCAACAACCAACAGATTCAACTCAAGAACCTTCGTTTACTGACTTACTGGATGAGACATTGTGATTGTCACAACCTTCAAGACGACGCAACCGAGATGAAGACCCTCAAGAATGACATGTTCTTTCTCGAATAGATGGTGAGATACAACACGTTTGGTATCATGACCTTGGAAGAAATTCTCGATGTTTGGTGATATTACTGGAGATAAGAATGACTGCTGATGGTGTTTCAAATGTATTATTTGAAGGAAGTTATGAAGGCCTCAATAATGATCAAATAACAGGGTGGTCTTCTCACCTTGGAATGGGACAGTATCGATGGCTAAGATGACCCATCAACTACCTTTGAAGAGAATAGAGATCAAAGTATGTAGCAAATACAATTCGCCGCATATTAGACTTTCTCAATATATGATGACCGCTCCTCGTGGAACTCGTCTCTAGAGAGGGGGGTAATGTCACGGATATACATATAATTACCTACAAGAGTCGATAAAAGTATGTAAAAGTAGATAAAAGTAGGTTAATTGTGTAATATCTTCTAGAAAAGCTTCCTAGAAGCTTCATTGATGCTGCTTTGACCTTATAGGAGTCCATAGTTGACTTTTAGGTTAGAAACTTGGTCAACAAGTTAGCCATGTGCCACACATGTTGGTAGCTTGAAGGACAAGCTAACTACGTAGTCCACTCATAGAAAACTTGCCTTGTAAGCAAAGACATGTGGCTTAGAAAGTCAACACATATTAGAGGTCTTATAGAATATCGCCACATGGCTTTTAGTTAGATAGTATATATAGAGGCAAGAGTGAAGCTCTCTTCACTCTTGTCAACTCCTTCCTTGCTTCTAGTCTAGTTTCAAGGGTCTCTAGTTTTCTTGTCTTTTGGCAATAGCCATTCCAGTTTCTCTTTCATTATATATATTTGTTTATTTACCTCTCTTTGAGTGAAGGCTCACTTGTCTGAATTATTTTTCATCGAGTTCTTGTCCTTGATAGGAACTCAATTTGTATCAAGATTTTGGCGGACTCTTTTCAAGATTCTTAAAGTGGATATAAAACTATCTTCGGCATTCCATCCTCAAACTAATGGACAAACGGAGCGTGTTAATCAAGTTTTGGAGCAATATTTTAGATGTACCATTAATTACCAACAAGATGATTGGACAACTCTTTTGCCATTGGCAGAGTTTGCTTAGAATAACATGGTATACTCTTCTACAAAACAAACACCTTTCTTTGCTAATTTTGGTTATCATCCATGACTTGATACTTTTGACTTTTCAAAAGTTGATAATCCTGCTGCAAAAGATTTAGCAATTCATTTATGAGAGCTACATGCAACGATGAAGGCGCAGTTAAAAGAGGCTCAAGAACAACAAAAGGTCAATGCGGATGTCTATCGAAAGGAACAACCATCATTCGTCTTGGATGATAAGGTATGGCTACTTTGTCACAATATCAAGACCACTCGTCCTTGTGACAAGTTGGACTATCAAAGGCTGGGACCATTTTCTATTTCTGCATAAATCAATCCAATTGCATATCGTTTACATCTACCGGAGACTATGAAAATCCATCGAGTATTCCACATGTCTCTTCTTGAACCATACAAGATAGTGGACATACCAAGAAGACGATAAGCTCCACCTCCTCCTATAGAAGTGGACAATAATGAAGAGTTTGAAGTAGAAGAAGTCTTAGATTCAAGGCGGCGCCGAAATAAATTAGAATATCTTATCCATTGGCGCGGATATGGTATTAGTGAACGCACATGGGAGCCAATAAAGAATCTTGTAAATGCAGCAAAGGCGGTAGAGCCTTTTCTTCGACGACATCCATCAAAATCAAGTTGAAAACCTTCTTTATAAAAGAAACAACATCTAGGCAAGATAACATTCTACTTTCAATTCTTATTCGTAGCCTCTTTGTAGTAGTGACGTTCAGGAGATGGAGAACCAACAACCAACGGATTTGACTCAAGAGCCTTCATTTGCTGACCTATCGGATGAGACATTACGATTGTCACAACCTCCAAGATGACGCAATCGAGATGAAGATCTTCAAGAATGATATATTCTTTCTCGAATAGATGGCGAGATACAACACGTTTGGTATCACAATTTGAGAAGGGACTCTCGATGTTTGGTGATTGTGCTAGAGGTAGGAACAACTCCTGATGGTATTCCAAATATTCTATTCGAAGGAAGTTACGAAGGCCTCAACAATGATCAAATAACTGGGTGGTCGTCTCGCCCTGGTATAGGACACTACCGATGGTTGAGAGGCCCTATCAATCATCTTTGAAGAGAATAAAGATTAGAGTATGTGGCGAATACAATTCGTCGCATCATAGATTTCCTCAACATATGATGACCGCTTCTCATGGAACTCGTCCCTAAAAGGAGGGGTAATGTCACTGACATAATCATGTAAGCAAGTAATTACATATACAAATAGGTAGAAATAAATAAAAGTAGATAAAAGTAAGTTAATTCTATAGTATTTAATATGGAAGCTTCTTAGAAGCTTTATAGATGCTGCTTTGACTTCATAGGTGTCTTTAATTGATTTTTTGGATTAGAAACGTCGTCAACAAGTTGGCCATGTGCCACACATGTTGTTAGCTTGGAGATCAAGCTAACTATGTGGCCCACACGTAAAAAAACTTGCCTTGTAAGTCAAGGCATGTGTCCTACAAAGTCAACACATATTGGATGTCTTATAGAACATTGCCACGTAGCCCCTAATTAGATAGTATATATAGAGACAAGAGTGAAGGCTTCTTCACTCTTATCTACTCTTTTCTTGCTTCTAGTCTAGTTTCAAGGGTCTCTAGTTTTCTTCTCTTTTGGCAATAGCTATTTGAGTTTCTCTTTCAATGTATATACTTGTTTATATATATTTTGTTACCTCTCTTTGACTGAAGGCTCACTGGTCTGAATTGTTTTTTCATCGAGTTCTTGTCCTTGATAGAAGTTCAAGCATGAACTTTAGAACAAAATTTGATAATGGAACTAAGCTAAGTCATAGAAAACCTTGCATTCAATCTACTAAGTTAGACTGAATTTAAGTAGAGCTCCAAAAACCATAGTTGGCTATATGATAAAACAAACTCTACTAATAAGCTACTTCTTCCAAATATAAATAAAGATAAAATCTTAAAACCTTTTTTTTCTTTGATGAAGGTAAATTAAATAGAAGATAATCTAAGGTTTAAAGAAGTCGGAAGAAAAAACTTATTTGGATCTCGAGAGAGGATTCCATTATAAATTTTCTTGAGAATAACATTTGGTTCTAAATCCACTCATTTAGATCTTATTTTGACAAGGATAATATATTATGGTCACTTTTTTTTTGGAATTCTACCATAGCCATCTTTAAGACACAACAATAATACCATGATTGATATACTTGAAAGTAAATAGAAGACAATTAGGGATATTACCAACTACTTAACATTTATTTTTATAGAATGATTATACAATCAAAGATGAATAATTCAGCTCTTAAATGCCTTAGGGTAAGTTAGACTATCAACCAAAAAGATTATAAGAAGAAATCAATGACTTAGCTCTTTGAAACACCACTAGTTCTTCTATGTCACAAAATAAAGGGAAATGAGAAGTCTCATTCTATAAACCACAAAAGTGACTCTTTAAATCAAAAGTCTTTTTTTCTTTATACTACTTCATGAGATTATTAATATTAATCCAAAATATATAGGATCTAAATGATCTTGCCAAATCAAATATGGTTCAAAATTATTTTAAGACTTATATATTCAAAACAAATGTTATCTACAATTAAGAGTATAATTTGAGAGGATCAAGACTTATAGCTATAAAACAAAAAATTTAGCCTAAGATAGATTTTTTTAATCAATAAGCCACTATATTTTATAACCATGTAGTTAATAATGAAGAAGAAGCAGGTAGAAAGAGGATTGATATGAACATTTCTTCTTACAAATTACATCTTATAAAATCTACTAGCCATTGCTATTCTAGAAAGACTCAATGGATCCATCTTAAAGTACTGGTCTAAGAAGTCATTTGCATTTTAATTGTATAAAAGTTACATAGCACACAATAAAAGAGTGATCTTTTGAAGAAATTGATAGAAAATTTAATAACAAATTAAAAATGCATATTGATAAGGAACAAGAATGTAGTAGAAAATAAATGAAATGAGTTAAACATTTAAGAGAGAATAATATTATCAAGGACATAAATCCAAAAAGAAAGATTTTTTCAATACATTCTTTTGTCATTAAAAAGAACTAAAAAGTTATTCATAGATGATATAACATTGAAGAAGACTAGCAATTGTTAAAAATAAGAAGACTAGAAAGTCTTGAAATAAGACTAACAACTAGATAGGCGTTGATATAAGTGAAGAAGACTTCACTCTTGCCTTCATATATATTCTTAACTAAGAGTAACACAGTAATGTTCTATAAGACCACCAAAATATGTTGACTTTGTAAGACATATATCTTAACATATAAGGCAAATTTTTTATATGTGCGCCACATAGTAGGCTTGTTTTGCATGCTATCAACATGTAGTTAACTTATTGACTAAGTTATTAACCTACCAATAAATTATAAATACATGTGAAGTCAAAACAACATCAATAAAGCTTCAAAGAAACTTCTTTAAAAGATATTATAAAATTAATCTATTTTTATTTACTTTTAAATATTTCAATGTAATCATATAGATTTTTAATAGAATAAATATATAAATAAAATTAGATTAATTTCATAATACCTTCTATCAAAACTTTCAAGAAACATTATAGATGCTAATTTGACTTTATATATGTTTGTAGTTGATTAGTAGGTTAAAAACTTGATCAATAAGTTAATCACATATTGATAGCTTGTGGAACAAGGTAAGTATGTGGCGTACATATAAAAAACTTACCTTATAAGTTAAGATACGTGTCTTGTAAAGTCAACATATTTTAAAGATCTTATAGGACATCACCACATATCTCCTAGTTAAGAGTATATATAGAGAGAAGAGTGAACTCTACTTCACTCTTGTTAATGCATTTCCAATCTTTAGTCTTATTTCAAGACTTTCTAGTCTTCTTGTTTTTAACAATAGCTATTTTAGTTCAATATTATATCATCTTTGAATGACTTTCTAGTTCTTTTTAGTGACAGAAGAGTGTATTGAGGATTTTCTTTTTCTAAGATTCATTTCCATGACAATTTGATAAGAGTGCTAACTTATTGTTATTGTCATGTTTTAAAAGTAAGTGGATTATTCTACTTCTATTGTTATATTTTGAAGTTTGGAGACTATCCACCTTTAAACAAACAATCTTATTTTTTAATATTGATCTTTTCTTTTAAAAAAGTAGATTATCCTTTTTTGTGGAAATTTTTATTTGATATTAGAGGTTACAAATTATCCTCTTCTAATTTAATTTTTTGAATTTATTTGAATTATCTATAAAAAAAAAGATTATAGATACTATTCTTAATAAAAGTAAGAATAGATTTGTAACTATTGTAGATCTTCATGAATTTATCAACACTATAAGAGTAAAAATCTTACATATTATTAATATGAATCATAGAGGTATTATTCCTACGCATATAGAAGAAGTTCAAAGTCTATGGCAAGAAGTTGTGTAATTAAAAGAAGCAAGTAGATCGACCTCACAACCAAATCTAGGGAGTTTTGCTTCTATAAATATGATGGGGACAAGGACTAATATGCCTAAGAAGTTTGATGGAATAAGATCAAAATTTTGAGGATTTCTACAACATGTCAAGCTCTATCCAAGGTTGCATCCCTTCCAATATCATAATAGATTTATTCAAGTAAGATTTATAGGTGTATTTCTATCTCGAAGTGTTCTCTTTTGGTTTGCACCTTTAATAGAAAAAGATTCATGACTCTTTTATGATTTGAATTCATTCTTAAAAGTATTTATAGTCATATTTGGAAAAATTTATTGAAAAAGAGTAGCAAAGACCAAGCTCTTATCTTTATAGGAAGGATGACAATCAGCCACCACATATGTTGCTAAATTCCAAAATCTTACTTGCAACGTGGATTAGAATGACAAAATCCTTATCACTCAATTTTAATATGAGTTGAAAGATAATATCAAAGATTTGTTATTGATAATGTCAATGGCAAAGTCTTTGAAACAATTTATTGCTCAAGTCATTGTATGCAACAATTGATTATTTGAAAGATGTCAAGAATAAAAACTTGGCTAAAGAGGAACAAAACAAATAATGACTGTAGCTCTTAAGTTTTTAGAAACTTATTTATCAAGGAAAAAACCAATATAAATTGATACAATATATTTTAAATCCCTCATGGAGCAAGAAAAGACTTGGTAATGTCACGAAGACTTATACTTATTTTTTAGAGGAGCTAAACACATTGCTTAGCATTATCCAAATAAACAACATAACTACAAAATGAGAAGCATGATTGCCAAAAATGACAATGTATCTAAAAAGAAGTTTCTTCAGCTACAAGAAGGATCGTGCAACTGAAATCTTATATAATTTGTAGTAAAGATCATATTTTCTCCTCAGATCTTTCACCTTGTTTTACAATAGAAGTTTATTTAAGACTAAAAAATCACAAAGTTTTGGCTTTGTTAGACTCAAAAGCCTCAACCTATTTTATAGACAAAGATTTTGTCAAAAAATAAGAGATATCATTAGTCAAGTAAACTAAATTTGTATATGTAGAAGTCATAAATGGTCGTTTGCTATCTTCTAGAGATGTTATACATGAGACTATTTTTTTAGATATAGCAATTAAAGATCATAATAGTATAGTAATATTTAATGTAATAAGATCTCCATCAAATTTGGTTATTTTAGGATTATCTTGGTTAAAAAAATATAATCTTTAAATAGATTGGATTTCTTGTAACCTTAATTTTTTTGATAGTTTAATCTAAAATCTCATTAATCAAGTAAAAATACATAAGTCTAATACATCCAAATCTATATTGATATGTGAGAGAGCTTTTATACATGCCATAAAAGAAGGATTATCTTTTGTTTTATATGCCATGCTTATTTTTGATGGTAAGAAGACATCAAGTAGTATTCTTAATTAATATCAAGATTTCTAGGATATTTTTTTAAAAAAGGAATGTAGATATTCTTCCAAAGTATCATCTTTTTGATTGTTCCATTGATCTTTACAAAGAAGCTCAACCACCATTTGAACAATCTATAGCCTATCACAAAACAAGTTAGGTACACTCAAGGAATACATTGATGAAAACTTAGATAGGAATTTTATACATCATTCTAAATTTCCAGCTAAGTCTTCTATTTTATTTGTGAAAAAAAAAAGAAGGATCTTTGTAGATGTGTGTAGACTACTAAAGACTCAATAAGATCACCATTAAGAATAGATATCTTCTATCTTTGATTTCAAGACTTTTCAACAATTCAATCAAATGAAGATTTATACAAAAATAGATTTATGATAAATATATAATCTAGTATGCATTAAAAAAGGAGATGAAAAGAAAACTATGTTTTGAACTAGGTATGGGCATTTTGAATATAATGTCATGCCTTTTCGACTCACAAATACACTAGCTACTTTTCAACATCAAATGAACAATGTTTTTCATAAAAAATTTTGATGATTTTTTGGACGCCATCTTAATCTATTCTAAGAATATAATAGAGCATGAAGTTCATGTTCATCATGTGTTATAAAAATTTAAAAATGAAAGATTTTATACTAAGTTAGAAAAGTATATATTCCACACTAGCCAAGTTGGCTTCCTAAGATATATCATCTCTAACAAAGGGCTATTAATGGATTGAAAGAAGGTCTAGACTATCATAGATTGAAACATTCTAAGAACAGTAAGAGAGATGCATTACTTTTTAGGCTTTGCCAATTACTATCAAATCATCATCAAGAATTTTTCTTAAGTTACAACTCTACTTATAGCTTTGAATTGTAAAGACAAATTTAAGTGAAGTAAAGAAGCCAAATCATTATTTGATGCTTTAAAAATAGAATTTATTTATACACCAATCTTATATCTTGTTGATTTCTTTAAGGTATTTTTCATCAAAATAAATGCATATGATTTTGCCTTGAATGTAGTATTATTATAAATGGGAAAAAATGACAAAATCCATACAATAGTTTTTTATTCTAGAAAATTTTCAGCAAATAAGATTAGTTATGAGATCTATGACAAAGAACTACTTGGAATTATAGATTAATTTCAAGAAGGGCTTCATTATTTAGAAGGTGCCTTGAGTCCACTCATTGTCTTTACAGATCATAAGAATCTTAAGTATTTCAAGTTAGCACATGTTTTGAATCGTTACCAAGTTCGTTGGAGCATGTTTTTATGAAGATTATATATTGACATAAAAAACAATAAGATTTGTTGGACGCCGTTTCTAGACAATCTTATTTAATAACAAAAGAAAGAAATGCATCTTTGGATCAATAAAGAATGATTTTTTTGAAGCCAAAGCATTTTCAACTTTGAGCAATAAAATTAACGTTGACTATTGATTCAATCTTTGTTGGAAAAATTCAATCAAGTATGTTTTGTGATCTTTTTATCTATGATATTATGGATAATTTTTCAGCCATTAATAATTGTAGAAAAACCATGGTCTTTCATCTCTTTAAATATTATCACAAATATTCTAGTTTCAAGTTAATATGATTCTATATTATTGGTGGTATATTATTTTATTAAGATGATATATTTTATACCAAGTACAAAATCTATTATAAGTAAAGATATGGCAAAGCTTTTTTTTAATATCCTTTACTTTGATAGATTGCCTAAAGATATTATAATAGATAAGGGAGACTTAATTTATACTAAGATCTTAGAGAATCCATTTTAAGATTTTAGAGGTAGATATAAATCTCTCTTTTGCTTTCATGGTCAAACAAAATGGATGAACCAAGTTTTGGAGCAATACTTGAGGTATACCATTAACTATCATTAAGATAATTGGATAATTTTTTTAGCATTGAAAGAGTTTTCACTTTATAATTTGGTATATTCTTCTATTCAAAAAACTTCTTTGTCAATTATGGTTATCATCCAAGACTAAATACTTTTAGTTTTAAAAAAATAATAATCTTGTAATAAAAGATTTGAAAAATCATTTATTAGAACTTTTTTTCTATTAGTAAACAAGTTAATCGTGTTGGTTATTGATTATATCTATTAGAGTCTATGAAGATCTATCTTGTATTTTATGTATCTCTTTTCAAACCATATAAGATAGTGAATATCTTGAGAGAAAGATAAATCCCACTTCTTTCTATAAAAGTGGATAATAATCAATAAGTTGAGGTAGAAGAAGTTTTAGATTCAAGGTAGCACCAAAATAGGTTAAAATATCTTATTTATTGGCCCGGATATGATGTTAGTGAATATACATGAGAACCAACAAAGAATCTTGCAAATGTAACAAAAAGAATTGAATCTTTTTATTGTTGATATTCATTCAAATCAAGATTAATAATAAAAAATCTTTGCTATAAAAGAAACAAGATTTAAGAAAGATAACTTTCTATCTTTTATTTATTTTTTGTAGCTTTTGTGTATTTTTGATGCTAAAAAATTAGAAAAAAAATAACCAATAGATTCAATTCAAGAGCTTTCATTTGCTGACTTATCAAATAAGACATTGTATTTATTACAACCTTCAAGAAAACATAATCAAGATGAATATCCTTAAGAACAACATATCTTTCTTTGAATAAATGGCAAGATACAACATGTTTGATATCACGACTTTGAAAGAGACTCATAATGTTTCATGATTTTATTAGTAATAGGAACAACTCATAAAGAAGTTGTAAATATTTTTTTTATTAGAAGTTAGGAAGGCCTCAATAACAATCAAATAACAAAGTGGTCCTCTTGCCTTGATATGGGACAGTATTGATGGCTAAAAAGACCTGTCAAACATCTTCAAAGAAAACAAAGATCAAAGTATGTGGCAAATATAATTGGTTGCATCTTAGATTTCATCAATATATAACGAGTGTTGCTTATAAAACTTATCTCTAGAAGGAGAAATGTCAAGGATATGAATCTTGAAGAAAGAAAATCCTCAACATATTCTTGTGTCATTGAAAAGAATTAAAAAGTCACTCAAAATTAATATAATATTAAATTAAAATAGCTATTGCCAAAAAAATGAAGATTAAAAAATCTTGAAATAAGACTAAAGACTAAAAAGGCATACACAAGAGTGAAGAAGGCTTCACTTTTACCTCCATATATTCTCTTAGCTAAGAGCTACGTGACAATATCTTATAGGACATATAAAATATGTTGAATTTGTAAGACACATATCTTAACTTACAAGGCAAGTTTTTTTTTATATATGCTACATAACTGACTTGTTTCATAAGCTATCAATATGGAATTAACTTGTTGATTTAATTTTTAACCTATCAATCAACTAGAAATATATGTAAAAACAAAGCAATATCTATAAGGCTTCTAGGAAGTTTTTGTATAAGGTATTATTGAATAAATCTTCTTTTATTTTCTTTTATTTATTTCTATCCAAATATATAGGTATTTATTAGATTACATATGTATATTTGTGATATTACTCTCCCTTCTAGAGATGAATTCTAGAAGGAGCAATCATCATGTATTAATAAAATTTAAGATGTGGAAAATTATATTTGCGACATACTTTGATCTTTAATCATTTCAAAGTTGATTGAAAGGCCTTTTCAACCATCAATAGTATCTAATATCAAGGCAAAAAAACCACCCTATAATTTGATTATTATTGAGGCCTTCCTAACTTCATTTGAATATAACATTTAAAATATTGTTGGAAGTTATTCCTACCTCTAATAAAATCATCAAATATCAAAAGTATCTTCTAAGGTCATGATATCAAACATGTTATATCTTGCCATTTATTTGAAGAAGAATATGTCATTCTTTAAGATCTTCTTCTTGATTATGTTGTCTTGAAGATTGTAATAATCACATTGCCTCATTGAGTAAGTCAATAAATTAAAGCTCTTGAATTGAATTTGTTGGTTGTTGGTTCTCCATCTCCTTAACATTACAAATATACAAAAGCTACAAAGAAAAATAAAAAGTAGAGTGTTATCTTCTTTTAATCTTAATATTCTTTTATAAGAAAGATTTCATATTATTCATCTTTGTTTTGATGAATGTTATCAATGAAAAGTCTCAATTCTCTTTGTTGTATTTGCAAGATTCATTTTTTGCTCCCATGTGCATTCATTAATATCATATCTTTACCAATGATCAAAATAATTCAACCTATTTTGGTGCTGCTTTGAATCTAAGACTTCTTCAACTTTATCTTATTGATTATTACCCACTTTTATAAGTGGTGGCATTTTTTTTCTTCTCAAGATATTCACTATTTTATATAACTCAAGAATCTCCTTTAATATTAGCATGATATGTGACACCTTTGCCTTTTATATATTTATCTTTCTGATAGATTGATATATAGCTTCTCCTAAAAAAGAAGAAGCCATAAGTTGGTAGTGGCTTAAAATGAGATGGTATCAATTCTTTGGAATCTTCAATCATACATTTTAAAAATATATATATATATATATATATATATATATATATAAATTAAAATAAAAATAGAAAATTTAAGATTAAGGTTTGGAAGTAGGATTTAGGATTTAGGATTTAAAAATTAAATAGAATTTAGGATTTAAAAATTAAATAGGATTTAGGATTTAGGATTTAGAAATAGAATAGGATTTAGAATTTTAAAAAGAATGGCAACCGTCTTCGAAGAGAGATAAAAGGACTTTCCAAGGAGATTTTGGCTCTCTAAAATATATATATATATATATATATATATATATATATATATATATATATATATATTACGAATGTTTAATGAAAAGGATTTTTTTTGATATGAAAAATAAGTGAACTTACAAAGATTTTTTTTATAAAATATTTTTTAGATTATAAAGTAAAAAGATAGTAGAGAAATTAATAGCAATAAGAAGCTCGATGTTTTTTTGGAAGAAAAACTCTCTTTCTACAACATATTAAAGCTTCCATTGAGAGCATTGAGGCACTTATTGCTCTATTAGGAACAATAGAGGATGTTGATTTAGATTTTGAAATGCCAAGAAGTGTTGCTTCAAATGACTTATTTTGAGCATTTACACAATTTCTGGAGCAACAACAACAAGTTTAAGAGTGTAGAAAAGGTACTATAAAAGCCTTGCAAGATATTATTGACAAGATTAGAAGATTCAAAGGAAGAAACATCATCAAATTCTTTAGGATCTACATATGTAAGATGAAAGTATATCAAGTTCTAGATGTAAAGGTAATCTCTACTTTTGATCTTGCTATTATTTCCAAGATTAGGAAAAGAATAAAAGAGTTGTATGAAGACTCTATTTCTTGGAGTAAATTTATGGAATGACTCAAAGATGGATTTTTTGAAAAAGATTCAAAAA
This sequence comes from Physcomitrium patens, assembly GCF_059467195.1. Taxonomy (NCBI): domain Eukaryota; kingdom Viridiplantae; phylum Streptophyta; class Bryopsida; order Funariales; family Funariaceae; genus Physcomitrium; species Physcomitrium patens. Next base: position 2,316,555 of record NC_143412.1, on the reverse strand, counting down.
GAATGATGAAGAGGTCATTTTTAGAGTAGATTGAATAAAGGCTTGAATGTAAAATGGATCCAAGTGAAATAATTAAGGATTTTGAGAAGATATTCGGCCAATTAATAAGCTATAAAAAGTAATTATTTGATACAAGGAAAACTAAGTTATTTTTGCAAATAATAAATGATGATTTAAAAAACCAATTATTCTTTCATTTAATAGATAGGGCATCTAAAAATGGCTTTATTAATAATTAGAGAAAGATGAAGCAAGTAGTTGGATTTTTAGCTAAGCAACAAAAGCTCAAGATTTGGAGTTATTCAAAATAATTAGATCTAATATCCACTATCCAAACTTCCTCATCAACTCAAAAGATGAAGAAGGTTATTCAAAATGAAGCACTAGAAGAATTAATCAAAGGTATGAGAGATTTGAGGGTGGAAATGAAAGAATTGAAAAGATTTCAAAAATCTAGTATATCAAATGTTTCAGAAGGATATTGAGGATATATCAAAAGATGTATGTGGTGTGATAATCCAAGCTACAAGCACAGTGAATGTGATAACTATAAAATAGCAATTAGAGAAAGTATTGTTCATTCTAAAGAAAGAAGGATAAAACTTTGAAGTTCTAATAAACCTCTTATGAACAACTTTGAGAAAGGAGGTATGAAGAAATTGGTAGAGGAACAAACTAATAAGAGTAATAACATATCTGAAAAAAAAAAATAGAGTCTTGTATTGTTAAAGTGGGACAAAAAAAAGTGAAGTTTGTAGATTTATCTACAATTAATGCTATGAAGAGAAGAATTGAGGTTATTATAAAAATGATTGGGTTGAAAGATCTAGTGAAGCTTTGAACATTAGAGCTTTTTTAAGTAAAGATCAATAAGTTACTTGTTTGTATCATGTTACAGTTGAAGAAAAGAAAAGAAGAGTTACTCAATAAGAGAACTCTACTAAACTTTCTAACAAAAAAAGAACACTAGAGAAGAAGAAAGAAAATAATAAAGATGCATCAAAAAAAGCCAAAGATAAAAATCCCACTTATAAACTTCAATTTGATATTGAAACATCTAATAATATGAAGAGTATTTTAGAAGGAAAAATTTTGGATTCCAAAATTGAATTTACCTTGAGAGAAACTCTTGATATAGAAAAGATGGATTTCCATGAGTTGATCATTGATATAATAAAAAATAAATAAATGATAGCCAAGGCTATTATGATTGAGGCGTTAGACACTTCAATGATTTAAGATGAAGAAGAAGAAGAAATAAAACATGTATTTGTCCAATGTACAATGTCAAAAATAAAAAGAGAAGCAAACTTAAAAGAGAAGACTTTGATTAATAATAATATGCTTATTGGAGTACATCAAGGACAAGAAGGTCTTATTACAAATTGTATTAAGTATAATGATCATGAAGAAGATGAAGAGAGGTATTCAATTCCTTATTGGATAAAGCAACCATAGAAATACAAGTAAATTTTAGTGATTTAAATGATCTAATGTTGGCATTGGTTAAAATTGGATTGAAAATAAATATTATGTCAAGGAAGGTATATAAAAAAGATAAGTGGCTAATTGACATGAATCATGGATGGATAATTAGAGCAGCAAATAACCAATAAAGAAATCTTTACAAAACTTGCCTAGCAATAAAGACAAGAATTGGAAATGTGGAGGTGGAGCAAAATTTTTTTGTGTAAAATTTAGTTACATATTTGGTAATGCTTGATCAACCTTATATCAGTAATGTAAGAATGGAAACTAGAATTTTGGATGATAGTTTCTATTATACTAAGGTTTGTAGTTGTGATAAAAAAAGTGCAGTATAATTCTTTATAATTAAGCTTATTCATGAGAGGCATCAAGATCAATTAAGAGAAGTACTTTTGAAATCTAAAGGTAGATTTTTGGATTTTTAGAGAACACTTTTGTGAAAAGGGGATATGAAGATGTAGATGAAAATTATATCAATGCCAATATAAATATTTTAAATAATATGTTTTTAGATTTAAATGATAGTAGATTTATGAATTTCAAAAAAATTAAAGATTTGAATTCAGTAGATAGAAGAAGAATGAAGAAACATGAGAAAAAAATTTAAAAATATGAGTTTGATTTTTAAAAAAGAGAGTATAGATGGAATAATAGAAGAAGTAGGTTTAGAAGATGATTTGATGCTGATTTAAGAAAGCATAGCAAAGAGAAAAGAAAAAGAAGTATGGATAAATTTGCATTTAAAAGAAGCTTATGAAGAATTCAAGGAGGTAATAGAAAGTGTAGAAGATGGTGTTAGCTATGGACTAAAGTATGAGGCTATAATTCAAATAAAGTATAAAATAGTAGCTAAGATGATTAAATTGGCAACTACTCAATTACCACTTGATACCTTTGAAATTATTAAGGAAGCATTTAAAGAGCCAAAATCAAAGGAGAAGCAAAAGATTGGACATCAATTCATTGAAGAATCATTGGCTAAGCTAAAGATTGGAGGAGGTGAATTTTTAATAATATTAGAAAAGAAGATATTTCAAAAAATATTTATTAGACATAATAAGGCATTTTCTTTGGCTCTTAATAAAATAGGTTGTATGGATCCTAGTGTTATTGTATCAATAGTGATTTTTACTATGATATATTGAAAGAATTTGTGCCAAAGAAGTTCATTTCATTTTTAGATGATATATCAATAAAAGGTTGCAAGTATGAAGAAAGAGATGAAACTATTGATGCAAATGGTTGTAGAATATTTATTAAAAAATATATCAAAGTTGTAGCTCAAATATTAGAAAAGCTTCAATCAATAAATTTGACATTAAGTTTAGAAAAATCAAGTTTTGGAATTGAAAATTTTTTAGTAGTAGGGCATATATATAGAAAATATGGTAGGAAATCAAACCTAAATAAAATTAATGCTATATCCAAAATGAAAGCATACAATAGTATTATTGAAGTAAAAAGATTTTTGGATATATGTATATTTTATCATATTTGGATGCCTCATTTTGTCCATATTTTAGAACCAATATAAAAATTATTGAAAAAAGGTAAAAAATTTATTTAAAAGAAGGAACATGAAGAAGCTATGAAAAATCCTAAAGAAGATTTTAACTTCACCACTTGTTCTTAGACAAGTGAATTATGAATATAGAAGGCTAATAGTATTGATAGTGGGTATTAATCCAATACCAATTGGATGGGCTATTGGACAAAAAGATGAAGAAAAAAAAGCTTTGTTACAAGGTTTGGAGCCAAAATTCTTATGGATAGAAAAAGGGCATATTTACAAGATAAGCATGAATTTTGGAGAGCACTTATGGCTTTAAAGGCTGAGAAAAATTATTTGATTGGAGTCAATGTGGTTTTAGAAATGGATTGTCTACCTTTACTTGATATAATAAGTAATTGTTCTACCTCACATATTGCTATGTTAAAGTAGATAGCTTACATCTGAACATTAAATCTAGTTTTGGAATACATCACCAGTAAGGATAATTTAGTAGAAAATATGGTATCTAAAGCTTGATATGTTAGTAAAGAAGAAATGATGGTTGGTAAAGATGGAAAAGGTGGAAATAAAAAGACCTATGGATATTCATTTGCCATTGAAGAAGTAAGTTGCAATGATAGGATTGAAGTCTTGAAAAAAAATCTATATAAAAGAAGGTTGAAAGATATTAGAATCTATTTGAGCACAATAAAGGTGCAAGAAGATTGGTTGGATAAGTCTTTTAAGGATATTCAATATTAATCATATGACTATCTTTTCAAAAAAAGATTTTTATGAAAGAGACCAAAAACAAGTGATAAGTTTCCGTTGCAAGTAGTAAATGATCCAATGACTAAAAAAAAGATTCTAGAAGAATTTCATGACACTATTTGAATTGGATATAGAGGGATTTGGACAACTTATACCAAAATCAAGGAGAGATATTAGTAGAAAGGACTACTCAAAGATGTAGAAGACTTTGTGGGCTCTTGTATATATTTCCAAGTATAATCTAAGATTAAGTATAGGGATGGACTTTGACCTACCTATCCACCTCTTCTATATTTTTAATGGATGATTGATTTAGTAGCTATACCATCTGGGCTTTGGAGCACGAAATTTTTGGTTTTGATAAAAGAAGAACTATCAAATTTTATTAAAAAAAGGACTTTAAGGACCAAATCTACAAAAGGAGTATGTCAATTTATATTAGAAGATATATTTAGCTCATATGGAAGCATTGGAAGGACGAGAGCAGATAGAAGAAAATTAAATAAAATGCAAGCAAAGAAATTCTTCAAAAGTTATAGAGTTCACTTAAAATTGATAATTTTTTATAATTCAAAAGTAAATAATAAAAGTAAAAATTTCATCTTTTTATTATTAATACATTGATGAAAGCTTATAAAGGTAAGTCAATGCAATGGCCGAAATTGCTTCCATTTGTATTGTAAGCTGATAGGACTATTCATAGTACAGTAATTGATTATAAATCCATTGAATTAATGCTAGAGTAAAAACTAAAGATGCCAGTTGAAGAATCTTATCCTATATAGACTTTTTTATCTTGGAAAAATGAAATCAATAGAAAAAGCCTATTAGAACTTTGAATTCAACAATTAAGGTGATACGGACATAATCCTTTGTACCTTCTAGAGACAAGTTTCTAGAACCTTCTACAGACAAGTTTCTACAACCTTCTAGGAGTAAGTCTCGAGAACCTTCTAGAAGCTTCTTAGTTAGTAGAAGATGTTAGGAACATAGTCCTTAGAACCTTCTAGAGACAAGTTTCTAGAATCTTCTAGAAGCAAGTCTCTGGAACCTTCTAGAAGCTTCTTAGTTGATAGAAGTTGCTTGAAAAGCTTCCTAAATAGAAGTATATATTGGAATTGAGGCTGAAGAGTTCTTCAGTCTCGACAACACATCTCTTGGAGCTCTAGCTCACTTCTTTGGTATTGTTCTCATCTGATTAATCTAGTTCTTGCTAGTTCTTCCTGAACTTCTTGTTAGATCTCGAGTCTGTATTTCTTTGTCCGTGAGAGTTTGTTGAGACTACACTCAACTCAAATATCAGAGCTAGTTTCTTCTTTGTTAGAGTGTGGATTACCCCTCTGCTTGGAAGTCTACTAGCATTTTAGAGATTGCGGATGTCAAGGACAAAGACTCGATGAGGGAAAATATACACCAAAAGGCTATCTCGATATATTAAGTCAAAATATAAACAAGTAGGTATATTAAAAGGAAACTGGAATGGCTATTGCCACAAGACAAGAAACTAAAGACTCTTGAACCTGCACTAGAAGCAAGAAAGGAGTTGACAAGAGTGAAAAAGCCTTCACTCTTGTCTCTATATATACTATCTAACTAGGGGCTACGTGGCGACGTTCTATAGGACCTCTAATATGTGTTGACTTTGTAGGACACATGCCTTGACTTACAAGGCAAGTTTTTCTACGTGTGGGCCACATAATTAGCTTGATCTTCAAGCTAACAACATGTGTGGCACATGGCCAACTTTTTGACTACGTTTCTAATCCAAAAAGTCAATTAAAGACACCTATGAAGTCAAAGCAGCGTCTAAGAAGTTTCTAGGAAGCTTCTATATTAAATATTATAGAATTAACTTAATTTTATTTATTTTTACTTACTTCTACCTATTTCTATATGTAATTATTAGCTTACATGATTATGGCCGTGACATTACCCCCCCTTCTAGAGACGAGTTCCACGAGGAGCGGTCATCATATGTTGAAGAAATCTATGATGCGACGAATTGTATTCGCCACATACTCTGATCTCTGTTCTCTTCGAAGATGATTGATAGGGCCTCTCAACCATCGGTAGTGTCCCATACTAGGGCGACAAGACCACCCAGTTATTTGATGATTGTTGAGGCCTTCGTAACTTCCTTCGAATAGAATATTCGAAACACCATCAGGAGTTGTTCCTACCTCTAGCAAAATCACCAAACATCAAGAGTTCCTTCCCAAATCGTGATACCAAACGCATTGTATCTCACCATCTGTTCGAGGAAGAACATGTCGTTCTTGAAGATCTTCATCTCGATTGCGTCGTCTTGAAGGTTGTGACAATCATAATGTCTCGTCCGGCAGATCAGCAAACGAAGGTTCTTGAGTTGAATCTGTTGGTTGTTGGCTCTCCATCTAATTAGCTTCACAGATGCAAAGAAATTACAAACAAAGATAGGAAATTGAATGTTATCTTGCCTCAATCTTGTCTCTTTTATAAGAGAGATTTTCATCTTGGTTTGATGGATGTCGTTGATGAAAAACTTTGACTTTAGCTGATGCATTTCCTAGATTCCTGAATGGCTCCCATGTGCGTTCACTAATATCATATCCGTGCCAATGAACAAGATATTCCAGCTTATTTCGGTGCCGCCTTGAGTTTAATATCTCTTCCACCTCAAATTCTTCATTATTATCTACTTCTATAGGAGGCGGTGGCATTTGTCTTCTTTATTGTATATCCACTGTCTTATATGGTTCAAGAAGAGACACGTGGAATACAGGATGGATCTTCATTGACTCCGGTAGATGTAACCGATATGCAACTGGGTTGATCTGTTCAGAAACAGAAAAGGGGCCAAGCCTACGATAGTCCAACTTGTCACAAGGTCGAGTAGTCTTGATATTGCGACGAAGTAGCCATACCTTATCACCCACGTTGATTTGTGGTTGGTCCTTACGATATAGATCTGCGTTTATCTTTTGTCGTTCTTGAGCTTCCTTCAATTGCGTCTTCATTATTGCATGTAACTCTGACAACCGATTTGCCATATCTTCTGCTGCAGGATTATCAACTTTTGAAAAATCAAAAGTATCAAGTCGTGGATGATAGCCATAATTGGCAAAGAAAGGTGTTTGTTGCATGGAAGAATGTACCGTATTATTATAAGCAAACTCTGCCAATGGCAGAAGGGTTGTCCAATCATCTTGTTGGTAGTTGATAGTACACCTTAAATAATGCTCCAAGACTTGGTTTACACGCTCTGTTTGTCCATCAGTTTGAGGATGAAAAGCCGAAGATAGCTTTATGTCCACTTTTAAAATCTTGAAAAGGATCCTCCAGAATCTTGACACAAATTGAGTTCCCCTATCTGATATGATATCTTTAGGTAATCCATGATAGCGATAGATATTATCAATGAAAAGCTTAGCTGTTTCTTCACTTGTGATAGATTTTGTACATGGCACAAAATGTGCCATCTTGGTGAAACGATCTACTATCACAAATATAGAATCATAAGATCTTGAGCTTGGAAGATCTGTGATGAAATCCATAGAAACAGAAGACCATGGTTGTTCTGGTATAGGTAATGGCTGAAGAAGTCCGTAAGGTTGATGACGAGGAATTTTTGATCTAGAATAAATATCACATGATTGTACAAAGTCTTTGACTGACTTCCACATTTGTGGCCACCAAAAATCTCTTGATATGAGTTCCAAAGTCTTATTATATCCAAAGTGCCGTGCTGCTGGAAAGTCATGACGTGCTTGAAGAACATGTAAACGTGCTTCTCCTTTTGGAACATATAGGCGTCCTTCAAAATATAATAGATTATTCTTGAACTCGAACTTAGAAGGATCATGAGACTTGGAAGAATTATTCTCGATATCATAAACAAGAGGGTCTGAAGACATACTCGACTGAATTTGCTTAAGAAAAGTTAAATCAACAGTCAATGTTGATTTCATTGCTCGGAGATGAAATTGCTTCGATTTCAAGAGGACCGTTCTTTGTTGCTCAAAAGCTGCATCTCCTTCTTTTGGTGCAAAATAAGAACGTCTAGATAGGGCATCGGATAAACCTTGTTATTTTCTTGGCCGATAAGTGATAATGAACTCGAATCATGACAAAGACATATTCCAACGAGCTTGACGACGATTCAATATGCGTGTTGACATGAAATACTCGAGGTTCTTGTGATCTGTATACACAGTGACTGGACTAGAAGCGCCTTCTAGATTATGACGCCATTCTTGAAAGGAATCCACGATCGCAAGAAGTTCTTTATCGTGGATCTCATAATTGATCTCGACTGCTGAGAATTTTCTTGAATGAAAAGCTATCGGATGAAGTTTGTCATCTGTTCCCATTTGTGATAAAACTGCACCCAAGGCAAAATCTGATGCATCTGTTTCCATAAAAAATGCCTTGGAAAAGTCAACACGATATAAGACTGGTGCAGAGACAAACGATGTCTTCAAGGCTTCAAATGCTGCTTCCGCTTCTTGATTCCATTGGAATTTATCTTTACTAGTCAAGCGTGTAAGTGGAGCTGCAACTCGTGAGAAATCTTTGATGAAGATCCGATAGTAATTGGCAAATCCCAAGAAACATTGGACATCTCTTAATGTCCTTGGAATCTTCCAATCCATGATTGTTTGGACTTTCTTAGAATCCATCATGAGACCATCATTTGAAATGATTTATCCTAAAAAGTCAACTTGAGTAGTGTGAAATATACACTTTTCCATCTTGGCATACAATCCTGCATCTCTAAGTTTTTGTAATACTTGACGAACATGTATTTGATGTTCTTCGACGTTCTTAGAATAGATCAGGATATCGTCTAGATAGCAGACGATAAAATTATCTAAGAATTCACGAAATACATCATTCATGAGATGTTGAAAAGTAGCTGGTGTATTCGTGAGTCCAAAGGGCATGACATTATATTCGAAATGTCCATACCTGGTTCGAAACGCAGTCTTCCATTCATCTCCTTCTTTGATCCGTACTAGATTATATGCTCCTCTTAGATCTATTTTTGTATAGATCTTAGCTTGATTTAACTGGTCAAGGAGTCCTGATATCAAAGGTAATGGATACCTGTTCTTGATTGTGATCTTGTTGAGTCCTCGATTATCAACACACATTCGTAAAGATCCATCTTTTTTCTTTACGAATAGAATTGGAGCTCCTGCTGGAGATTTTGAATGGTGTATGAAATTCTTTGCTAAATTCTCGTCAATATATGTCTTGAAATCAGCCATCTCATCTTGCGATAAACTATAAATTGGTCCAAATGGTGGCTGAGTTCCTTCCTTGAGGTCGATTGAACAATCATATGGATGATGCTCAGGAAGAATATCTGCATTCTTTTTCTCAAAAACGTCTTGATACTCCTGATATTGACTTGGAATGCCACTTGAAGTCTTTACGTTTTCAGAAATAGGTGCAGCATAAATAGCAAAAGTTGATCCTTCTTTTGCTGCGTGTATAAATGCTTTTGCACCTATCAGTGCGGATTTTACTATACTAGACTTATAATTTTTTACTTGGTTAGTAGAACTATTAATAACGCTCTAAGAAAAGTCAAGTTTACGTGAATTCCAATCTATTCGAGGGTTATATTTTTCTAGCTAGGATAAACCTAAAATAACTGGATTGGACAGGGATTTAATTATGTTAAAAGCTATGTAGCTATCATGACCATCTATTGTTACTTTTATAAGATGAGTTTCATGAGTGACATCTCCAGAAGACAAGGGACGACCATCTATGGCTTCTACATGTACTGGTTTAGGTTTCTGTACAAAGGGTATTTTACGACTTTTAACAAATTGTTCATCTAAAAAACATGCTGAGGCTCCCGAATCTAATAAAGCAGAGGCTTTGTAATTCTTAGGTCCTAAATATAAGTCTATTATAAAACAAGGAGAGGGTTCTGAGGAGAGGATAGGACCTTCATTAGGAATTGTACAAGGTTCCAGCTACACGGTCCCTATTGTAGCTGGACGAATCAGTTTTTCGACATGTTGTCTTCTTTGACCGTCGTACCCCTCATTTTATAGTTGCGTCGTTTCTTTGGACAATGTTGAGCAGTGTGCTTAGGTTCTCCGCAATATAAACATAATCTTTCTTGACGACGACGAATCTTTTCTTGCTCAGTTAGGGGTTTAAAACGTACCGCGTCAATTTGCATGTCTTCTACTTCCGAATGTACGTTTGGCAAAGATGTTGATGTTGCCATTGAGTAATAACGTTGAGGTTCCCGTGAATGATTCTCAGATCGAACTTCGAAAAGTCGATTATCACATTTTACCACAAAATCGATTGTTTGACTCAAAGTTTGAGGATCAGGTAAGTTGAGCATCAATTTTTTTACTTCGTATTGCAATCCATAAAAAAATTGACTGATGAGTGCAGCATCATTCCACTTGATGTCAATTGCAAGTTGTCAAAATTGTGAAGCATATACTGTTACTGAGCGATTTCCTTGTCACAGAATTCGGATCTTATTTGTTGCAACACGAGTTGCATCGTGTTCACCATACATAGATCGAAACTCCACCAAAAAAGCTTCCAAATTGTCCAATATTGGATTTCGTTGTTCAAGAAAAGATGAAAACCACGATAATGCAGAACCAGAAAGTAGAGTGCCAATAAACCTGACTTGTGATCCTGGAGTTGGATAGCTTTGCGGTTGAAGTTCAATTGCCAATTGTACTTGATTGATGAACCCTCGAAACTTTGATCTCGTACCATCAAATTTCTCGGGTAAGGCAATTCTTGGTTCTCTAGTGCTTACAAGGTGTTATACAATTGGAGAAGGAACGTGATTTGTTGTAGATGTTGAAGCAGCTCCGATCATCTCTATATCTCCACTTTCTGCTATTCTTGTTCTTTCCTGTGTTGGTGAATTGAGTTGATGCATCGCAAGCATTAACTCCCTCATTTGCTCTTGCATTTGTGCCATTGCACTCTTCATTTCAACAAGCTCTGCCATATTAATACTAAGAAGAAAAATTTGTTTGATATTGCTCAAGACAAAAGAAAAGAAAGACTTGATAACAAAGAAGATACTAAGAACAATATCAGTTTAGAAGTAGATAATCCGCAAACTTTTAATACGCTTATGTCTTGTCAAGAGAAAGGGGTAATCCACTCTTACTCAAGAAAAAACAAAGCTCTGATATTGTAAGTGTACTCTTGTCAATCTGTCAAGGACAAAGACTCGATGAGGAAAAATATACACCAAAAGGCTATCTCGATATAATAAGTCAAAATATAAACAAGTAGGTATATTAAAAGGAAACTGGAATGGCTATTGCCACAAGACAAGAAACTAAAGACTCTTGAACCTGCACTAGAAGCAAGAAAGGAGTTGACAAGAGTGAAGAAGCCTTCACTCTTGTCTCTATATAGACTATCTAACTAGGGGCTACGTGGCGACGTTCTATACGACCTCCAATATGTGTTGACTTTGTAGGACTCATGCCTTGACTTACAAGGCAAGTTTTTCTATGTGTGGGCCACATAATTAGTTTGATCTTCAATCTAACAACATGTGTGGCACATGGCCAACTTGTTGACCACGTTTCTAATCCAAAAAGTCAATTAAAGACACCTATGAATTCAAAGCAGCATCTAGGAAGCTTCTAAGAAGCTTCTATATTAAATATTATAGAATTAACTTACTTTTATCTACTTTTACTTACTTCTACCTATTTGTATATGTAATTATTAGCTTACATGATTATGGCCGTGTGTCAAGGACAAGAACTCGATGAAAAAATAGTTCAGACAAGTAAGCCTTCACTCAAAGAAAAGTAACAAAATATGAAAAATAAGTATGTATATTGAAAAGAGAAACTAGAATGGCTATTGCCAAAAGACAAGAAAACTAGAGACCCTTGAAACTAGACTAGAAGCAAGAAAGGAGTTGACAAGAGTGAAGAAGCCTTCACTCTTGTCTCTATATATACTATCTAACTAGGGGCTACGTGGCGACGTTCTATAGGACCTCTAATATGTGTTGACTTTGTAGGACACATGCCTTGACTTACAAGGCAAGTTTTTCTACGTGTGGGCCACATAGTTAGCTTGATCTTCAAGCTAACAACATGTGTGGCACATGGCCAACTTGTTGACCACGTTTCTAATCCAAAAAGTCAATTAAAGACACCTATGAAGTCAAAGCAACGTCTTAGAAGTTTCTAGGAAGCTTCTATATTAAATATTATAGAATTAACTTACTTTTATCTACTTTTACTTACTTCTACCTATTTCTATATGTAATTATTAGCTTACATGATTATGGCCGTGACAGCGGATTACTCTCCTCTAAACTGGTACTTTTTTTGTTACAATATTGGAGTCTTATTCTTCTTGGAGAGAGTGGATTACCCCTTTCCTTGAAGCTCTTAAGGCATTTTAGAAGTTGCGGAGTACCTTCCTCTAAGCCAATATTGTCTTCTTATAGAGTCATTACTGTCCTTCTCTTAGAATGGCCGGGGGCCAAGACATTAGTATGACGGAAAGTTTGGAGTCCAAGTTGGATGCTATCATGAATGCCCTTGCTACGTTGTCGTATTACGTGCTTTCCTGCTCAAGAACGTGCCGGGTGTTTCGCTATAGAAGGTAGTATGGAGATTCGCCAATATTCAAGCAGTCTATCGGTTTTTGACTATTGGAATATAAACGACTCCAAGGATACACCATAAATCTATACGGATGCCCTTCGAGTACTCGTCGAAGTCCTTTTTGCCCTAGAGGATAGGTCTCTAGACGTTACAGAGAACCCCGAATAACCCAAACTACTAATCTTCGATACCGCTTTGTACTCACGATCTTGTACCCATTGACTGTCTCGTGAGATTAACCTAATAAATTTCATTCACTCTGCATACTCAATCCTATAGACACCCTTTTAATTCTTCATCATAGATGTAACTCGATTTCACAAAACAGTCAAGAGTAATCAAACCCACTTCTTTAAAAATCCCGATTCACGATTACAACACTTCGACTATTCAGCAACGATTGCCTCAGTCTTTCCAAAATCCTATGAAGAAAAGAAAATCCAATTCTCTGTCTTCTTTCTCCACCCAAAGCATGAAGCTCCTCTTTGATCCTTCAAAAAAAACTGCCCTCCCCAAAACTATCTCCCCCCCCTAAACCTTATCCTCTGAATTTCTTCAATCTTCCGTCTTGGATCCAGAATTGGCTCCGAGCATTAGAGCTTGGATCCGAAATTGGCTCTCGCCGTCAGAGCTTTCATACCGGTTTCTACCTTTAAGAGATCCTTTTACTGAAAGGATGTTTCCGGAATGGCACAAAGGACGGAACAACCTGAAACGGAATTGGAGCCCTGTAATCGGGACCACATTGAATCGCCCGACCAATTCAGGTCTCATATTGGCTAAGAGTCTAGTGGTAAGACCCGGATGTTCCCGAAATTGGATCAAATTGGTCCTTTGCGTCTGATTGACTGAGGCTCGTTGTAAGACTTGGATTTTCTCGTAATTAGACTACATTGGGTTGCATGACCAATTCAGGTCTCATATTGGATAAGAGGACCCGGATTGGATTCTTGAAATTGGATCCAATTGGCTCTTTGAACCAGGCTCACTCGTCGTGTGAATTGGTCCTTTCTCTTCCAGCTGACTCTCGTTATTGGAATCGAACGGAGCATTTTAGTATGCCTCGGCTGATTGTAATGGGGTGACTGAACCTGGCCACTCAGTATTTACACTAGAGTTAGTCGTTGCTCCCAATATTCGAGGTAACTGAACATTAATAAAAGTCCTCTTTCTTTATATTTTCACGGTATATTCGTGTTACAACACGACAACGTTATCGCATAGAACTACAGCGATTGAAGGAATTGTGGCAAGGCTTCATAATGATAGAGTATCTGGGATGGCACAATCTAGGTTGCACCAACCTCAAACTTCTGTACTTGGAGAAGCAACTTTGCCTCAGGTATGACAAGCACTGCTAGTTCTACAACATAAGGAGCCCCGAGTTAGCCTTCCGGAGAAGTTCGATGGTACGCGTTCCAAGTTTCAAGGATTCGTCAACCAAATCAGGTTGATAATAGTTTTACAGCCCGAACGCTATTCAACGAAGGAGTCACGTGTTGGGCTTGTTGGAACCTTACTTACAAGACAAGATCTATCATGGTTTGGTCCTTTGTTTGAAAAACGATCGTCCATACTAAACAACTTTGAAACCTTTTTGGATGTGTTTGCAGAAGCATTTGGTGAACACGACAAGGTTCGATGGGCTACAACAAAGATCCGATTAGTACGACAAGGAATGCACTCTATATTAGTTTATGCATCGGACTTCAGGCAATTAGCATGCGACATCAATTGGGATGAAGAAGCATTGATGAGTTGATTCTATTGGGGTTTAAGGGATGATGTGAAGGATTTGCTGTTAAGTCTTCCTGATCTGCAAACGCTCAACAAAGCTATTAGCCAAGCTATGAAGTGCGATAATCGCCTATTTCAACACCGCCAAGACCAACATTCAAGACAACATACGATTTACTACGCCTCAACTATATTGGCAAGCAGTGTGAATTCACATTCAGATATATAAGACATGCAAATTGATGAAGTACATGTCAAATCTCTTACTCTACAAGAAAAAAAACAGCGTATGGAGGAAGGTCTACGCTTGTATTGCGGTGAAGAAGGCCACAAAGTTGGAAACTGTCCCAAGAAGCAAAATTGACGTATTGTCACGACTAGGAGTACTTTTGTTTTGGAAAACGAGGTTGCCCAACTAGAATAGGAACCATGCGGCTGAACAGTGAAATATTGCAACAACAACCAGGTTCCTTTCTTTCCACTCAATCTGCCCTTTGCGTTACGATCCCTTTGCTTATTGGCCCTCATAAACTGAGAACCTTAGTATTATTAGATTCAGGAGCATCTGCTTGTTTCTTAGACGAAGAAATTGTGAAGTGTCATAAGATCCCTTTAGTACAAAAATCCAAACCTGTTCACGTTGAGGTCATAGATGGACGACCTTTATTGTCTGGTAGTGTCATCCATGAATCAGAACCTATAGAAGTGACGTTTAAGGGCCATAGTAGTCATATTATTTTCAATATTATTAGAACCCATCAAATCCTGTTATTCTTGGTCTTTCTTGGTTGGAAAAGCATAACCCATTCATAGATTGGAAGGTGCAGAAGATGACCTTTCCCACAAAACCACCTAAGAGCAAGCCTAGTAGAAAACCCTGAATAGAGAAATCCTTATTTGTTGGAGCAAGAACATTTATAAGATCGTCCAAGGAAGGCACACCGTTTGTCATTTATGTGGCTACAACTACCGAAGAGAAGATCTCCACAACAAGTATACCAGAGCAATATAAGGATTTTAAAGACGTATTTCAAAAGAAGAATGCCGACATACTACCAGAACATAAACCATATGATTGCACCATAGACTTACAGGAAGTAGTACAATCGCCTTTTGGCCCAATCTACAATCTATCGCAGACTGAGTTGGTGGAGTAACGGAAGTACATTGACAAGAATCTAGCTAAGATCTTCATCCGTCATTCAAAATCGTCAGTTTGAGCACCCATCTTATTTGTGAAGAAGAAAGATGGCTCATTCCGGATGTGCATGGACTATCGAGGCCTCAACAAGATAATAAAGAAGAATCGTTACCCGTTACCCTTGATTTCTAGTCTCTTAGAACAACTTGGACATTCAAGGATCTTTACAAAAATTGATCTAAGGAGAGCTTACAACCTCGTACAAATGGAGGAAGGAGATGAGTGGAAGACAGCGTTTCGTACCAGGTATGGCCATTTTGAGTATAATGTCATGTCCTTAGGTCTTACCAATGCTCCAGTCGTCTTTCAACATATGATGAATGACATTTTTCGAGAGTACCTTGACGATTTTGTTGTCATCTATTTGGATGATATTTTGGTATTCTCCAAAAATGAGGAAGAGCATGAAAAGCACATTCTTTTGGTCTTAGAGAAACTACGCGAGTGAGGACTATATGCCAAGTTGCAGAAGTATTTATTTCACCAAATAGAGATGGAGTTTTTAGTTTTCGTTGCCACTTCGAAAGGCTTGAAGATGGACCCCAAGAAGGTGGAAGCAATCGTGTCCTGGGAGATTCCAAAGAGGGTTAGAGACGTACAATGCTTTCTTGGTTTTGCCAACTTCTATCGGATCTTCATCAAGAATTACTCTCAAGTTGCTACTCCTCTCCCTCGGTTGACATGCAAAGATAAGCTAAAATGAGGACCATTAGCGGAGAAGGCGTTTCAAGACTTGAAGACTGCATTTACTATAGCTCCAATCTTGGTACATCCAGACTTTACAAAGGCCTTTTATTTAGAAATTGATGCTTCGGATTTTGCTTTGGAAGCTGTACTTTTACAAATGAGAGAATCCAAGAAGCTCCATCCGGTGTCGTATTATGTGTTTTCCTGCTCGAGAATGCTTCGGGCGTCTGGTTGTAGAAGGTAGTATAGAGATTCGCTAATAAAGTAGTTTATCGGTTTTTGACTGTTGGAATATAAACAATTGAAAGAACATATCATAAATCTATATGGATGTCCTTCGATTGCTCGTCGAAGTCCTTTTTGTACCAGTCGATAGGTCTCTAGATGTTACACAAAACCCCGAACAACCTAAACTGTTCATCTTCGATACCGCTTTACACTCACGATCTTGTATCCGCTGACTGTCTTGTTAGATTAATCCAAAGTTTTTCACTCACTCCGCATTCTCAATCCTATAGACACCCTTTTAATCCTTCAATCACAGACATAACTTCTATTTCACAAAACAGTCAAGAGTAATTACACCTACTTCATTAAAAATCCCGATTCATCACTATAACCTTGACTTCAGCAACGATTGCCTCAGTCTTCCCAAAACCCTATGAAGAAAAAAAACCCCAAATCTCTGTTTTTTTTCTCCTGCCCGAAGCATGAAGCTAGCTCTCCAACCCTTCTCAAACCTTATTCTCTCCATTTCATTTCTTAACCTATCCTTCCCTTTAACCTTAATTCTCCCCTCTTTCAAACCCTAGCCTCTGAATTTCTTCAATCTTCCATCTTGGATCCGGAATTGGCTCCCGCCGTCAGAGCTTTCTCCTCCGTTTTTACCTTTAAGAGATCTTTTTACCGAAAGGACGTTCTTGGAACAGCACAAAGGACGAAATAACCTGAAGGAAAATCGGAACCTCCAGAATCTGGACCTCATTGAGTCGCCCGACCAATTCAAGTTTTATATTGGTCAAGAGGCCCGTAGTAAGACCTGAATGTTCCCGTAATTAGACTGCATTGGCTTGCCCGACCATGTCAGGTCTCATATAATGTAAGAAGCCCATAGTAAGACCTGGATTAGATGTCTTGAAATTGGATCCAATTGGCTCTTCGAACCAGGTTCACCCATCGTTGAATTGGTCCTTTCCCTTTCTGCTGACTCTCGTTATTAGAATGAAATGGAGCATTTCAGTATGCCTCGACTGGCTGTAACGGGGTGACTGAACCTGGCCTCTCAGAATTTGTACTGGAATTGATCATTGCTCCCAATATTCGAGATAATTGAACATTAATAAAAGTCCCCTTTCTTTATATTTTCACGGTATACTGGTCTTGCAACATGACATCCACCGCCTCTGAACCTGTGCATCCTCCGGTATGCACCAATTTATCCAATTGCTCTTTGATTTAGAATATATTCTCTAAGTCTTTCTCCAGTTCGTTTTCGTCACCTTCATTTTCCAAATCACTTTCATCTTCTTGCTGCAGAATCTCTACACCTTCATTAAGGTCTTCCATATTCATCTCCGCATGTCTTCGTTTAAATATTTTTACTCGCTTCCCTGTAATTGATATTTTCAATTTTGTACCATCTAACTCCCGTAATGAGTAAGTCGCATTATCATGAACAGTTGTTACTACATATGGTCCAAACCAACGTTTTGAAAATTTCCTCAAAATACTATATTGATTATCCAGACTATTGTCATAAACAAGTACTCAGTCACCTTCTTCGATTGCTTTAGGTCTCAATCAATGTTGCTTATCGAATCATGCCTTATTTTGTAACCTTGCTCTTTTTAACCTTTCAAATCCTATCTGCATATCTTCCGATCTTTGCTCCAATTATCGAATCTTAACAGCTAGAAGTTCTTCTCTTGTCAATCCATCTTCCCATGGTAGCATACTCCAAGTAAGTACCTTTTCTTCAATCGACATAATTGATCTACGATCTGTCATAAGTTCTAATAGCATATATCTTGTTACCGCACTATGTGTTGTTCGATCAGCCCATAATGCAAATGACAAAAGCTGTGGCCACTCTCTAACTTTCCCATTACAAGCTTTAACTAATGCTTTCACAATCGGTGGGTGACCACGTTCGCTTTTTGCATTCCCTTCCGAATTATAAGCAATAGTCAGTGATAGTTTAACTCCACATCTTTCAAAGAACTTACGAGCTTCTTGTGCATTTAATTCTCCACGATCTGCAGTGATTTTTCCTACGCATCAGTAGCGGCAAATGACAACTTCAAGCAAAAACCTATAAATTCCCTCTGTAGATTTTGTCCTCAATGCTTTTCCTTCTACTTGATTTGATAAATCTTCACGAACTAAAACCAAATATCTCATCTGCCACAACCCAACTGGCATAATAACCAAATCAACAACCCATTTAAAATGAATAGCCAGAGGATACGTAGGATGAAGACCATCTCTATGTCGGATATTAGAATACGATTGACAGATTTCACATGACTCTACAAATGAGAGCACATCTCGATACATATTTTTCCACCAATACCGTTCCTTGAGTTTAGCAAAAGTAGCCTAAATTCTTCTATGCCCTGTCCATAAACTATCATGAAACTCCTTTAATAATTTTAGTTTTTCTTCCCCTTTGCCTATCACTTGTTGTGGCATCCCAATTCCTTTCTTCGGTCTCTTCTATAAGAATCCATCTCGAAGCAAAAATCCATATGCATTTTTTCTTATTTGTTTGAATTTTTCTATAGACCAATTCCCCTGCTTAGTCAAGGTATTCAAATAATGACCAATATCCAATAATTCTCCTTCATAAGATTCTTCAAGAAATAGCTTGTCTTCTCTGTTGAGATTTGATATTGAATAGAATTTCAATCCAACGTCATCAATGACTTCAACCATTTTGTCCTCCCTTTCGTATCTTCCTTGAAATAGCATGTCTGCTACTAAATTGTCTTTCCCAGTAACATGCTTAAATTCTAGTTTTAGTGAATTAACATAAGCAATCCATCTCAACATTGCAATATCTGGCATTGAACAGTTAGTAATCATTCCAAGCAATGGCAAGCTATCTGTTTCAATTACTACTACTGTCCCTATCAAATAGTCCTTTTCAGCTTTCATAGCCGAAACGACTCCCCAAAGTTCTCTTTTGACTTGCGAATATGCACGCTGACGAATACTTAAAACTTTAGCCCCAAATTGAACTGCAAATCTATTCCCACTTGAATGATCTTAACCCACAGCCCATCCAATGGCAATTGGACTAGCGTCCACAATAAGAATCACTGGTCTATTGCACTTATAATCGACCTTCCTCAATGTTGGAGGTGACATCAATAATTTCTTCAATCTTTGTATTGCTTGAATATGCCTTTCTTCCCATTTAAATCGGTAGCCTTGCATAACAGTTCATATAATAGATCCGCTATGTGAGCATAATGAGGGATTCAGATTCGATAAAATATACATGCACCTATAAACCTGGGAACCTTTGTTAAAGAATCACAATCTTCTTTCATCCTTCCAATTGCATCAACTTTAGTCGGATCTGGTTTTCTTCCGTAAGATCGACATAAATGTCCAATAATTACAACCTCTCGTACTGCAAATATGGACTTCATACCCGATAATATAAGATGAACTTCTCCAAGCCGAGTTAAAATCTTTTCACAATCTTGTATATGATCAGCAACATATTTGCGACACCCCCTCGTATCTAAAGTTTCATCCTTGTCTCCTTCTCTACACCCTTTTATAGGAACATCATCAAAAAAAGGCATAGTCTTCTCCGGAATAAAATCTCTCAATACCTTATTCATCGCATTCATCATATGCGCAACTGAGTTGGTCGCGCCTTGAGAAGGAGTGCACATTCTAACCAATCGAAGTGGTGTCCTCATTGTTGTCATATCTCTACTTCCTTCGGCAAGTTGAAATTGATCATAACTTGAATACAAGTCACCCATTGAATAGATCGCCCATCCAGCAAATGCCTCTGTAAATTTATAGACAATAGGTCCAATTCCTACATTCCTGATAGTTACTGCATTCACCGGTTGCATATCTTGAGTAAACCATAGTAATCCATTCTTCTTAGGTACCATAAACCATCGACTAGAATACGGCGCAAATGAGGGTTCCAATATTTTCATCTTCGCATTATCTTTTAATACTTCCACCAATTTAGTTAAATGTGCCCTCAGAATTGGAATCGGTGTCGGGGTAGAGAGAGTTTGCCTCAAGAAAGCGTTGGGCTTCTGGCTGTCACTAAATACTCAATCAAGTTTGAAATATAAGGGCAAAAATTTTATATATATAAAATCCTCTCCTTTGGAGAAATTACATCAATATATAAGCCTTAAAATCCAAAGAACACCAAAATACTTGATAAGGTGTTTTAAAAAACTTATATATCCTTATGAGGAATTTTTTCCAAAGTTCAACAGCTCATAACTTACGATCTAACCGTCTAAACAACTCCAAATTTTACATGGAGTACTGATATATCTTTAGCAACTACCACACCAAAATTCAACCGTAAATTCGTCTTGGATCTTGTGATATCTTGAACATCCTAACTGTAGCTTCAAACCCTAGCGTTTTCACACCCGTGTACAACTTCCTTCATATCTCACAAAGTAATTATTCAAATACTATGGAACTTTGATCTAAAGCTTCTTAACTCAATTACACACACTTGTGGAAAAATCTGAGCCAAAAATTTGTCCAGAAACTCAAGATATGGC
Organism: Physcomitrium patens; assembly: GCF_059467195.1. Lineage (NCBI taxonomy): Eukaryota > Viridiplantae > Streptophyta > Bryopsida > Funariales > Funariaceae > Physcomitrium > Physcomitrium patens. Next base: position 2,295,777 of record NC_143412.1, on the reverse strand, counting down.
TTCACCCATAACTAGCAACAAAACGATATACTTACTGCCTTCAAATTATAAGTGCTGTCTTCAACGCCTCATAACTCCTTCACCCAATCTTAGAATTCACTATACAGTAAGTAGAATGCGTAGCCGAAAAAATGCTCCCCCCAAATCCAGTCGCTGATCTTCCCTTGCTCTCCGTATTCGTATGTAATGCCCAAAAGAAGTGACAATAGGTACGAAATTGACACCTTATCTTTGAACATTCATATCTTTTCCATAAAAACTCGAAATCACACAAAATCTTCACCCAAATTATACCCAAAACCCTAAACCTTCTGACCGAAGCCTCAAAAGCTCGATCGGCCTCGAAAGAGGAACCCTAATTCCTAATATGGCCTCGGGCAGCCTCCTCAAAGCCCATTGGGCATGGTATTCGACCAATAGGGATGAAGTTCTTCACCCCTTGCCTTCATCCAACCATGCCTTACTTTCATCCTTCCCAATAAGCCTCCTTCTAGTAATATTTTCATCTTTTAACTCCTCCCACCCCTTAATCTTTATACTAACTATCTAAATCCTATGTAATATAAACTCTATAATCAAACTAGATTAACTTCCAAATAATTTTTCTTATTTCATTTCATTTTAAATTATCATACTAACTATTCTAACTCACATTAAGACTTATAAACATATTACATGTTTTCACTAATTTTTACATACTGTAAGTAATTAGAATACGACATCAGTCTTGAATTCCAAGGTACATGCAGTACAGTGAAGATAACCATAGGTGTTATAATATTTGGATCCACACACCCAATTTCATAAAATTTGAAGGCAAATGATCTACCTTGTTTAGCCAATATCTTTTTGAAGCAAATAATTTCCTTCGGCTATAAAAAACCATCAGAACCAATCTTCAATTCTTCAAAAGTCTCTTTAGTAAACTAATGTCAAATACTCATTGGATCTCTTAAACTTACTTCTTTAGATGCTTTTGCCATTTATTCTATAAAATCTTCTGCTAATGGTACGGCAACAGGCTTTACCTTCTTATCTGCCATTTTATATCTCGTCTCTATAGTGACTTCTGGTGCTTGAAAAGATTCAAGTATGGTATAAACCTCTCTTGAATGAATCTCAACAATCTTATCATTATCTCCTAACCCAATAGATGTAATCAATTCCAATGAATCTTCCAGTCCATTTTCTTCATAAACACCTAAAATCCTCTCATCATCTTGCAATGTACCTAACTTGCGTAATTCTCCTTCAATATTATATAATCTTTTTCTTTCTTTTCTTTTAAAATCATCAACTTTCTTATACATAATATTTCCATTCTCCAAAATACCAATAAAACTTGCATCAAAGACACCTTCATCTCGCGAGAGTACTTCTTCTTTTGTACCTCCATAATCTCGTTTTATAGTGGTACCTCTCCAAAATCCTTAAATCTTTTAACTATCTTTGACAATGGTTTCTCCCTCAACCTATCTCGATTCCGTTCATGATTAGGAGGTACTGTTAGAAATTGTACAACTTTCCTTCTATCTTCACTACGTACCCTTGTATAAGGAGAACCATCGTCAAGTACTTTTGGTTCCATCTGTGTTGTCGTAATACAAGGTTGTCCTAAAATCAATGGATAAGACATTGTATCTTGAACAAATAAATGTTGCTCCGTCGCAACATCCCTAATGCTAATTTAACATATGGACAAGCTCCATATAATTCGCCCCATGTGTAATTAGTTGCTCGTATTGCCTATCCATTTTCATATCAATTGGCCATTTTTTCTTCTTATAAAGATCTTTAGACATGAGATTTAATTTAGAACCATGGTCGACTAAAGCAACAATTGGTTCTTCTATATCTCCTACCTTCACCAATACCTCAGTAGTTGCTCTTGCCCAATGCTTTCGAGTAAAATGGCTCAAAGTTTTTATTTCTTTATCACTATAATCTTCGAAATGTACTCGTTGATTATACCCATTCTTTTCATTTGTTGGTTGCTTGTAACCAATATCAACCTCTTCTTCATCTTTATATATTCTTGCATCAATAGCATGACTCATTCCAGTTTTGCCCATTACTTGCCTCCTTTGCATAATGTTGTCAATGATAACATCATGAAACTCCTTCTTTGCAATTCCCAAAACTTCTTTCAATTTGAATTCCACCTTAGTGTTTAATATACATTCTTCAAACATCCCTTTCAAATTTGTTGCCGCTTCAATGTCAGAAAGTAGCTTATAAGCAATTGATTTGTCCTTATCTTTTGTCTCCCTTATTTTTTCTTCCAATGATGCTGAGGTATCTTTTACAGGCAATTCTTGTGAAGCTGCCTCCCGAGCCTTGTCTCCTCGAGTTTGTCTCTTAGAAGAATTTTCTTCTCTAGTATCATCAAAATTTCCTCGTCTCTTTTCTTCCATCAAGGCTTCATGTTGGCTCTTAGCAATATATGCATGAACTGAAAGAGACTCAACAGGATCCTCCCAACCTGTTGCACCTCGTATTGTAGCTACAATCCTCAATAACGCTTCTCGAGGTAATTTCCCTTCTTACATTGTAGAAATGGCAGAAGCCCAAAACTCACTAGTTTTTGTATTTCCACCAAAGTCATCATCTACTCTAATACCATAACTTGCACTTTCTTGTGCTGATGTTTCATGCTCTTTTAAGTAATCTTGAAGCAATGCTCTCATTCCTCCCTTGCCAAAATTGGTTTGAAGAAGATCCTCCCTATCTTTTAATGCTATCTTCCCATCTTCTCAGCAAATAATTCCTTGCCGTATCATATTATTAAATTCATTGCAATCTTTTCTAGTGTATGAAGCGTCATCACACCAAATGCATCTTTGTACATATCCTTGTTTTGAAACATTCTTCAAATTATTTGTAGAAGTATTCTCTTCAAGTCTTGCCAATTTGATTTGAAGATCTCACATTCCTCATATAATTTCTTCCATTCCTATATCTGCTTTCTTTGATAAGGATGTTGAAGGTTGAACTGTAGGCATTATTGGTGGTATTGTACGTAATGGAGCTTTGGGTGCTTGTACTGTTTTCAGAATATTGCTCCTATCCTTCCTCCTTTCTTTTTTTGTAAGCAATCCCATGGCATCTTCAACATTCTTCCACTTTGTTGTTAATCCTTCATCTTCTTCTTTGTCTTCAAGAAGGAGTTCTAATTTCTCTTATAATTCTCCATCAGCAACTTGAAGAAATAGATCAACTTTGTTCGGCTCCAATGTCAATTTTTCTACCTTCGATAATTGAGAGTACTGTCTCTCAAATCCCCTTAGTAGCTCTGTTGCTTGCAAATTCTTATTGGGCCGTTCAATCCATTCCAGAAACAGCTTCTTAGTAACGCGATCAACATCTTCCAAGAAATATTCGTCTTTCAATGCATGTGAAAAAACCTCCCATGAATTCCCATAACGATCCGTAATCGATGTAATGTGGTCTCTTATCTCCGGTATCATGGCAAGTCCAATAATTCAACCATTTTCTTCTCAGAAATCCGATTTAATTCCATTTCACGAACATAACATCTTAAATACCTTGAAATATTCCTCCCATCAAATTGATCAATTTTATTGACCTTTGCTTGCAATGCTTTGGTTGCCAAAGCTTCCTTTCGATCATTGCTTTGTTGTTGCTGCATTGATAATGAGAAGGCTTGAAACATACTAGCAATAGACGGATCCATGTGCATATCTTGTCCTTTAGAAGAATCCCCACTAGAAACTCCTCCGAAAAATCCTTCAAAATTTTTATTTTCGTTGTCCATAAAATAAAGATAAAATCAACCAAAATCCAATACCTTCTACCTCAAGCTTTCATGTCGGGTTCACCACTTTTGTCGTATTACGTGTTTTCTTACTCGAGAACGCGCCGGGCGTCTAGCTGTAGAAGATAGTATAGAGATTTGCTAATATTCAAGCAGTTTATCGATTTTTGACTGTTGGAATATAAACAATTGGAAGAATACACTGTAAATCTATACGGATGTCCTTCGACTGCTCACCAAAGTCCTTTTTGCCACAGCCGATAGGTCTCTAGATGTTACACAGAACCACGAACAACTTAAACTGTTCATCTTCGATACCGCTTTACACTCACGATCTTGTATCCACTGACTGTCTTGTTAGATTAATCCAAAATTTTTCACTCACTCCGCATACTCAATCCTATAGACATCCTTTTAATCCTTCAATCACAGACATAACTTTGATTTCACAAAACAGTCAAGAGTAATCACACCTACTTCATTAAAAATCCCGATTCATCACTATAACCCTGACTTCAGCAACGATTGCCTCAGTCTTCCCAAAACCCTATGAAGAAAAAAAACCCCAAATCTCTGTTTTTTTTCTCCTGCCCGAAGCATAAAGTTAGCTCTCCGACCCTTCTCAAACCTTATTCTCTCCGTTTCATTTCTTAACCTATCCTCTCCTTTAACCCTAATTCTCCCCTCTATCAAATCCTAGTCTCTGAATTTCTTCAATCTTCCGTCTTGGATCCGGAATATGCTCCCGTCGTCAGAGCTTTCTCCTCCGTTTTTACCTTTAAGAGACCTTTTTACCGAAAGGACGTTCTCGGAACAGCACAAAGGACGAAACAACCTGAAACAGAATCGAAACCCTCCTAATCGGGACGACATTGAGTCGCCCGATCAATTCAGGTCTCATATTGGCTAAGAGGCCCATAGTAAGACCTGAATGTTCCCGTAATTGGATCGCATTGGGTTGCCCGACCAAGTCACGTCTCATATTTGGTAAGAGGCCCATAATAGGACCTGGATTAGATGTCTTGAAATTGGATCCAATCGACTCTTCGAACCAGGTTCACTCATCGTTGAATTGGTCCTTCCCCTTTCTGTTGACTCCCGTTATTGGAATCGAATGGAGTATTTCAATATGCCTCGACTGACTGTAACGGGGTGACTGAACCTCGCCTCTCAGTATTTGCACTGGAATTGGTCGTTGCTCCCAATATTCGAGGTAACCAAACATTAATAAAAGTCTCTCTTCTTTATATTTTCACAGTATACTCGTGTTACAACACGACACCGGTTGCATTCTATTCTCGAAAGTTCTCTGCTGCTGAAATCAATTATGAGATCCACGATAAGGAACTTCTTGCTAGAATGGATTCTTTCCAAGAATGGCATCATTTTCTTGAAGGAGCTGCACACCTAATGATCGTATACACAGATCATAAGAATTTGGAGTATTTCATGTGGGCTCGAGTTCTAAATCGACGTCAAGCTCGGTAGAGTATGTTGCTATTTAGGTTCGATTTTGTTATGACTTATCAACCTGGAAAGCAGCAAGGACTATCTGATGCCTTTTCAAGGAGATCGTATCTTGTACCAAAGGTTGGAGAAGCAACGTTTGATCAACAATGTATGACGTTGTTGAAGCTAGAGCAATATCTGCTTTGCACTACTGTTGTGCCAATTGATGCTGACTTCTTGAATCAGGTACGTGCCACGACCATTAAAGATTCAGTAGCCATTGATATCAAGCAGCATACCAATGACAACAAATTTAAGGTGGAAGGAGATCTTTTATACTTTGAGGACCGGTTGTATATCCCTAAAGGACCAGTACGAGTCCAAGTTCTTCAATCTCGCCACGATTTTCCAGCTACAGGACATTTTGGATTCAACAAGACCTTATAGCTTATTTCTCAAGATTTTTGGTGACAACAAATGTAGAAGGATGTGAAAGATTTTGTCCTCTCCTGTGACATCTGTTCAAGATCCAAGAATCTTCGACATCGTCGTTATGAACTCTTACAGCCATTACCGATTCTATGTCCACCATGGTCTTTAGTTTCCATGGACTTGCCATCATCGATTTTATTTGACAGCATCTTTGTCGTGGTAGATCGGCTTATAAAGATGGCGCACTTTGTCCCTTCCAAGAAGACATTGTCCAATAAAGTCATAACAAGGCTCTTTCTCGATAATGTGTATTGATATCATGGACTACCAAATGATATCGTATCAGTTCGAGGAACCTAGTTCGTATCAAAGTTTTGGAGATCTCTCTTTGAGATACTGAAGGTGGATATCAAGCTTTCTTTGGCTTTTCATCCTTAAACTGATGGCCAAACGGAATGAGTGAACCAAGTCTTGGAACAATACTTACGATGCAGCATCAACTATCAACAAGACGATTGGACCATATATCTGTCATTAACCGAGTTTGTATATAACAACACCCTCCATGCGTTGACTCAATACTCACTATTCTTTTTGAACTATGGGTATCATCCGAAGCTTGATTTATTGAGTCCGTCAACAAATAATAATTCAGCAGCTCTAGGATTTGTGAAACAACTATCAGAGCTTCAAAATACGTTGAAGCTTCAATTACAATCCGCTCAAGAATCCTACAAGGCGTTTGCAAATAGATTTCGGAATCAAGCACCTACTTTCAAAATTCGAGATAAAGCATGGCTTCTTGGATGGAATATCAAGACCAAGCGACCATGTGATAAGTTGGACTATCAAAGATTGGGATCATTTATCATTCAGAAGCAAATCAATCCAGTGGCGTACCCTCTGGAATTACCGGCTTCTATGAAGGTACATCCAGTCTTTCATGTTTCTCTATTGGAGCCTTATCGAGAATCGTCTTTTCTTGGAAGAGTGCAATGTTTGCGACCTAATATTGAAATTGAGAACCACGAGGAATATGAGGTTGAAAAGGTACTGGATTCATGGTGAAGGTGGGACGAGTTAGAGTATCTTTTTCATTGGTGCGGCCACAATATTAATGAGCGAACGTGGGAGCCAGCTGAAAATCTCACCAATGCGCCACAAAAGGTACATGGGTTTCATCAACAACATCCTCATAAACCTAAGCCGGTTCAACGATAGCTTCTTTCTGAAGCTTGCTCACCCAAGAATATAAGAAAAGGGGAGAGCACCACCAAAATTCGTAGTTGATGTAGTTATTTTCTCCAAGATAAAATAGAATTTTTTCAGTAGCCATAGTTTGGTCTTCTGATATGGATAGCCAAGAGATAGATACTATACCAGTCAGATTATCTCAACCAACTAGCTCACGAAGGCGACTCCGAGATGAAGAACCGCCTACACCACGATGACGATGGAGGATACCAAGTAACCGATTACTGGTGATTGTATTTGAGTCCGAGCCTGCTTACGATGGTCAACCAGAAGGCATATTTGCAGGACAATTTCACAATGAGGACACGAAAGTTCATGCTTGGTCAAAAGTTGAAGGACTAGGCCACTACCATTGGCTTCAAGGGCAGATAAACCACTTGCGTCGTGAACAATAGTTGGAGTTCATAACAGACGTTATGCGACAGATCTTCATTTTCTTGCGTTGGTACTGATTAACAATAACATTGCTTCTTGGAGACTTCAAAGCTAAAGGAGGGGGTGATGTTAGGGACATAATCCTTAGAACCTTTTAGAGACAAGTTTTTAGAACCTTCTAGAGACAATTTTTTAGAACCTTCTAGAAGCAAGTCTCTAGAACCTTCTAGGAGCTTCTTAGTTAGTAGAAGATATTAGAGACATAGTCTTTAGAACCTTCTAGAGACAAGTTTCTAAAACCTTCTAGAGACAAGTGTCTAGAACCTTCTAGAGATAAGTTTCTAGAACCTTCTAGAGACAAGTTTTTAGAACCTTCTAGAAGCAAGTCTCTTGAACCTTCTAGGAGCTTCTTAGTTGATAGAAGATATTAGAGACATAGTCGTTAGAACCTTCTAGAGATAAGTTTCTAGAACCTTCTAGAAGCAAGTCTCTGGAACCTTATAGAAGCTTCTTAGTTGGTAGAAGTTGCTTGAGAAGCTTCCTAAATAGAAGTATATATTGGAATCGAGGCTAAAGAGTTCTTCAGTCTCGACAACACATCTCTTGGAGCTCTAGCTCAACTCTCTGGTGTTGTTCTCATCTGATTAATCTAATTCTTGTCAGTTCTTTCTGAACCTCTTATTAGATCTCGAGTCTGTATTTCTGTGTCCGTGATACAAGAACCTTTTTAGAACCTTCTAGAATCTTCTTAGAACCTTCTAGAATCTTTTCAAGCCTTCTTCAATTGTATGTCAATGACATCATTCTTCCTCTAGCTTTAAGGTATCCAAGAAGCAATGTTGCTGCAAGCTAGTACATGTGCAAGATGTTGAAGATTTATTTCTTAGTGTTTGCTGTATATTCTAATTATTTTTTGTGAGGCAAATAATTCATAGGCCTTTGTAGCCATCAATAGTGTCTCAAGCCTTCTACTTATGATTAAGCATGAACTTTGATATTTTTGTTATAGATTTGTCCTAAAAACACTCTTTTTGAGCATCCTTCATAAGTAAGTTTTACTTCAAAGACAATTACCAACAATCTATTATTTGGTATCCTATGAAGTCTCTGAGGTTCAAGCAGCTCTTCATCTCAAAATTGCCTCCGCGAGCTACTTAATTGAGATAGTATGACTAGTAGGATGTATATCTTTTGACTATCTATATGACATAAAGTAAATAAGACCAAAAGAATATAAACAGGCTATGATTATTAACTCAAACTATTAACTTATATTGTTCTAAATATTTGAAAAAATTGCATCTTCAAAGATTACTTCTTCTCCTTCTTTATAAGGCCAAGAATTAAGAATCCTCATAGTAAAGCCATCTCATTAAGCTATTGTTCATCATTTTACTACTTTTGGTGTAGATAGAAGTCGTTGATGGAACTTTTGAACCTTTATTTGTGCATTAATAAGGTTACCAACTTTTTCCCATGTGTGATTATTGATATTGTATCTTTGCCAATGGACCAAATATTCAAGCCTTTCATATCTCATCTATGAGTTTAATACCTCTTCTATCTCAAATTCAATATGATCATTGATTTCAATCATAGGATATGGTAGTTGTCTTTGATCTAGTATGTTTGATTCTTTATTTCTTTTCAAAAGTGAAACATAAAAGATTGAATAAATCTTTATGGATGAATCTTTATGGATGAAGATAATGCAAAGAAATAAGTTATATTATTAATTTATTTGTGAATCACAAATGGTCCCAATCATTGGTAGTCCAACTTATCACATGGCTTGTTGGTTTTTATATTGTGTGAAGAAGCCATACTTTGTCACCAACTTGGAATGGAGGATGTTCCTTCTTCAATTCAATTGCTACTAGCTTATAACATTATTGTGTTCTTTCTAAGTGAGTCTTCATGGTTGCTTTAAGTTCAGCTATCTTCATAGCAAATTCCTCTACTACTAGATTTGTCGACTTTGAAGGCTCTATCATATCAAACTTTGGATGATGACTATAGTTTGAATAGAATGGCATGTTTTACATAGATGCATGGATTGTATTATTATATGCAAACTCTGCCAATGACATGTAGGAAGTTTAGTCATCTTGTTGATAGTTGATGGTGTATCTCAAATATTACTCAAGAATTTAATTAACTTGCTTCGTTTGGCCATCAATTTGAAGATAGAAGGTAAAATAAAAGTTGATGTCAACCTTAAGAATCTTGAAGAATATCTATCAAAACCTTTATATAAATTGTGGCCCATGATTTGATACAATATCATTTGGTAATCCATAGTAACAATAGACATTGTTAATAAAAAGTCTTCTTTTCTCTTCATCAATAATTGATTTCTTCAAAGGTATTAAATGTGCCATCTTTGTCAATCAATCAACAACTACAAAGATAGTGTCAAATGAGCTTGATGGTAGAAGATCTGTAATGAAATCCATGGAAGTAGATGACTATGGTTGTCTTGACAGAAAGAGATTGAAGAAGTCTATATGGCCATTGTTGAGGTTTCTTTGACATTGAACAAGTCTCACATGATAGTAAAAATTTCTTAACATCCTTCCTCATTTTAGGCTACCAAAAATCTACAGATAGAAGTTCAAGGATATTATTGAATCTAAAATGTCCAACTACACAAAAGTGTCACGGCCATAATCATGTAAGCTAATAATTACATATAGAAATAGGTAGAAGTAAGTAAAAGTAGATAAAAGTAAGTTAATTATATAATATTTAATATAGAAGCTTCCTAGAAACTTCCTAGACGCTGCTTTGACTTCATAGGTGTCTTTAATTGACTTTTTGGATTAGAAACGTGGTCAACAAGTTGGCCATGTGCCACACATGTTGTTAGCTTGAAGATCAAGCTAACTATGTGGCCCACACGTAGAAAAACTTGCCTTGTAAGTCAAGGCATGTGTCCTACAAAGTCAACACATATTGGAGGTCCTATAGAACGTCGCCACGTAGCCCCTTGTTAGATAGTATATATAGAGACAAGAGTGAAGGCTTCTTCGCTCTTGTCAACTCCTTTCTTGCTTCTAGTCCAGGTTCAAGAGTCTTTAGTTTCTTGTCTTGTGGCAATAGCCATTCCAGTTTCCTTTTAATATACCTACTTATTTATATTTTGACTTATTATATCGAGATAGCCTTTTGGTGTATATTTTTCCTCATCGAGTCTTTGTCCTTGACAGATTAACAAGAGCACACTTACAATATCAGAGCTTTGTTTTTTCTTGAGTAAGAGTGGATTACCCCTTTCTCTTGACAAGACATAAGCGTATTAGAAGTTTGCGGATTACCCACTTCTAAACTGATATTGTTCTTAGTATCTTCTTTGTTATCAAGTCTTTCTTTTCTTTTGTCTTGAGCAATATCAAACAAATTTTTCTTCTTAGTGTCATTATGGCAGAGCTTGTTGAAATGAAGAGTGCAATGGCACAAATGCAAGAGCAAATGAGGGAGTTAATGCTTGCGATGCATCAACTCAATTCACCAACATAGGAAAGAACAAGAATAGCAGAAAGTGGAGATATAGAGATGATCGGAGCTACTTCAACATCTACAACAAATCACGTTCCTTCTCCAATTGTACAACATCCTATAAGCACTAGAGAACTAAGAATTGCCTTACCTGAGAAATTTGATGGTACGAGATCAAAGTTTCGAGGGTTCATCAATCAAGTACAATTGGCAATTGAACTTCAACCGCAAAGCTATCCAACTCCAGGATCACAAGTCAGGTTTATTGGCACTCTACTTTCTGGTTCTGCATTATCGTGGTTTTCGTCTTTTCTTGAACAACGAAATCCAATATTGGACAATTTGGAAGCTTTTTTGGCAGAGTTTCGATCTATGTATGGTGAACACGATGCAACTCGTGTTGCAACAAATAAGATCCGAATTCTGCGACAAGGAAATCGCTCAGTAACAGTATATGCTTCACAATTTCGACAACTTGCAATTGACATCAAGTGGGATGATGCTGCACTCATCAGTCAATTTCTTAATGGATTGCAATACGAAGTAAAAAAATTGATGCTCAACTTACCTGATCCTCAAACTTTGAGTCAAACAATCGATTTTGTGGTAAAATGTGATAATCGACTTTTCGAAGTTCGATCTGAGAATCATTCACGGGAACCTCAACGTTATTACTCAATGGCAACATCAACATCTTTGCCAAACGTACATTCGGAAGTAGAAGACATGCAAATTGACGCGGTACGTTTTAAACCTCTAACTGAGCAAGAAAAGATTCGTCGTCGTCAAGAAGGATTATGTTTATATTGCGGAGAACCTAAGCACACTGCTCAACATTGTTCAAAGAAACGACGCAACTATAAAATGAGGGGTACGACGGTCAAAGAAGACAACATGTCAGAAAACGGATCCGTCCAGCTACAATAGGGACCGTGCAGCTGGAACCTTGTACAATTCCTAATGAAGGTCCTATCCTCTCCTCAGAACCCTCTCCTTGTTTTATAATAGACTTATATTTAGGACCTAAGAATTACAAAGCCTCTGCTTTATTAGATTCGGGAGCCTCAGCATGTTTTTTAGATGAACAATTTGTTAAAAGTCGTAAAATACCCTATGTACAGAAACCTAAACCAGTACATGTAGAAGTCATAGATGGTCGTCCCTTGTCTTCTGGAGATGTCACTCATGAAACTCATCCTATAAAACTAACAATAGACGGTCATGATAGCTACATAGCTTTTAACATAATTAAATCCCCGTCCAATCCAGTTATTTTAGGTTTATCCTGGCTAGAAAAATATAACCCTCGAATAGATTAGAATTCGCGTAAACTTGACTTTTCCAAAAGCGTTATTAATAGTTCTACGAACCAAGTAAAAAATTATAAGTCTAGTACAGTAAAACCCGTACTGATAGGTGCAAAAGCATTTATACACGCAGCAAAAGAAGGATCAACTTTTGCTATTTATGCTGCACCTATTTCTGAAAACGTAAAGACTTCAAGTGGCATTTCAAGTCAATATCAAGAGTATCAAGACGTTTTTTAGAAAAAGAATGCAGATATTCTTCCTGAGCATCGTCCATATGATTGTTCAATCGACCTCAAGGAAGGAACTCAGCCACCATTTGGACCAATTTACAGTTTATCGCAAGATGAGATGGCTGAACTCAAGACATATATTGACGAGAATTTAGCGAAGAATTTCATACGCCATTCAAAATCTCCAGCAGGAGCTCCAATTCTATTCGTAAAGAAAAAAGATGGATCTTTACGAATGTGTGTTGATTATCGAGGACTCAACAAGATCACAATCAAGAACAGGTATCCATTACCTTTGATATCAGGACTCCTTGACCAGTTAAATCAAGCTAAGATCTATACAAAAATAGATCTAAGAGGAGCATATAATCTAGTACGGATCAAAGAAGGAGATGAATGGAAGACTGCGTTTCGAACCAGGTATGGACATTTCGAATATAATGTCATGCCCTTTGGACTCACGAATGCACCAGCTGCTTTTCAACATCTCATGAATGATGTATTTCGTGAATTCTTAGACAATTTTGTCGTCTGCTATCTAGACGATATCCTGATCTATTCCAAGAACGTCGAAGAACATGAAATACATGTTCGTCAAGTATTACAAAAACTTAGAGATGCAGGATTGTATGCCAAGATGGAAAAGTGTGTATTTCACACTACTCAAGTTGACTTTTTAGGATACATCATTTCAAATGATGGTCTCATGATGGATTCTAAGAAAGTCCAAACAATCATGGATTGGAAGATTCCAAGGACAGTAAGAGATGTTCAATGTTTCTTGGGATTTGCCAATTACTATCGGATCTTCATCAAAGATATCTCACGAGTTGCAGCTCCACTTACACGCTTGACTAGTAAAGATAAATTTCAATGGAATCAAGAAGCGGAAGCAGCATTTGAAGCCTTGAAGACATCGTTTGTCTCTGCACCAGTCTTATATCGTGTTGACTTTTCCAAGGCATTTTTTATGGAAACAGATGCATCAGATTTTGCCTTGGGTGCAGTTTTATCACAAATGGGAACAGATGACAAACTCCATCCGATAGCTTTTCATTCAAGAAAATTCTCAGCAGCCGAGATCAATTATGAGATCCACGATAAAGAACTTCTTGCGATCGTGGATTCCTTTCAAGAATGGCGTCATTATCTAGAAGGCGCTTCTAGTCCAGTCACTGTGTATACAGATCATAAGAACCTCGAGTATTTCATGTCAGCACGCGTGTTGAATCGTCGTCAAGCTCGTTGGAGTATGTCTTTGTCAAGATTCGAGTTCATTATCACTTATCGGCCAGGAAAACAACAAGGTTTATCCAATGCCCTATCTAGACGTTCTTATTTTGCACCAAAAGAAGGAGATGCAGCTTTTGAGCAACAAAGAACGGTCCTCTTGAAACCGGAGCAATTTCATCTCCGAGCAATGAAATCAACATTGACTGTTGATTCAACTTTTCTCAAGCAAATCCAGTCCAGTATGTCCTCAGACCCTCTTGTTTATGATATCGAGAATAATTCTTCCAAGTCTTATGATCCTTCTAAGTTCGAGTTCAAGAATAATCTATTATATTTTGAAGGACGCCTATATGTTCCAAAAGAAGAAGCACGTTTACGTGTTCTTCAAGCACGTCATGACTTTCCAACAGTAGGGCACTTTGGATATAATAAGACTTTGGAACTCATATCAAGAGATTTTTGGTGGCCACAAATGTGGAAGTCAGTCAAAGACTTTGTACAATCATGTGATATTTGTTCAAGATGAAAAATTCCTCGTCATCAACCTTACGGACTTCTTCAGCCATTACCTATACCAGAACAACCATGGTCTTCTGTTTCTATGGATTTCATCACAGATCTTTCAAGCTCAAGATCTTATGATTCTATATTTGTGATAGTAGATCGTTTCACCAAGATGGCACATTTTGTGCCATGTACAAAATCTATCACAGGTGAAGAAACAGCTAAGCTTTTCATTGATAATATCTATCGCTATCATGGATTACCTAAAGATATCATATCGGATAGGGGAACTCAATTTGTGTCAAGATTTTGGAGGACCCTTTTCAAGATTTTAAAAGTGGACATAAAACTATCTTCGGCTTTTCATCCTCAAACTGATGGACAAACAGAGCGCGTAAACCAAGTCTTGGAGCAATATTTAAGGTGTACTATCAACTACCAACAAGATGATTGGACAACCCTTCTGCCATTGGCAGAGTTTGCTTATAATAATACGGTACATTCTTCCACGCAACAAACACCTTTCTTTGCCAATTATGGCTATCATCCACGACTTGATACTTTTGATTTTTCAAAAGTTGATAATCCTTCAGCAGAAGATATGGCAAATCGGTTGTCAGAGTTACATGCAATAATGAAGACACAATTGAAGGAAGCTCAAGAACGACAAAAGATAAACGCGGATCTATATCGTAAGGAGCAACCATAGATCAACGTCGGTGATAAGGTATGGCTACTTCGTCGTAATATCAAGACTACTCGACCTTGTGACAAGTTGGACTATCGTAGGCTTGGCCCCTTTTCTGTTTCTGAACAGATCAACCCAGTTGCATATCGGTTACATCTACCAGAGTCAATGAAGATCCATCCTGTACTCCACGTATCTCTTCTTGAACCATATAAGACAGTGGATATACAAGGAAGAAGATAAATGCCACCGCCTCCTATAGAAGTAGATAATAATGAAGAATTTGAGGTGGAAGAGATATTAGACTCAAGGCGGCGCCGAAATAAGCTGGAATATCTTGTTCATTGGCGCGGATATGATATTAGTGAACGCACATGGGAGCCATCCAGGAATCTAGCAAATGCATCAACTAAAGTCAAAGTTTTTCATCAACGACATCCATCAAAACCAAGATGAAAATCTCTCTTATAAAAGAGACAAGATTGAGGCAAGATAACATTCAATTTCCTATCCTTGTTTGTAACTTCTTTGCATTTGTGACGCTAATTAGATGGAGAGCCAACAACCAGCAGATTCAACTCAAGAACCTTCGTTTGCTGACCTGCCGGACGAGACATTACGATTGTCACAACCTTCAAGACGATGCAATCGAGATGAAGATCTTCAAGAACGACATGTTCTTCTTCGAACAGATGGTGAGATACAACGCGTTTGGTATCACGATTTGGGAAGGGACTCCCGATGTTTGGTGATTTTGCTAGAGGTAGGAACAACTCCTGATGGTGTTCCGAATATTCTATTCGAAGGAAGTTATGAAGGCCTCAATAATGATCAAATAACTGGGTGGTCTTCCCGCCCTGGTATGGGACACTACCGATGGTTGAGAGGCCCTATCAATCATCTTCGAAGAGAACAGAGATCAGAGTATGTGGCGAATACAATTCGTCGCATCATAGATTTCCTCAACATATGATGACTGCTCCTCGTGGAACTCGTCTCTAGAAGGAGGGGTAATGTCACGGCCATAATCATGTAAGCTAATAATTACATATAGAAATAGGTAGAAGTAAGTAAAAGTAGATAAAAGTAAGTTAATTATATAATATTTAATATAGAAGCTTCCTAGAAACTTCCTAGACGCTGCTTTGACTTCATAGGTGTCTTTAATTGACTTTTTGGATTAGAAACGTGGTCAACAAGTTGGCCATGTGCCACACATGTTGTTAGCTTGAAGATCAAGCTAACTATGTGGCCCACACGTAGAAAAACTTGCCTTGTAAGTCAAGGCATGTGTCCTACAAAGTCAACACATATTGGAGGTCCTATAGAACGTCGCCACGTAGCCCCTTGTTAGATAGTATATATAGAGACAAGAGTGAAGGCTTCTTCGCTCTTGTCAACTCCTTTCTTGCTTCTAGTCCAGGTTCAAGAGTCTTTAGTTTCTTGTCTTGTGGCAATAGCCATTCCAGTTTCCTTTTAATATACCTACTTATTTATATTTTGACTTATTATATCGAGATAGCCTTTTGGTGTATATTTTTCCTCATCGAGTCTTTGTCCTTGGCAAAAAGTCATGGTATGCTTGAAGAACGCATAGGCAAGTTGGTCCTTCAGGAATAAACAAACATTCTTCAAAGAACAAGAGGTTGTCTTCAATCTTGAATTTAGAAGACTATTTAAGAAGGTTGTTGGTAAGAAGCTTGATATTAAGAGGGTCGATGATTAAGGTTTTACAAACCTGATCAAAAAATAATAAATTCACAAATATTGATATATTAGTTGCTCAAAAATGAAATTTCAGAAGCTTTAATAAGGTTGCCCATTGTTGGTCACATGCTACCTTACCTTCTTTTGTTTCAAGGTAAGAATATTTTGATAATGCACTTCATAATCTTTGTTGGTTCTTGTATCAATACATGATGCAAAAGTCAAATTGGGATAAAGATATATTCTAATGCACTTAGCAATGGTTCAAGACTTGGACTAATATAAAGTATTCAAGATTCTTAAGATTTGTATATATAGTCACCTGATGAGAGGTGCTTTCAAAAAAATGGTACTATTCTTAGAAGGAATCCATGATGGTAAGCAATTCTTTATTGTAGATTTTGTAGTTGATTTTTGCTAGTGAAAATTTTCTAGAATAGAATGCAATTGGATAAAATTTGTCATCTTCTCTATACTGCAATGACATTGTTCTCAATGCAAAGTTTGAAGCATCGGTCTCTATAAAATATGACTTGTTGAAATCTGAATATATCAAAATAGGAGGTGTTATAAAAGCATCTTTAAGCTTTGAAAAGCTTTCTCTACTTTGGAGCCTCAGTCTAGCTTGTCTTTATATATCAACCACGTAAGTAGAACAATCTTGGAGTAATACCTAACAAAAATTCTATGGAAGTTTACAAATCCAAGAAAACATTGGACATCACGTACATATTTGGCTTTGTTCAATCGATAATTGCTTACATTTTTTTTAGATCCATAAAAAAGTATTTATTGGAAATAATATATCCAACAAATTTCACCTGAGATACATGAAATATACACTTTTCCAATTTTACATATAGCCCAATACTTTGTAGCTTTTCTAACATAAGCCAGATATATTTTTTTATGGTCTTTTGGATTATTGGAAAAGATTAGAATATTATCTAAATAGATGACAACAAAGTTATTGAGATGTTTATCAAATATGTCATTCATTAAGTGTTGGAATATGGTTGGTGTATTGATAAGTCCAAAAGGCATGACATTGTATTCAAAATGTCCATACCTAGTGCAAAATATTGTCTTCCATTCATCTCCCTCTTAAATGCATACCAAGTTATATGTACCTCATAGATCAATCTTTGTAAAGATCTTTGCTTGGTTAAGTCGATCGATATTAATGGCAATGGATATTGATTCTTTACCATTATTTTATTAAGACCACAATAATTGATACACATCTATAAAAATCTTTCTTTTTTCTTTACAAATAACATTGAAGTACGAATTGGTGACTTGGAATATTGAATAAAATTCTTAGCTAGATTTTCATCAATATACTCTTTTAAAGTCAAAAGCTCATTTTGAGATAAATTATAGATAGATCCAAACAGTGATTGAATACTTTTTTAAAGGTCAATTGCATAATCATAACGACAATGCTTCAACATGATATCCTCATTTTTTTTTTTTAAATACATCTATAAAATCTTTATATGCCTTTGAAATTGTTCTTATAGAAACCACATGTCTGATTGTAGATTTGCATAAACAAAAAATGTAGTGCCTTATTTGGCTGCCTTCATAAATATTCTAATTCTAATAATTAAATGTTACTTAAGTTTTGGCTTGTCAGGTATTAAAAGCTTTTTCATTGATTTGGAGGTTTTATGATCTATTAGAAAAAATTCTAACTTTTGGAATATCCAATCTATTTATGGATTATATTTTTTATGCCATGAAAGTTTTAAAATGACTAAACTTAATGGTGATTTAATGATATTGAATACTACTTGACTACTATGGTTATTGAAGGTTATTTCTAATAAAATTGTCTCATGAGTGATGTCTCTAAAAGATTAAGATCAACCATCTATACCTTCTATATGTACGGCTTTGGATTTTTTGATCGTACATATTTTGTATGATCTAGAAAATTCTTTATCAATAAAACATGTAGAGGTTCCCGAGTTAAGTAATATATAATACTTTTATTTTGTAACTCCTAACTATACATGTATAGTAAAACAACAAGAAGAACTAGCAAAGAATATAGGACCTTTTTTGATTTGTGATAAAAAAGAATCTAATTATAAGATTCTTATTATGGCTAGATACCCTCATTTGTTTGCAAAGCTTTTGATGATGTCGTAGTACTCCTCATTCAATATGTATGTTGGTATTTCTTTGATGAATTATCAACCTTATGGCCAGATTTTTTACAATATAAGCATAGGCCAAATTCCCTTTGATGCTTTTTTTTATTGCTTTGAAAGCGGTTTGAAGCAAATTGCATCAATCTACATATATGCTGCTTGTAAATGCTCATTAAAATAGGATGGTGAAGAAGCTCTATAATAATTAGTATATACATATGATGTAATTGAAGAACATTTATCTTAATGTTGTTGAAATAAATAGTTATTGCACTTCACGGCTTGACTAATGGCTTCATTGAATATTTAAAGATTTGACATAGATAACAATAAGTCCTTGCTATCATCTCTTATCCTCCAATGAAATCGACTCATCAACCTATCTTTTTTTCAATTTATATGATATACTAATTGTCACAAATTTGAGGCATACATTGATGCAGAATACATTTGTTGTTAAAGACTTTGAATTTTAGTTGTTGAAGAACAAATTCTATCATATTCACCAAATGCTTCTACAAATGTTGTCAAAAATGCTTCAAAATTGTGCAATATAGGAGAATTTTTTTTCAAATAATGGAGCAAACCAAGATAAAGCTTGATTTAAGAGCAAGGTTCCAATCAAACCTACACAAGATGCTTTAGTAGAATATTGTTGAGATTGAAAGAAGGAAATTAGTTGTACTTGGTTTACAAAGCTTCAAAATTTTGAGCGGGTGTTATTAAATTTTTTTGGAAGGCTGATCTTTGGTTCTTTTGATGTTATTGTTGTCAGATCATCTCCTTGAATGGATGCGCCTTCTATATTTATTAAAGTAGACATAGTGATTTGAGAGTTTGGAATCTCTATTACTATTTGATGTCATGGTTGAAATACTTTGGCTCCTTGACCATTATCTATGGTCATATATAGTTCTTTATTTTATTTTGACAAAGTCTTTGACTTGATTTTCAATACTTTAAGAGCATTAATAGTAAAATCTAACTTAATTTCTTTGAAGTCTATCATATTGACTTTTCTACCTTTTGCAATAAAAAATCAGAAAAATACATACATTCAAAGGAAAAAAAGCTTGATCTATGATATAAAGAAAAAAAAAAAAAAAAAACAAAACAAAAGAAAATTAAGAACAAAATAATATTACTCTAAAGGAAGATAATCCATAACCTCTAGAATGTTATAGTACTTTCAAAAATAAGGATAATCTACTTTGTATCAAGAAAGACCAAGCTTTTAATATTATTTAATAGTAATCTCGACAAATCATTAGAGGTTGTATATAAGATAAGAATTGAAGACGAAGAAATAGAATTAGCTCAAAACTAGAACAATAACTAGATATAATACAAAAAGGTCCTAACTAGACCACAAGAAGTGAGTTGTTGAGATTGGAGATCCCTTCATCCTTGACTTTTATATATATAAGGTCCTAAAGAGCTTCTTCATAAGTTTTTGTGATGCTTGAGAATAAAACAAGCCTAAAATCCTTGTTTGACAACTTCATAAATCATCTAAAGTCTCCTAGAACCTTCTGGGATCTTCTATAATCTTTTAGAATTTTCTAAGAATCTTTTAAAACCTTCTTAGAACCTATTGGAACCTTCTAGAATCTTCTAGGATCTAAAAGTATCTTCTTAAAACCTTCTAAAATCTTCTTGAACCTTCTTCAATTATATGTCCATGATAGACAAAATTCAAGACTGATTTTGAACTTTTTATGCCATTTACTAGATTTTTTTATTTTTCTTTTGTAAATTTGGAAGAAGCTAGAAGTCATTGTTAGCTTTCCAATAAGCTTTAGCAAATAAAGAGAAGAGCTATGACAAGGGTGATCCAATCTAATTTCTAGACAAAGATTTTGAAGTAGTGACTATAATAAAGAGCCAATCTTTTCTTCCTTGGTCTGACTCTCATTTTTCAAGATTTTATTTATAAAACTTATAAATTTGAAGTTTGCAGCTTGATATAAATACATTGATGAATACTTGACTAAGAATTTCATATGTAGTTCAAAATCTCATGTAGGAGCTCCTATCTTATTTGTGAAGAAAAAAGATGGATCATTACAAATGTACTTGGATTATCAAGGACTCAAGGAGATTACCATCAAGAAAAGATATCCTCTATCTTTCATATCTAAACTTTTTGATCAATTAAATTAAGCTAAGATCTATACAAAAATAGATCTATAATGAGCATACAATTTGGTCTACATTAAAAAAAGAGATGAATGGATGACTGCATTTTAAAAAAGGTATTGACACTTTGAATAAAATGTCATACCTTTTGGACTCACAAATGCACCAACAGCTTCTTAACATCTTTTGAATGAAATTTTTTGTAAGTTTTTAGATGATTTTATTATCTATTACTTAGATGATATTTTAATCTATTCTAAAGATGCAAAAGAAGATGAAGTTCATGTTTGTTGTGTGTTACAAAAATTAAGAGATGCAGAATTATATACTAAGATGGAAAAGTGTGTATTCCACACTACCCAAGTTGACTTCTCAAGATACATCATTTCAAACAATGGTCTAATGATGGATCCTATAATAGTTCAGACAATCATGGATTAGAAGATTCCAAAAACAATAAGAGATGTACAATGCTTTTTGAAATTTGCCAATTACTATCAGATCTTCATCAAGAACTTTTTTCAAGTTATAGTACCACTTATATGCTTAACTTGTAAAGATAAGTTCGAGTGGAATAAAGAAGCAGAAGCATCATTTGAAGTTTTGAAGAAAGCTTTTACTTCTGCATTAATTTTACATTGCGTCAACTTCTCCAAAGTATTTTTTATGGAAAAAAATGTATCTAATTTTGCCTTAGGTGTAGTCTTATCATAAATAGGAGTAGATGGCAAACTTCATCTAATAGCTTTTCATTCAAGAAAATTTTTAATAGCCAAGATTAATTATAAGATCCACAACAAGAAACTTCTTGCAATTACGGATTCTTTTTAAGAATGGCATTATTATTTAGAAGGCACTTTAAATCCAGTCATGGTATATATGGATCACAAGAACCTTGAATATTTTATATTAGCATGTGTTTTGAATTATCACTAGACTCGTTGGAACATGTCTTTGTCAAGATTCAAGTTTAATATGACTTATTAGCCAAAAAAACAACAAAGTTTGTTTGATGCCCTTTCTAGACATTCTTATCTTATACCAAAAGAAAGAGAAGCAGCTTTTAACCAACAAAAGATAATTTTAGTGAAGCCAGAATAATTTCATCTTTAAGCAATGAAATCAATATTGACTATTGATTTGACTTTTTTCAAGTAGATCCAAGTAAGTATGTCGTCAGACCTTCTTGTTCATGATATTAAAAATAATTCTTCTAAGTCTTAAGATACTTCTAAATTTGAGTTTAAGGAGAAACTATTCTATTTTGAAGGATGTTTATATGTTCTAAAAGAAGAAGCATGATTACATGCTCTTAAAGCTTGTCACAATTTCCTTGCAGCATGTCATTTTGGATATAATAAGACTTTGAAGCTTATATCTAGAAATTTTTGATAGCCTCAAATGTAGAAGGCTATTAAAGAATTTTTTATAGATATGTGATCTTTGTTCAAGATCAAAAACTCATCATCATCGACCTTATGGACTCTTCTAACCATTACCTATACCAAGATAATTATGGTCTTCTATTTCTATGGATTTTATCATGGATCTTCTAATTTCAAGTTCATATGATTCTATATTCATGATTGTAGATCGTTTCACTAAGATGGCATATTTTGTATCATGTACAAAATCTATCACAAGTGAAGGAACAACTAAACTCTTCCTTCACAACATCTATAGCTATCATGGATTATAAAGGGATATTATATCAAACAGAGGAACTTAATTTTTATGGAATTTTTGGAGAATTCTTTTCAAGATATTGAAGGTGGATATAAAACTATCTTTAGTTTTTTATCTTCAAACTAATGGACAAATAGAATAGATAAATCAAGTTTTAGAATAGTATTTAAGATGTACCATCAACTATCAACAAGATGATTGGACAACTCTTTTTTCATTAGCAGAGTTTACTTACAATAATTCTATACATTCTTCTATCTAAAAAATATCTTTCTTTGCCAATTACAGTTATCATTCATAATTTGATACTTTTGACTTTTTAAAAGTTGATAATCCTAAGGCAAAAGATATGACAAATTGATTGTCAGAGCTACATGCAAGAATGAAGGTACAATTATAAGAAGCTCAAGAATGACAAAAAGACAATACAGATGTTTATCACAAGGAACAACGTCAATTCCACGTAGAGGATAAGGTATTTTTACTTCATCGTAATATTAAAACTATTTATCTTTGTGATAAACTGGATTATTGTAGGCTTAGACTATTTTCCATTTATAAACATATCAATCCAATTGCTTATCGATTATACCTATCGTAATATATGAAAATCCATCTTGTATTCCATGTATCTTTACTTGAGCCATACAAGACAATGGATATACAAAGAAGGAGACAAATGCCACCACTTCCTATAGAAGTAGAAAATATTGAAGAATTTGAATATAGAAAAATATAGAAGAAGTCTTAGATTCAAAGTAGTGTCGAAATAGGTTAGAATATCTTGTACATTGGCCTAGATATGATATTAATCAATGCACATGGGAGCCATTTAAGAATCTAGCAAATGCATCAGCCAAAGTTAAAGCTTTCCATCAACAACATCCATCAAAACCAAGATAAAGAAAGAATAAATTCTTTGCTATAAAACAAAGCAAGTCCAATGGAGATTTCATTTTATCTTGTATTATTATTTTTTTGGATTATTTAGTACTTAGGAGATAGAGAATCAACAACTAGTAGATTCAACTCAACGATCATAATTTATTGAGCTACCAAATGAGACATTACAACTATCAAAACCTTTGAGATGGTAAAATCAACATGAAGTTCTTCAAGAATGATATATTCTTTCTTCAATAGATGGCAAGATACAATGCATTGTCGTAATACGTGAAGTCTTGCTTAAGAATACTCTGGATACCTAGCTGTGGAAGGTAGAATGGAAATTGCTACAAAATTTTTTTAATTCTAATAGAACACTAATAAGGCTAAAGAAGCTTTAATCAAATTCAAAGAAACCTCAAAGGAATTACAAAGAAATAATAAGAAATCTTAAAAAAATATTAGAATGATTACAAACATATCTCAAATACATCTCAATTCAATCTTAATTTAATCCTAGTTAAAATCCTAATAGACTTCATTCAAATTTTAGGCCAAAAACTAATTAAATCTTAAATCCTAAACTAACTCAAATAAAAACCCAAATCCTAAATCAAATCCTGACCAAATCCTAATCAAAACTTAAATCCTAAACCAAATCCTAAATCCTAAATCAAATCGTAAATCCTACACCAAATTCTAAATCCTAAATCAAATCCTAACCAAATCCTAAATCCTAAATCAAATCCTAACCAATCTTAAATCAAATCCTAAATCATAAACTAAATCCTAATCAAGTCCTAATCCTAAATCAAATCCTAATCAAACCATAAATCTAAACCAAATCCTAACCAAATCCTAACCAAATCCTAACCAAATCCTAAGCAAATCCTAAATCCTAAACCAAATTCTAATCTTAAATCAAACCCTAATCAAATCCTAATCCTAAATCAAACCTTAATCCTAAACCAAATCTTAACCAAATCTAAATCCTAAATCAGATTCTAACCAAATCTTAAACCCTAAATTAAATCCTAATCTTAAATCAAATCCTAATCAAATCCTAAACCAAATCCTAAACCATAAATCAAATCCTAGTAATTCCTACTGCAGATTTAAACCTCAATTATTACGAATGAACTATTAATCTTAATTAAAAATTTACATGCTTTTGAAAAATTAAGTTGCAAAAAATCACAAAAAAATTTAAAAAGGATACGAATTATAAAATAGACAATAGCCTCAAAAACAAGCTTAAATATTGGTCGGCCCCTTGTCCGACCTTGATGCCAATCTTCCAAAGCCAATATCTCTCTTTTTAATCGTTTGATTGATTTCAAAATTCTCATACATATAGAAAAACAAGTCTAATATCCTCATACATAAATTTAATTCCAATCCAACTAATAGATTACAAGAAATCATAAAAATCCTCATTGGATCTAAAATTCTACTTTCTAAGACCTTGGCCCACTTAAATCTCAATAATCCTCAATTCAATTGTTAGATTGAGCTAAGATTCACAACACATATTAAGCACAACTATGACCATTAATCCACTAAATTTCACTTATAGATCTACTACAAAACTCTTGAAATCACTAGAAACGTCAATCCCATTTTATTTCATAAAGCCCAAGTCATCCAAAAATAAGGTTAACTTTATAAAGAAGAGACAAGTTTTAAGAAAAAAGAATATTGTAAGAGCTATTGGAGTACATGAAGGTGAATCTTCATCAAGTGAAAGGAGATATCCTTTGAGAGATCGAAAATAACTTGGTGTATGGTAGAAGAATCACATCTTTTCTTAAGTAAGTGAAAAACATGTCAATGTTGCACTCCTTGTTGATCCATTGAGTTTGTGTGATGCAATGAAGTCCACGAATGCTATGAAGTGGGAAAATGCCATGAAAAAAGAGTAAAAATCACTCATAGACAATGGAACATGGGAATTGACTCAACTTCCATCAAATCGATCTTCAATTGGTTGTAAAAAGGTGTTTAGAACCAAAAAGGATACAATAGAAAATGTTATGAGATACAAGGCTAGGTTAGTTGCCAAAGGATATTCATAAGTTGCTGGAGTTGATTTCAATGAGACATTTGCTCTCGTGACCAAATTCAAAATAATTAGAACTATTCTGGCTATTGAAGCAGCAATGGACTTGGAGATGCATCAAATGGATGAGAAGATGGCTTTCTTCAATAGAAAGTTGGAAAAAGACATCTACATGGATCAACCTCAAGGATTTGTTGAAGATGGCAAACAAGACCTTGTTTGTAAGTTGAAGAAATCCTTGTATGGGCTCAAGTAATCTCCAAGGGCATGGTACCAACATATTGATACATTCTTTGTGAATGAAAGATTTGTAAGGAGTGAAGCTGATCATTCATTGTATGTGATGCAATCAAATGAATTCATATTGATTGTTATCATCTATGTTGATGATTTAATTATCTCAACCAATGCTATGAAGATGATGGATTGGTTGAAAATAAAGTTAGAAAAAAAATATGAGATGAGTGATTTGGGAGAGCTTCACTATTATTTAGGATTGGAATTTATGAAAGATCATGCTAAGAAGACCATTACAATGAGCCAAAGTAATTACATTAAAGAGGTGCTGAAATAATTCAACATGGAGGAATATAAGCCTATTGAAACACCTTTGGAAGTCAATTTGAAGTTGATGAAGCTCACGGAAGAAGAATTTGCTGAAGTTGAAGGATAAATGCAAGGTGTTCCATACAAGGGAGCAGTGGACTCACTTATGTATGCAATGATTGGTACAAGGATGGATCTTGCATATGTAATGAGTGTTGTGAGTCAACACATGTCAAAGGCTGGACTAATCCATTGGCAACCATCAAAAGGATCATGAGGTATTTAAAAGGTATTTTGAACTTCAAATTATGTCTTAAAGGTGATAACATTAATATGCATGGTTATTGTGATGTAAATTAGGCTAAAGATGCAAATGATAGAAGGTCAACAATGGGATATGTATTCTTTGTTGGAGTGGGAGTAATTTCATGGAATTGCAAAAGACAACCAACAATTGCAAGGTTAACAATAGAGCGGAGTACATAGCAGCAAGTCATGATGCAATGGAGGTAATATGGCTAAGACAACTTTTGGAGGACATTGAAGATGTGCAAATGGAAGCAACTCCAATGAAGTGTGACAACCAAGGATGTCTTCCATTTGCAAAGAATCCAAAGCATCATTCAAGGACCAATCACATTGACATTCAACATCACTTCATAAGAGAGAAGATTAAAATGGGAGTGATTGATATGAAGTATTGTGCAATAGAAGACATGCTTGCTGATTTGTTGATAAAGGCATTAGTAAAGGATAGACACCATATATTAACAAAGGTATTAGGATTTGAAAGTCTTTTGACCAATATCAAAGTGAGAGTGTTGAAGTAAAAGTAAATATATATATATATATATATATATATATATATATATATATATATATATATATATATATATATATATACCTTGTAGAGGATATTATCTTAGGTAAGTTGCTAATGGTCAAAGAGTTGACTCTTGATATATAGAAAGGAAATTCTATAGATATAGGATAAAGTTAAGGACTAAAAGTCAAAGTCAAGAGCATAAAGTATGAACTAAGAAATATCCATAAATTATGTAAGAGTAATTAGTGTTTGGCATAGGATACCTTTAAGATTAGTAAGATGCAAAAGGATCCAAGGACCATAGAATAACCTCGAGGTACGTTAGATACCAAAGGATCATAAGACCAAGGATCTTATGTATAAAAGTCAATGAGTGGAAGTTGTCTTATAGGGCAGCAACCACAACCTATAAGTATTGGGTGTTGGAAGTGAGAGATATCTTATTCCATACTCTCTTTGTGTACAACTTTGTTTATGCTATGTGTTGTGACTTCAAAGTTCTATTTCTTTAATAAATAAGTGCACCACCATTCCACTTGATATCAGTTGCAGGTTTTGGAAATTATAAAGCATATAATGTTACTGATTGATTAACTTGTCACAAAATATGGATCTTATTGGTTACAACATGAGTTTCATCATATTTTTCATATATGGACTGGAATTCTATGAAAAATGCCTCCAAATTATTCAATATTGGATCTCGTCGTTTAAGAAAAGATGAAAACTACAATAGTGCTAAACGTGAAAGAATTGTAACAATGAATCTAACTTGTGATCTTGGAGTTGAATAGCTTTGAGGTTGAAGTTCAATCACAAGTTGTATTTGATTAATAAATCCTCAAAATTTGGATCTTGTACCATGAAATTTCTCGGATAAAGCAACTCTTAATTCTTTAACACTTGAAGGATGTTCCACTATGGGTAGAGGGACATGATTTGGTGCAGATGTTAAAGCAGCTCTAATCATTTCTATATCCTCACTTCCTTCCATTCTTGTTAATATATATGGTGGTAAGTTAAGTTGATGCATCGCAAGTATCAACTCCCTCAATTGTTTTTGTATTTGTGCCATTGTACTCTTCATTTTAATAAGCTTTGCCATAATAACATTCAAAAAAATATCTAATATCACTTAAGACAAGTAGAAGAAAGGGCTTGAGGACAAAGAAAATATTAAGAACAATATCAATTTAGAAGAGGACAATCCATAACTTCTAATATACTTATGTCTTATCATTAGCAAGAGATAATCCACTCTTAATCAAGACACGATAAAGCTCTGATATTATAAGTGTACTTGTATCAATCTATTAAAGACATGAACTATAAGATGATGCATAAACCAATGAAATCTATATCAAAGAAAGAGTAAAAAAATAAAAATAAAGAAGTATGTATATTAAAAATAAATTAGAATAGCTTCTTGCGAAAAGACAAGAAAATTTGAGACTCTTGAAACTAAACTAGAAGTAAAAAAGGAGTTGACAAGAATGAAGAGGGATTCATTCTTATCTCTATATATACTATCTAATTAGAGGCTATGTGGCGATGTTCTATAGAACCTCCAATATGTGTTGACTTTATAGAATACATGCCTTGACTTATAAGGCAAGTTTTTTTATATGTGGGCAACATAGTTTGCTTGGTCTTTAAGCTAATAATATGTGTGGTATATGGCCAACTTGTTGACTACTTTTTTAATCCAAAAAGTCAATTATAGATACCTATAAAGTCAAAATAGCATCTTTCTATTAGAGACATAGTCCTTAGAACCTTCTAGAGACAAGTTTCTAGAACCTTCTAGAAGCAAGTCTCTGGAACCTTCTAGAAGCTTCCTAGTTGGTAGAAGTTGCTTGAAAAGCTTCCTAAATAGAAGTATATATTGGAATTGAGGCTGAAGAGTTCTTCAGTCTCGACAACACATCTCTTGGAGCTCTAGCTCACCTCTTTGGTATTGTTCTCATCTGATTAATTTAGTTCTTGCTAGTTCTTCCTGAACTTCTTGTTAGATCTCGAGTCTGTATTTCTCTGTCCGTGGCAGTTTGTCAAGACTACACTCATCTCAAATATCAGAGCTAGTTTCTTCTTTGTTAGAGTGTGGATTATCCCTCTGCTTGGAAGTGTACTAGCATTTTAGAGGTTGCGGATTACCCTCCTCTAAACTAATACTTCTTTTGTTACAATATTAGAGTCTTATTCTTCTTGGAGAGAGTGGATTATCCATTTTCTTGAAGCTCTTAAGGCATTTTAGAGGTTGCGGAGTACCCTCCTCTAAACCAATATTGTCTTCTTATAGAGTTATTTTTGTCCTTCTCTTAGAATGGCCGGAGGCCAAGACATTAGTATGATGGAAAGTTCGGAGTCCAAGTTGGATGCTATCATGAATGCCCTTACTATGTTATCGCAAAGAACTGCAGAGATTGAAGGAGTCATGGCAAGGCTTCATAATGATGGAACATCTGAGATGGCACAATCTAGGTTGCACCAGCCTCAAACTTCTGCACTTGGAGAAGCAACTTTGCCTCTGGTTCGACAAGCACCGCTAGTTCTACAACATAAGGAGCCCCGAGTTAGCCTTCTGAAGAAGTTTGATGGTACGCGTTCCAAGTTTCGAGGATTCGTCAACCAAATCAGGTTGATAATAGTTTTACAGCCCGAACGCTATCCAACGGAGGAGTCACGTGTTGGGCTTGTTGGAACCTTACTTACAGGGCAAGCTCTATCATGGTTTGCTCCTTTGTTTGAGAAACGATCGTCCATACTAAACAACTTTGAAACCTTTTTGGACGTGTTTGCAGAAGCATTTGGTGAACACGATAAGGTTCGATGGGCTACAACAAAGATCCGGTCACTATGACAAGGAATGTGCTCTATATTAGTCTATGCATCGGACTTCAGGCAATTAGCATGCGACATCAATTGGGATGAAGAAGCATTGATGAGTTGATTCTATTAGGATTTAAGGGACGATGTGAAGGATTTGCTGTTAACTCTTCTTGATTTGCAAACGCTCAACGAAGCTATTAGCCAAGTTGTGAAGTACAATAACTGCATATTCCAACGTCGCCAAGACCAACGTTCAAGACAACATACGATTTGCCATGCCTCAACTATGTTGGCAAGCAGCATGAATTCACATTCAAAGGTAGAAGATATGCAAATTGATGAAGTACTTATCAAATCCCTAACTCTACAAGAAAAAAAGTAGCATATGGAGGAAGGTCTATGCTTGTATTGCGGTGAAAAAGGCCACAAAGTTGGAAATCGCCCAAAGAAGTAAAATTGATGTATTGTCATGACTAAGGGCACGTTTGTTCAGGAAAACGAGGATGCCCAACCAGAATAGGAACCGTGCGGCTGGACAGTGAAATATTGCAACAACAACCAAGTTCCTTTCTTTCCGCTCAATCTGCCCTTTATTTTACAATCCCTTTGCTTATTGGTCCTCACAAACTGAGAACCTTAGCATTATTAGATTCAAGAGCATCTGCTTGTTTCTTAGACGAAGAAATTGTGAAGTGTCATAAGATCCCTTTAGTACAAAAATCCAAACCTATTCACATTGAGGTCATAGATGGACGACCTTTATTGTCTGGTAGTGTCACCCATGAATCAGAACCTATAGAAGTGACGTTTAAGGGCCATAGTAGTCATATTATTTTCAATATTATTAGAACCCATCATATCCTGTTATTCTTGGTCTTTCCTGGTTGGAAAAGCATAACCCATCCATAGATTGGAAGTTGTAGAAGATAACCTTTCCCACAAAACCACCCAAGAGCAAGCCTAGTAGAAAATCCCGAATAGAGAAATCCTTATTTATTGGAGCAAGAGTGTTTATAAGATCGTCCAAGGAAGGCACACCGTTTGTCATTTATGTGACTCCAACTACCGGGGAGAAGATCTCAACAGCAAGTATACTTGAGCAATATAAGGATTTTAAAAACGTGTTTCAAAAGAAGAATGCCGACATGCTACCAGAACACAGACCATATGATTGCGCCATAGACTTGTAGGAAGGAGCACCGATCTTATTTGTGAAGAAGAAAGATGGCTCGTTGCGGATGTGTATAGACTATGGAGGCCTCAACAAGGTAACAAAGAAAAATCGTTATCCATTATCCTTGATTTCTAATCTCTTAGAATAACTTAGACGTGCAAGGATCTTTACAAAAATTGATCTAAGGAGAGCTTACAACCTCATACGAATTAAGGAAGGAGATGAGTGGAAGACAATGTTCTGTACAAGGTATGGCCATTTTGAATATAATGTCATGCCCTTTGGTCTTACCAATGCTCTAGCGATCTTTCAACATATGATGAATGAAATTTTTCGAGAGCACCTTAATGATTTTGTTGTCATCTATTTGGATGATATTTTGATATTCTCCAAAAACGAGGAAGAGCATGAAAAGCACGTTCGTTTGGTCTTAGAGAAACTACGTGAGCAAAGACTATATGCGAAGTTAAAAAAGTGTTTATTTTACTGAATAGAGATGGAGTTTTTGAAGTTCATTGTGACTACAGAAGGCTTGAAGATGGACCCCAAGAAGGTGGAAGCAATCATGTTCTGGGAGGTTCTGAAGACGGTTAGAGACGTACAATGCTTTCTTGGTTTTGCCAACTTCTATCGGAACTTCATCAAGAATTACTCTCAAGTTGCTACTCCTCTCACTAGGTTGACATGCAAGGATAAGCTAGAATGGGGACCTCTAACGGAGAAGGCATTTCAAGACTTGAAGACTGCATTTACTACAGCTCCAATCTTGGTACATCAAAACTTTACAAAGGCCTTTTATTTAGAAACTGATGCTTCGGATTTTACCTTGGAAGCTGTACTTTCACAAATGGGAGAAGACAAGAAGTTCCATCTGATTGTATTCTATCCTCGAAAGTTTTCTGCTGTTGAAATCAATTATGAGATCCACGATAAGGAACTTCTTGCTATAGTGGATTCTTTTCAAGAATGGTATCACTTTCTTGAAAGAGTTGCACATCCATTGACCGTATACACAAATCACAAGAATTTAGAGTATTTTATGTCGGCTCGAGTACTAAATTGACGTTAAGCTCGGTGGACTATGTCGCTATCTAGGTTTGATTTTGTTATCACTTATCGACCTGAAAAGTAGCAAGGACTATCTGATGCCTTATCGGAGAGATCGTATCTTATATCAAAGGCTGAAAAAGTAGCATTTGATCAACAATGTACGACGTTATTGAAGCGAGAGCAATTTCGGCTTTATGCTACTATTGTGCCAATTGATGCTGACTTCTTGAATCATGTATGTGCCGTGACCATTAAAGATTCAATAGCCATTGATATCAAACAGCGTACCAATGACAACAAATTCAAGGTGGAAGGAGATCTTTTATACTTTGAGGACCGGTTGTATATCCCAAAAGGACCAGTACGACTCCAAGTTCTTCAATCTCTCCATGATTTTCTAGCTGCTGGATATTTTAGATTCAACAAGACCTTGGAGCTTATTTCTCAAGATTTTTGGTGGCCCCAAATGTGGAAGGATGTGAAAGATTTTGTCCTCTCCTGTGACATCTGTTCAAGATCCAAGAATCCTCAGCATCGCCCTTATGGACTCTTACAGCCATTGCCGATTTTACGTCGACCATGGTCTTCAGTTTCTATGGACTTCATCATGGACTTGCCATCATCGATTTTATTTGACAGCATCTTTGTCGTGGTAGATCGGCTTATAAAGATGGCGCACTTTGTCCCTTCCAAGAAGACATTATCCAATAAAGTCATAGCAAGGCTCTTTCTCGATAATGTGTATTGATATCATGGACTACCAAATGATATCGTATCAGTTCGAGGAACCTAGTTCATATCAAAGTTTTGGAGATCTCTCTTTGAGATACTGAAGGTGGATATCAAGCTTTCTTCGACTTTTCATCCTCAAATTGATAGCCAAACAAAACGGATGAACCAAGTCTTGGAACAATACTTACGATGCAGCATCAACTATCAACAAGACGATTGGACCACATATCTGCCGCTAGCCAAGTTTGCATATAACAACACCCTCTATGCGTCGACTCAATACACACTATTCTTTTCCAACTATGGGTATCATCCGAAGCTTGATTTATTGAGTCCATCAACAAATAATAATCCAGCATTTGAAGGATTTGCGAAACAACTATCAGAGCTTCAAAATACGTTGAAGCTTCAATTACAATCCGCTCAAGAATCCTACAAGGCATTTGCAGATAGATTTCGGAATCAAGCACCTACTTTCAAAATTCGAGATAAAGCATGGCTTCTTGGATGGAATATTAAGACCAAGTGACCATGTGATAAGTTGGACTATCAAAGATTGGGATCATTTATCATTCAGAAGCAAATCAATCCACTGGCGTACCCTCTGGAATTACCGGCTTCTATGAAGGTACATCCAGTCTTTCATGTTTCTTTATTGGAGCCTTATCGAGAATCGTCTTTTCTTGGAAGAATGCAATGTTTGCGACCTAGTATTGAAATTGAGAACCACGAGGAATATGAGG
The DNA here is from genome assembly GCF_059467195.1 of Physcomitrium patens. Taxonomy (NCBI): domain Eukaryota; kingdom Viridiplantae; phylum Streptophyta; class Bryopsida; order Funariales; family Funariaceae; genus Physcomitrium; species Physcomitrium patens. The sequence goes on along the minus strand of NC_143412.1, from coordinate 2,262,494 downwards.
TTGAAAAGGTACTGGATTCATGGTGAAGGTGGGACGAGTTAGAGTATCTTGTTCATTGGTGCGGCCACAATATTAATGAGCGAACGTGGGAGCCAGCTGAAAATCTCACCAATGCGCCACAAAAGGTACATGGATTTCATCAACAACATCCTCATAAACCTAAGCCGGTTCAACGATAGCTTCTTTCTGAAGCTTGCTCACCCAAGAATATAAGAAAAGGGGAGAGCACCACCAAAATTCGTAGTTGATGTAGTTATTTTCTCCAAGATAAAATAGAATTTTTTCAGTAGCCATAGTTTGGTCTTCTGATATGGATAGCCAAGAGATAGATACTATACCAGTCAGATTATCTCAACCAATTAGCTCACGAAGGCAACTCCGAGATGAAGAACCGCCTACACCACGATGACGATGGAGGATACCAAGTAACCGATTACTGGTGATTGTATTTGAGTCCGAGCCTGCTTACGATGGTCAACCAGAAGGCATATTTGTAGGACAATTTCACAATGAGGACACGAAAGTTCATGCTTGGTCAAAAGTTGAAGGACTAGGCCACTACCGTTGGCTTCAAGGGCAGATAAACCACTTGCGTCGTGAACAATAGTTGGAGTTCATAACAGACGTTATGCGACAGATCTTCATTTTCTTGTGTTGGTACTGATTAACAATAACATTACTTCTTGGAGACCTCGAAGCTAAAGGAGGGGGTGATGTTAGGGACATAGTCCCTAAAACCTTCTAGAGACAAGTTTCTAGAATCTTCTAGAAGCAAGTCTCTGGAACCTTCTAGAAGCTTCCTAATTAATAGAAGTTACTGGAGAAGTTTTTTAAATAGGAGTATATATTAGAAACGAGGTTGAAGAGTTCTTCAGTCTCGACAACACATCTCTTGGAGCTCTAGTTCACCTCTCTGGTATTGTTCTTGTATTCATCTGATTAATCTAGTTCTTGCTAGTTCTTCTTGAATTTCTTGTTAGATCTCGAGTTTGTATTTTTTTTTCCGTGACACTTAAAAGCTTTTAGAAAGCTTTTATAGAAGATATTATAGAATTAACTTATATTTACCTACTTCTACTTACTTCTACCTATTTATATAGGTAATTATTCACTTACATGTGTATGTCCATGACAACAAGTCAAAGATATATTCTTTATCTTTTATACTTTAGATTTTAGTTGGGATAGTAGATGGCAAGATGGTTGTAGTATATTAGCACAATTAGATTGTACATATGTATTGTGTGTCTTCAAAAATATTATTGATGATTCAAAATCTTTTATATTTGGGAATAAGTCATATTCTAATTACTTTATTTTTTGACAATAGATTTTATTAAAGCCAGAGGCAAAAATAACATCTCTATATAAGATGAGCTGTCAATTTCTTGAAGACATCAAAGTCCAATGTCAAATCAAAAAGATGTGGCAATGTCATCTAACACAATTGTTTTATGAAAAGTTACAACTTTGTCTTTTTTATTACAAAATATTTTGTGTAAACCAAATTATAGTTTGTAATTGTGAGAATGAACTTCTATAAAAAAAATCTCTATTGCAACAAATAACTTACAAGCTTGCTCCAAAGATGCCACCTATCAAACTTGCTTCACAATATGTGTCGATTGTCTTCAACAACTAAAGCGACAAATAATTGTAGGACAAAAATTTTAATCTAGAATTAAATAAATTAAGGCTTAGATTAATGTTCTTAAGATTTTTTCTATGATATATAAGAAAGACCATCTATGGCCTATATTATAAAATTAGAAGATGAAGGCATCGAACTCTAAAATCATCTAAAAAGTTTAATTCATATTTATTAGAATTTTTATAGCGAGTTATATTAAGCTTGCACTCCTACAACAATCTCAAAAGAAGTAATAAACCAAGCTAATCAAGAGGTTATTGACAAGGTAAGCCTTGAAGAAAAAAAAAATTTAAGATGCCTCTTATTTTAGATAAATTTACTAAAATATTATAAGAAATGAGTAAAGATAAATTCCAGGGCCCAAAAAAAATTATTTTAGAATTTTATTGAATCTTTTAAGATGTTATAAAGCTAGATTATTTAGTCATATTACAAGACAATATATGCAAAGGCTATCTTCTTCTAAAAGTGACCCAAGAGCTTATAATACTAATCTATAAAAGAATGATAGAGTAGAAATTTTTATTTTCTATAATAGAAGCTATGAGACTACTTAGAAAGTTTTATCACATAGTTAAGCTACTTTTTTAAGGTGCTAAAGCATGTATGAAGATTAGTAGGTCTTTTTTAAATTCTTTTTTAATAGAAAGAAGAATGAGATAAGGTTGCCTATTAGATCCTTATCTACTCTTTATAATGTTAGAAATCTTCTATATAATAATTATAAAGCTTGAGACTCATAAAAAGTATTCAATTATCTTTAGTTTTCAAATAAAAAATTATGGCTTAATATGTAGATAATATACCTTTGACTTTTGTTGGAGAAGAGTCTAATATACATCA